>NC_051863.1:187929874-188238207 GCF_015732765.1 Culex quinquefasciatus | reverse complement strand
AGCGAGCCCAACAACTTGTTAGAAGACGAAAAAATCCCAAAAATATTCCTGATAAGTTTGATTCTTTTTTCACTTAATTTTGCGATCTGGACCACTGTGCATTAGACTGGCTCGTCGTTATATGAAAAATTTAAAAAATGATCAAATCAAACCAGAACAATTCTTTGTTGATGCTTTTTGGGCCTCAAAACCAGGGAGCGATTGGTTGCGTCCACACTTTGCGCATCGCACTTTAATTTTGAATGGGAATTAGTATGGAAAATCCCTCTTTTTAAATTATGATTTTTATGTTTCACTGAACTTTTCAAACCAACACAAAAGCGTTAAAATTGAGAAAATTCTCTAAAACTTTCCCGAAGAAAGTATTGTGCTATTTGCTCCTGTCAAAAGATACAGAATGCTCTAAACTGGTCTAAAACGTGTTTTTAATTCGGAAATCACGTTTTAGACCAGTTTTGAGCACGCTGTATCTTTTGACAGGCGCGAGATAGCACAATATTTTCTTGGGGAAAGTTTTACAGAATTTTCTCAATTTTAACGCTTTTGTGTTGGTTTGAAAAGTTTAGTAAAAATATCGCATTTTTTCTGGTTATCGATATTTTTTAGTCCCATATCATGGACTCGAAGGCAAACAAATATTTTTTTATATCCATTAGCTATGTTTTTGCTTATCTTAATATAGAAAGTTAATGGTTTTATTTTGAGTTGTTTTTTAAAAGATTTTTTCAAGTCGCAAATTTTTGGACCATTCTATTTCGGATCTCATGCCAAATTAGAACCAAATCGGAGCACTTTCAATTCGATGATATTTTGTCAGATTGAAAATCCTGTGTCTTCTTCGTAATCCATTTCATTTTTTTGATTGAATTTAACTTTTATTTAATTTAATTTTGAAGAACCAATATCGGTTTGTTCATGGTTTTACATGATATTCGTTTTCGTTTTCGTTTTCGTTTTACGGAGCAAGGTGGGGGACGCGGCCTCAAGTCAGTCCAAGTCCGGTTTCTTGTGGAAAAAAGGGTAGTGGCCGAACTAGTATTGCATACCAAATGAACACCACCGGAAGATATAGGGGATCGGGAGGGGGGAGGTGAAAGAAAATTAGTGTTGGTGTGAGTAGTAAGAACTTGCATGACTTGAGCAGATACGGTAATCTAAGTTTAACACTGAATAAAGAAAATCTGAAATTGTGATTCAAAGTAAGAAGGCCCGGAATAAATTAAATTATTAGTTAATTAAATAAGAAAATGTAACTAATCGGAGATCTATACAAAAGAAACCTATGATGTATTCCAAATTTAAAGGAAATAAAAAATACTAGAGAAAAAAAAGATGAAAACTAACTGCCGACCTGTCACGTCCGTCAATAGTCTTGTCGTACATTGCAACTAGAAACAGATCTGCCAATGAAATGTTACACTTCGTTCAAATCCACTAATCATTTAAGTCCAATTATTCATCTACGGAAAACTATCTAACTTTAATCAACAACCTAAACTAAACTGTCTGAAAGTAAATTTAATCTCAAATCCCCGAATGTTTTATTATAACGCCAAATAAGGTAAAGGATCTTGTTTTTAAACCAGTCTTGCCGCTTCCAAAAACCAATAAACATAAATGAATAGTTCATAAGTTGAACACTAGTAATTAAGACGACTATTTCATGCCTTTCATTTCATTAGGGCATAGAGCTTTGCAAACAAGAGTGCATCTCTATTATACCTTATGTAAACTGTCATTTGAGTGAAGGAGACACACTCCTGTTCACAAAACCCATGCGCCCTTTTGAAATGTTAGGCTCCAATTGATCGTCAAGGCTCCAGTAGACCCTCGATTCGCAACAATGGTCGATACAACCATAATCCGAAAACCGTTAGTTCAACAGATTAACGAATTTTGTCCGATATCATCGCACTATTGATTGACCGAGACTCTATGGAAATTTTGACATATCAAAATGCTACGTAATAATAATTTTTTTAAATAAATTTCAAAATCTATTCTATCGTACAATGCCTAGAAGAGGCCTCTGTTTCTGTTGTGAGTAAGCGCTGGTTTCAGAGTTCATTTTTCAATTTAAAAGGGGTGGGAGACGACTAATTTGCTTCATGAACTCCTACTCGGCCTTGGGACCACCTCTTAAGACACTGATGGCTCCTAGCTAGGAATTAAACCTAGACACAGCGTCGAGGCCCGCTTCGCATGGCAAAAATGTTGGCTGGGGGGAAGTGATATTATCACGAAATTTTATTTTAAAGCCAACATTGCTAACGGCGTCGAGGTCCTTACTCATGCCCAAGGTTGTTCATGGTTTTACATGATATTCATTACAAAACCTTAAGTTGTAAATCTCCACGAAAATTACCGCTGAAAACCTCGTATTATGGATATTATATGTTATTAGCAGAGGCGACGCGTGGCCAAAATGTTTACCTGTTCAAACAATCTTTTCAGTAATTTTCAAGTTTTTTAGCTCAATTATATTTAAAAAATATCTTTTATACATGATAATGAGAAATTAGATGATGTTAGCAATATTGTTGTGAGAATTATTGATCACATGATTTTTATTGAAATAGTACCGTAATCTGGGGCGAATTGGGACTTCAGTCTGAATAGGGACAGCAGTTTTTAGAGCTCTTAAAGCTTTTAAATTTGGAAATGTATGTACAAATTTTGTTGGTCTGAGTCTTTTCTAACCGAAACCAACCAGAAAAATCAAAATATTGTGCTCCAACATGGTTAAAACTGCTGTCCCAATTCGCCCCATGTGTCCCGATTGACCCCAGTTTACGGTAACTTTTTCAAATTACAGCAATGATCATCCTTTAAGAAGTATAAAATTGAAATGTTTTTTACATTGTAGTGTTCTATAATTAGCTTGTTTTGTAAATGAATAAAAAACTAAATCAAAACTCAAAAATGAGGCGTAATCCAACCACAAGTTTTTCCCTGGAATTTTCTTTAGAATGACTTCTCTTATGTTCCATTGGATTAGATTAGAGCAAAAATTATTAATTATTTTCAAATCTCACTAAGCAAACCTTCCGGATGTTGACCATTCTAATCCTGAAATCACGTGCTCTAGTTTAGTTTAGTTTAGTATTTTACGTTTCTCTTCAAAATTTCCCTAAAAAACTAGAAGAGAAAAAATTAATATCGATGATAATAAAAAATTTCATTTAACAAAAACTCGTGCAATCGATTGGACGTTTAACCTTTATTTTTGCATTGATTTTCAAAATGGGCTTTTTAAACTTATAACAAATTTTGAATTGATAGCCACAAATAAAAAATAATTGCCATAATTGAGTATAAAAAGTCTGAGATTTTTTGTTTTTTTACTGCGTCTCATATCTCAATATAAATCCATAAAATAAAATAAAAAAACATCACTTTATAAAATTTTCCGAAAAAAAATTTAAGCGATCAAAACTCAAGAATTCAAACCAAGTAGACATTATTACGACAGGTTACATAAGCTTTGTTTTGATTTTTGTTTTTGTACAAATAACTTTTGAAGTAAATTTTTGTATGCTTGGTAGGTTAAAGATTTCGTTCTATTTTCTCCAAATTATTTTGCAAATCTGTCGATATGAACTTGCTTGCTCACTTTTGACAGAGCTATTTATTACTTTATTTCAGTTAAAAACGCTTTTTTGAAGCAATATGCCGTTCTACTATTTATAACAATTTAAAAAGTTTTACTAAAATATTTGAGCAAGCACGCCAAATGGTCTTGTAATCATGGAACAGCCAAGCGCATTCGTGTCCATAAAGCTCTCAATGAAAATCTAACGCGCACTGAAAATCCTCCTAAGCAGCCACCAACCTGTTCGGATTTCTCCATGCACGAGTTCCCATACAACGCATCCAAAAATACACAGAAAGCCGTCCCTATATGTACACGCTGGACGGTATGAATGTGGTAGTTCAGGGTGTGCATGAAAGCTTTTGCACAGTCGACATAAAAGCGCGCGAGCCGAGACGCGAGCAGGGAGAGAGCAAAGTTCAAAGAGAGAGAGAAAAACTCCAGATTTTGCTCTCTCCCTGCTCGCGTCTCGGCTCGCGCGCTTTTATGTCGACTGTGCAAAAGCTTTCATGCGCACCCTGAACTACCACATTCATACCGTCCAGCGTGTACATATAGGGACGGCTTTCTGTGTATTTTTGGATGCGTTGTATGGGAACTCGTGCATGGAGAAATCCGAACAGGTTGGTGGCTGCTTGGGAGGATTTTCAGTGCGCGTTAGATTTTTATTGAGAGCTCTATGGATTCGAATGCGCTTGGCTGTTTCATGATTCTAAGAAGAGTTGGCATGTTCGTTCAATTATTTTGATGAACATATTTTAATTCTTTCTTCATAAAGAAATCAAAATGATCCACCTGTCCTATGAACAGGTTGAACAGGTGGACGCGACGCCTCTGGTTATTAGAAGCCGAAGAAAACTTTTTGCGATGCTGTGCAAAAAATCACAAAATCACAAAAAAATCAATATTTTTCAAAGGAACTTAACATGTTAAAAATAATTATAAACGCACAGGAATGCATTTTAAATAGTTTTTTGCTGATTGCACTTAAAATTTCGTTAAAATTTTGCAGTACAGAGAGGATTCGCTAATTCGATTGAAACTACATACGAATGGGCGAATCCTAATTCGCTAATTGGAACGACTGACAGCTTTCAAAAGCTTAAAACCACGTGCTTGGAAATCGTCGAACATTGAGGTTCAAATGTTAACAGTTTGGCAACTGGTTTGAGTGCTATTTAATTCAAATTCGTTCGAATTAGCCAACATTCGGATTAGCGAACAATCGAAGTAGCAAAATTCGAGTAAACGAATCATTTCTAGATTTAGAAATATGTTTATGCCCCACATTTTTTCGGCCAACTATTTAAATCTAATCTAATCTAATCAGACCCTAGCGCAGCCAATCTTTCGAAGGGATCCTGGAGAGTGCCTTAGGTTAGATGACGCCTAGCACTCTTCTTGTCATTTATTAACATTTGTAGTGCGCCATTGCATCGGAATGCATTGAAACATCACAAGCGTTAAAGCGGCCAGGCCTACTGCGTAAAGCCGTATCGCAGAGATGACTCGTAATTGGGTTGAGTTTGAGCACTGAGTGTTCGAACAACAACACAATTCTGAATCGACAGGGGAGGAAGAAGCGTGGGGACACACCACCATACGCTCCGAGATTTTGGTTGTATTCGGTGGGAGCACCATGCTAAGAAGGTTTGGTACTCCGGGACCCTCTGGGATGGGACATTGTATTTCCACGAATGCCCTGGACACTATTTGCCGTGGTTATAGCGCCACAACTCGCTCTCTGTAACAGTAGTCCTAATTCCAGTCCAAGCTTACCAAGTCGTCATGGCCTAGCGGTTAGCATTTTTGCTTACCAACCCAAAGGACGGGGGATCGAACCCCGCCTCGAGCGACTTTGATTTTTCGTTCATATTCATCATTTCAAATTCTGTGTACTTAACTTTCTCGTTGGGAGCAGATGGGAATCGAACCCAGAACCATTCGCTTACAATGCGAACACCGTAACCAGTCAGCCACGGCCGCTCCCTATTTTTTCGGCCAACTATTTAAAGGCAAAATATTGAAAAATATTTGCAACGACCGTATTTTAGAGAATTTTAATTTAGTTTCCTTTAATTCGATGATAAATAAAACCACTTGTGTCAAGATGTTAAAGAATAGTAACAAACTTTTTTTGATATTGCGATAAAGGCAAAATGGCTAACATTTCATGAAGAAATTCTATGTAACATCAAGTAACGATAACACATCGCTAAACCCTCGAGCCAGTTTCACCCAAAGCGAAAGAAATTCAAATTATCAGAAAACCACTTCAATTGAAAAGCAAACACATGAAATCATCCAGCTCCGATATGATTAGCATATTTCAAGTTAGAATAAATCCAAACCAAGCGCCCAGCAAAAACAACTTCAGCCCCGAATGGCACTTCAAGATGTACCTCGAAACCTTCTCCCTTTCTTCCCAGATCTCCGATAGCTGCGAAAGGAAGATACTATCTATCTCGCGCTCACACTATACTCGGGGCAAATCCGTTAGCCAAATCATTGGCCAGATTTATTGAGCAAACATTGGACCCCAGAATTTCAGCATTCCATCACCCATCATCAGTTTGAGTTCAAGTTAGCAACTAAACATCTCTTCCACACCTCTCCAACTCACCAGTTCGAAGCTTAGAGGCTTAAACTTAAACGCCGAAGCTTCGATTGCGATTGCGCGAGTATTTCACACCCAAAATACTGAGAAAAATAAGCAGTGTCCAGAGGGTGGTAAAAAACAGCCAAAAATCTTGCTCGAAGTACATCGCCAAGAGGGGGGGAGGGTAGATCAAGATGTGGTGGTGGCGTACAATAGCTGTAATGACGCGCACCAAGTCTCTCCTCGCGCGAGAGGTGTGTATTGATCACCTTCCATTTGGCTACGGCTCGATTATTATTACTTCATTTACTCTCTATGTTTAACAACTAATAAATGTTGGTGGACTCCCCGAAAAAGAGACGTGTGTACATGAACGAGACTCGCTAAATCATCCCACTAAAATGTGTCGAACTTGGGGGTTTCAGTGGGTTTTTTTTCTTCGTTGGTTGGTTGGTTGGTGGTACTTTTTGTCCGTTTGATTTGGAGTGTGCCTAGCCGGAGCAGCATCCACCAAGACCTGTTTTTGGAGGATGGATGATCAGCGTTTGCGTTTGGTACTTTAACTTTGACTGAACAAGTACTGACTGGTTTGGTCATGCTTCGTCACAAAAATTTTGGTGTAGGTACATACGTGAACAGCATTGTGTGCCACCGTGAACTAGTGGATTAGAGTTTAACGTGGATTCGTGGGGTTATCTAATTTTGTTTGAAAGAATTACATTTCAGACAGGGTTTTCCGATAAGTTTTTAGTATAAATTAGAATGCAACGCTTCTATTTATTATTTCACAAAGGCCAAACATTCAATATTACGCCCTTTTAAAATGTTTGTCTTGATTTGAAAATTCCAAAAATATTTTTTTCGAAAAGATCGGAAAATTTCACAATTGTTTCATATATTAACATTGAAAATCGGACTATAAGTTGCTGAGATATTGACGATAGAAAATGGTGGGTTGTTTGGGTGAGACTTAGAAAACATCAATTTTCCTGTTTTTAAACCTTTGCATTGCAATATCTCAGCAACTAAAGGTCGTATCAACATAGTCCGAATAAGCAAAATATAGAGAATTTTCTCAGCTTTTCAAAAATATTTTTTTCAAAACTGGGCAAACATGTGCACTAATTTAAAAATGAAAAACTGCGACTATTTTCAAAAAGTCACTTAAATATGGCTATAACTTGAAAACGGTGCACTTTATCAAAATTTTAGTAAAGTACTTTTGATTGCAAATTTGATTTTACATCGAAAAATGAAGTTGAAAAATTTTACGACCAAAATTTCGATTTTTGAAAAAATCAGTATTGATTAAAAATTCATAACTCGGTCAGTGATTTTTGCACAACCTGGAAATTTCTGAAAAGTTGGCATTTTATGTCTTCTAAAACATATCAAAAAATAAAAAAATTAAAAATAGTGTTTTTTGTAAATCAAGTTTTAGTGATAAAAGTTAAATAAAAAATCACCAAATTTTTTTACCGTGTATTATTTTTTCCAGTGTAGTCCGTATCCATACCTACAACTTTGCCGAAGACACCAAATCGATCAAAAATTCCTTCAAAAGATACAGATTTTTGAATTTTCATACATCATTTTTGTATGGACAGCTGCCGAATTTGTATGGAAAATTATATGGACAAACTAATGATGCAAAATGGCTTCTTTGGGCATACCGAAGGCACCAAAAAAGTTTCAGCCGGATTAAAAAATACAAAAATTAAAATTGAAGAAAAAAGACCGATTTCGTAGAGAATTGCTCCTATTTAAAATTTGAGCAATATTTTCTCCAGATATTTTTTTCAATCTGACGGAGAGGAAAAGGAAGAAATATAAAATAAGCAAAATCAGACAGGATGATTTATTCCTGAAATATTTTCCAATAAATGTTGTAGATGGAGTTCTTTCACTTTTACTATTATTAATGGTTCTGAATTCAGGGTCCAGAAATAGAAAATTTAAATGAATAAATAATCATTTTATGTAAAACGCTTCTACAAACAACACGAAGAAAATCGTTTACATCGTTTGGTACATTCTGAATCAAGATTTCAAATGGCCGATAACAGATCCTTAAATAACAATTACAACATTTTTTAAAGATTTTGATAAGAAATCATCTCATTTTCCCTAGACTGTAAATGCAAATTTGATGAATATTCTCCTCATCGCAAAATGAAATTGCATTTATTAAAATAAATGGATTTACATATGTTTAGCTCAAAAATCGTTTGTGAAAAATGAAAGGTCAAAGTTTTTAAAACCGCTGTAACTTCACAAGAATTCTGGAGTTTTTTTTGAAAAGGTCCAATAAACCAAAATGTCAGTTTTTGCATTTTGGGTGTTTTTCAATACCCCTGACTCAATGCGGTTTTAAAAACACTCAAAACGCAAAAATTGGAAATTTGGTTTATTGGACCTTTTCAAAAAAAACTCCAGAATTGGACTAAGGACAGTAGTCAATATGGAGACTTTTATGTAAAATTGTCTAAAGAATCGATTCCCACTATCGGTTTTTAAAATTTTTGACGTTTAGAGCACTTTTCAAAAAAAAAACAGTTTCAGTAAATGATTTTTGTATTTTTTTAAGTGAGTTGCTCCATCCTGCATTTTTGTTGAGGCTTTTTGTAACAAATTAGGCTATCTTCACAAAAATTTTGAACGAGAAAAAATCGTGGGCTTCTCCTCAAATTTGACTTTTAAACTTAAAAATCAAAAAATCTCGTAAAAGTAGAGTGTATTTTTCTTTCAGTGTTTTTTTTTCGGAAAGCCCATCAAATTTCCTACAAGTTTGTCTAAGACCACCTTTTGATACGATGCAACGGCTTCGAGATACAGAAATTTTAAAATTCCAAATTACAAAAATATTTTAAACACTTACGCCCTTCTCAAATGTCATTATCGAGTGTAACTGGCTCCATATACACAAAAATGGCTTTTATAGGCCTAGGATAACATGTCTAAAAAGTTTCATTGAAATGGGAGAGGGTCGAGAAAAAAGTACCTGAAAAATTCCTGTTTTGGGCTGGAATTGCTCAAATATAGAATAACATATTCCAACAAAAATCTAAAAATACAAAACGTGCGAACATATGAGCCATAGGGTAATGTTCAAAAAAAATAGTGTTTTTGGAAAGTATAAAAAATGAAGAAATCATTTTTAGAAGTAAAATTTAATTTTAAATCAAGAAGTAAATTTGTAAAATTTTGATAAATTTACCGTTTTATAGTTATGGCCAAGTCAAGTTAAATTATCAGATTTTCAATGTTAAAAGTGGAACCTGTGTGAAATTTTTACAACCCCCAGGAAAAAATATTTTCATGTTTTTATTTATCATTGCCATTTTATTAAAAAAATATTTAAAAAACGATTGTTTTCAGAATGTTTCTAGTTATTTTTGGAATTGTCATAATCATAACCTACAACTTTGCCGAAGACACCAAATAGATCAGTAAATCCGTTTTAGCACATTTCTATAGAAAACCCCCAAATTTGTATGGAGACTTGTATGATGGAACAAAGTTTCATAAAAATCAAAACATACAATGAAATCTCGGATTAGTTTTCAAAAAGCCGTAAGAGCCATTGGTAAACAAAGTCCTTTTTGCATCGGTATTTGACCTACTCACGAAAAACCAATATCAAAAATGCTCGAGATTGTTCATCTACACGTCCTTCAAGTGCTCCATACTTGAAATAAATGAAATTTTGTTTCATTTTCGAGAAAAACGAAAATTAGTGCCAGAGGTCACGGTGGCTCTTACGGCTTTTTGAAAACTCACCCGAGAAATGTTGATTTGTGAAATTATACAGAATTGATCTTATTTATAAAGCCGAACTCAACTATCAATCTCATATTAAAAATAACATAAAATATAAATTATTTTCCTATTCCAAGCCGAATCATAAAGTACAAGTCTAGAATTTTATTTGAAAAGGTTCTAAAAACATAGGGTATCCCATAGCTTATAGAACCATTAACAAAAAAAAAACTAGAGGTATAAAACTTGAGGTAACAAAAAAGGATTTACAGATCTGGTAAATATTATTGAAAAAGAAAAAAATGTGTTTTGATGTTGTTTTGAAACTTTTATGTGAAATTTATAATTTCCTAAATTTAAAGTTTTGTAAAAAATGTCATGTCAGAAAAAAGCCTTTTGATTTTGGGAAAATTAGAAAATCTAAACAAGTTACCACTTAATTATAATGTTTGGTTGTGGAAATGAATCGAGGCCTACCTTGAGAGAGTATTTTATTGTAAGCTTCCAAGGGGACTATAGTTGATCCAAATCAAAATGTAAACCTGTTGTTTATTGTTGAACAAAGAGCTTAACTGCCACTATTCGCATAAATATCCCATATCTAGAGATTTTTTTTAGAAAGGTCCTATTAATACAATTTTCAATTTTTGCTTTTAGAACCCGAACACCCAAAAACAAAAAAAAAATGTGGTTTGAGGTCCTTTTAAAAAACTCTAGATATGCAGTTGCATCACTTTTGAGTTATTGATGCAGTTTGAATCGTGTGCTCTTTCAGAAAAAAACAACAAAAATATGCGAATAGTTTAAAGATTGTCCAATGTTCAAAAAATCATAGAAAAACGATGGAACTTAACGATTTGTGGTAAACTGCACATTTTGATGATTATTGTAAAAAAATTGAAGAAAAAATTGATCCACGAGATCCACAAATTCGAAACACTTTTGCTTAGTGATGTAAACGAGCTTGGGTCTCACTAGAAGCGCCGACCGCGCAAAAATGTTAATTCTTCGGGGAAGTTTTATCAAATTTGATGAAGGTTCTACACCCGAAAAATGGTAAGAATTGGATTTTTACAACAATAAACTATTCCACCCTCTACAGGTAAAAAACTGAAACTGCTTTTCTCCATACATTTTAAAGATTTTTCCCGCACAAACGTCAAGCGAATAGAGGGAGTTCTTTCCGTGGTCAGAATGTGCTCAAATTTGGAATTTAGCCAATCTTTGATTTCAGGGGGTAGCCACGAGGAAGCCCGGATTTATAAGGCATATAAGGCTACGTTTGGCCAGTTTAGGAAGTTATTGGCGCATATGTTTTATCGGTTTAATAACTCTTCAAGTCAAGAAATTAAACATATATTATTGTGTCAAAGGTGCAAATGCTGCAAAAAAGGCTTTTGCTGTCACAAATTAGCTTTCTCCGAACCACGTGACCCCATCTGTCCCTATACGCGCTGACTATTCAACTAGTGTTTTCGGGTGTGCTACCCTTCCCTTCCCTTCCGTTCCTTCAACCTTAAATCCTTCGACAATGACAATGCTAGTTGCCCGTTTTTGTACTTGTGGTCGTCCGAGTACTTTTTGTTATTATTTTTATCGGATTTATTAAACACATATGAAAATGGTCACGTCGTCCAACTTAAGCCGGTTCTCCAGTGGACCTCAAGCTTAAGATGGAGAAGAAGAAGAAGAAGAAGCGGGGTAAGAAGAGGTGTTGCCTTGTTCTTAAAAGAGTACAGAGCGATTAGAGGCCTCTCGAGGAGGGACGGACCAGCCGTTTGGACTATTTGGACAGGTAGTTGAAGAAGTTGGCCACTGGCCACGGGCTGACAAGCAGAATTACGACGGGTAGACGGGATGGACAAAAAATCTCACCCAAAGCCCGAGACGATTTGAATTAATGACGGTGGTTAATAACATGTTCAATAGCCTGGGTAACAGATCATCAATACGCACTTTGGGGGGAAACGGGTCATTTAGTGTAATGACATCATTTTTTGCTGCTGCTGCTGCTGCGACGGTGAATTTTTCAGGTACTCCACGACGGCCTGTCCTGTCACCACACGTGTTGCTGTTGACCACGCCGGAATCCGTTGGATAATTTGCGCGCGCGCTCACTCTTGCTCCAACGTGTGTCTTGGGTTGTCCACTTGAGGCGGGAACCAGCTTTTGCGGCCAAAGTGGCCACTTGAAATTCCGTTCCGGGATGGTGCTATGGGCTCTTCAGCGCCCAACACACTCCTCTTCTCTCACACTCGCAGTACTCTTCACACAGTACCCACTACTACTAGCGATTAGAACAAGGGCTTAAGCTTCGTCGGGGCTAAGCCTACTGTGACTCTTCAGCTTCGGAACTTTGCGCGTTGGCCACAAACAGCGTCGATCTCTTCGGCAATTATTTATCTTAGCAATCACCGCAGTCGTATCGTAGTCACTGCCACAACACTTCACCAAAAATCACCGTAATCCAAAAATTCACATTGAGGTGTAATCCTCGCGATATCGCGTAATCCCACCACTAATACACGCACCGGATCAAGAGCTAAGTAGAATCCCTAATTCCCGAGGTTTCGAGACCTTGACGGGGAAGACCGGACCCGGAGAGTATCTCGACCGACCCGGACGAGCAATGAATTCCAACTATTTTGGGTACTTGCGCGCACGCCCGAGCCTGAGCCTGTGTACCCCGAAAAAAAAACTGCCAAAATATTGCCCCGTCCCTCTCCGCCCCATGGAAGGCTTCCCCATGCTCCGTCTCACTCACTCTCTCTCTCTGAAGGTGGCTCATCTGCGTATGTGAGTGCGCTATTGTGTTGAGGATGAGGCTGCTCGGAGCTCACAAGATTCGGGTGTTCCAGCAGCAGCGGCTAGTTCGGGTTGAGCTGCTGGCCTGGTGTAATAAATAATATTACTAATGACCAAAAATTGATTTTTCTCTTTTTTCAGATTTTTTTTGGAAGCTGCAGCAGCGCTCTCGCTCGCGCACGCTCGGTGCTGAGGAGGATTAGGCTTAGAGGATGGAACTGAGGTGGTGTAGAGCAGGTTGAGTTGTAAGTTTGGTTTGTGATTGATTTGTGTGGACGGTAGATATTTAATTTCCATTATAAATTTAAAATAATACCGAGATAACTCTTTCTTCCACAAACGTGTCCCTTATTAAATCGTTAAGTAAATTTAAGGCTGTAAATTTCTAAAATTTCTTTATATATGACAATTATTTAAATTTATCAAAAAATGTTTTTTGGTTTGCAATCTATGTTCAGGTTTTTCTGAATAATTCATGATTTGAAAATGATATGATATGATACTTCACAAAAAAACTTTTTTTTTTGTTTAAATACGAAATATAAATATAATTTCCCACAGCGATGCACAGTGATCCAGATCGCAAAATTAAGTAAAACAATTATTTTCCGAAAAATTTTGAAGTTTTGCAGGTTTTGTGTCTTCAAAAGAGTTGTTGCAAAAAGGCGGGGCAACTTTTGGTTTGGTTGAAAATCAGAGTGGGTGAGTTGTTAAACATGCTAATTAAATTTTATCTCGCAATCTACGCCTTCTACGACCAAATTTAGAGAAAGCATCTGAGAAAACCATATAAAATCAGTTTTTTAAATATAGCAATTCAGGGTTAAGTTTTGGAGAAAAGTGATGTTCGGGACTAGAGCTCAAAAAAATCAAATATTTTTATTCTTTTACAGGGCGCACCTCAAATTTAGCCTACGCTTGTTTACAGATATTTCCAAAGTTTTGAACTTTGGAAATATCTATAAACAAGCGCAGGCTATATTTGAGGTGCCAGGTTGCATTCGAAAAAGGAGATTTAGTACTACAAACGCTGAAAAAATCTCAGGGGTATTTCTCTTTGAACTCGAGATTCGAAAATGTCTAATTTTCAAGGGAAAAGTTAATGAAATTTAATAATTGTTCAACTGTGTAATTTATATGTAGTGTTGCCCGCTGAGTCTAAATCTGCCCTCTGAATTGTGCCAAAGTGTCAAAAAACGATTTTTGGTCATACTTTTGGCTTATATGACAATTTTACAACCTGGCGCTTAAATTATGCTTTTTAAGTCAAATAAAGTTATGTAAACTTTGTTTAAATAATGAATTTTTGGACACATCGGTACAAAACGTTAAATAATTTCATAAATTCATTGATTATTATCAAAATTTAGATTCATAGCATTACTGTGATAATGTTTGAAGCAATTCGTGAAAAATGCATGTCTAATTTAGAACTTATTTTTGAAGATATTGTTCATAATTGTTTTTTTTTAAATTGATAAGTTATAGAACTTCTATGATCGAAGGGGTGGTTTTCTCTTAATTGAATATGCCAAAGCGTTAGGTTTGACTGTACAAAACGTTCTGATTTTATTGTAATCGAAAAGTCCCCCAAAGCCTTTATTTTGAAAGCAAATTTTACAGTCATTTTTCGATGCTTATAACTAGGCTTAGTGATTATTCACGCTCAAAAACTGCAAATTTCACAGGGATCCTTATTTCAAAACACCAGATCCCACGGAAATTACGCGCATAATTAAAAATGTTAAATAACCCTGAACATTTTATGTAAAAAATACAGAATCTAATTTTTAAGCTAATAAAAAATTTTCACTAAATTTGAACGCGACGCAAGAAAAACCTTTTTTTTAAATTAAAAAAAATCCATTGCATCATAGATGAGCTCTATAAAAATTTTAAAACGAAATGTAGGACATATTCTCCGTACTCTGAAGTGCTTTTTTTTAAATATTCGACTAATATAGCTTAATAGTTTTCCCTAATTTGCTTCTAATTATCTTCTTACATTTTATTTAATTACATATCAAAGTAAGGTTTAACAATCTTGTCCAGCTAAAATCATTAAAATAACTTTTGTAAAGTAATGTAAGCAGTAAAAATATTTTCTGAGGATTTTTTCTCACTTTTCAAAAACTAAAATAATAATCAAAAACCAAAAATAATGTAATATGTAACGAAATCTTCAAATTGTTATTCAAAATCAGAACAGCACAAACATAAAAGTGAATTTTTTTACATCCAATGAAAACAAATAAATAAGCAAAATCAGCAAAAATCTTAAATGTTCTTTAAAGATCAAAAATACTATTCATTTAATCTTATAAATAAATCAATTCATTTTAAAAAATCTGTTTAGACTTGATTTAGACAATTTTAACATGTTTTGGTTTTCAAAAAAGCCAACATTAAAAAAAACTTTTTGGTATCAGAATAACTGCAATCAAATGTTGTCCATTTCATTCATTGTATTCACTGCTCAGTAAAAGTTGTATCAATTTTATGTTACTGTATGTTTTGCTAACAAGTCATCAAGTGGCTTTTCAATTGAAAACTAATATAATTTACTAAAAAGTCTTCGCGGATGCAATATTTATTATGTTGTTATTTCTAAGCAATGATTTGAGAAATTAATAAATTTCACGGGATTTCACGGAAATCTTCAAATTTTTCGAATTTCACGCTGTCTGCGAATTCGTGAAAATTCACTAACCCTAATTTTCAGAAATTATCATTAGCAAATGATGAACAAACTGCCATAAATGAGGTTATTTGAAATACTCAAATTTCCTTTGCTGAAAAAATGACGACAAACACAGTTTTATTTCACTTGGTAACTGATTCTTGAGTTTTTTTTGAAAAGGTCCAATAAACAAAATTTCCAGTTTTTGCTTTTTGGGTGTTTTTGAAACCGCCTTGAGTCAAGGGTATTAAAAAACACCCAAAAAGCAAAAACTGAAAATTTGGTTTATTGGACCCTTTTAAACAAAACTCCAGGATTGTTCTTTTGGTGGATCTCTTACTAAGGATGTGCTTCGTTTGGATATGCTAATACATTCCACAGTGGGCGAAATGGAACCCAAAATCGGACTTAATTGAACGCGGCTGGTTCCCTGGTATGAAAAATAGTGTTTCTTATGTAAAAAAATCCGGGTAATCGATTGGTGATGGTTTCATCCACCGCACGAAACGGCAAAGGGTCCATTTTGCCCAAATTCCTATTTTTACATTTTTCTTGAAAATCGGTCTATATTTAGAGCGGAGGCTTTATGCGGCCATCAAAATGCACTTAACTTATGTGAAAATGTCCCAGAAATCCAGTAAAAATATCCACTTGCACCGCAAAAATCATCTAGGGTCCAATTAACCCCAATTCCGCTATGAAAGCATTTTTGGCAATTTTCATATGTTAGGTCAGATTTTAAAAATCTGAAAATATTTTTATCGTAAAGATCAGACAATTTTACATAAGAAAGACGATTTGCACTTGATAGTTTGACACATTTATGTTGATATAGAAATTAAACTAAATAAAAAGATTGAAGAATCAATTTTGGGCCAATTTTGTCAAACGCAGAATAAACTGCCTTTTACATAATTTTTATTTTTATCAACATAAATGTGTCAAACTATCAAGTGCAAATCGTCATTCTTATGTAAAATTGTGTGATCTTTACGATAAAATATTTTCAGATTTTAAAATCTGACCAAACATATGAAAATGGCCAAAAATGCTTTTATAGCGGAATTGGGGTTAATTGGACCCTAGATGATTTTTGCGGTGCAAGTGGATATTTTTACTGGATTTCTGGGACATTTTCACATAAGTTAAGTGCATTTTGGATGGCCGCATAAAGCCTCCGCTCTAAATACAGACCGATTTTCAAGAAAAAATGTAAAAAATGGGGAATTTGGGCAAAATGGACCCTTTGCCGTTTCGTGCGGTGGATGAAACCATCACCAATCGATTACCCGGATTTTTTTACATAAGAAACACTATTTTTCATACCAGGGAATCAGCCGCGTTCAATTAAGTCCGATTTTGGGTTCCATTTCGCCCACTGTGCATTCTCTTAAACTTAGCAAATGGTTAATTCAGCAGAGAAAATTTCCAAAGTTGAAAATTTGTTTTCAATATTTTGTGTCAATGGATTAGGGATCATCCATGAACCACGTGGCCACTTTTTTGTATCATGTTTTGTATCTTGCGGCTTGTAGTATCTTGTTACTTTCATGAAAAATCACTAGCCCGAATTTCATGTTGTAAATTTTGGTGTGATTTATTTGTAATTTTTGTATTTATTTTATTTCTAAATAGATTGAAAATGATTGATTCCAACCATCTCTAGTGTATTTATTCGTCCAAGTAAATCGCTTCGCGCGTATCTCGTCCGTAAGGTTAGCCAAGAGAGACGCTGGTGAGGGAAGAAAGAGGGCAGTTGCTTCGGGTAAATCGTGGAAGGAGCGACGACGAAGGGAGCCAAAAAAAAAGCAAAGATCGATCGCATTTGTTTACTGTAGTTTTTATTTTATTTTCGGCTGTGTGTGTGTGTGTGTGTGCGTTCGTGTGCTCTTCGTCTTAAACCCGTCCTGTATTGTACTAATCTTCTCACACGTATCTCTAAATCTTTGGTCGTCGGCTTAGAGCAATGGGTCCTCTCTTTCCTACGCACCAACCTTCGTTTAAACCCGAAGTCCTGCTCCGTTTCAACTTCTTTTTTTTCGGCGGGCCGTAGTTCGACCTCCGACAAGTTTGTATTGTTGCATTTGTCCGGGTTAATTATTAGGTGAGGTTTTTCGGAACTTCGGATTTTGAAGATTAAGATGCAGATGAAGATTTTTTTTAAGGTTTGAAAGATTTTTTTAAACTGAACATTGGTCTACTCCAACAATCGAAAAGTTGTTGGAATAAATAAATTTTAATTAAAAATAAATTGGCCTTGAACATTTCACTTGCTTCGAAGAAAAAAATAAATAAAAGAAATAAATTATATTTTTTGAGATTTTCATTACTTGTTCCAAATAATGGTAATCAATTCAATGGTGGTCGCATAATTTTGCTTTAAATCTGCATGAAAGTATATCATAATCTGCATGAAAACTGCCCTCATGCATTTTTTTCGATAACAATATAACAAAATTTCCCGTTACCAGTTATTACACTGACCTGCAAAAATGAAAAAAAATTGCGCAAGCTCAACTTGAGGGGTCCTCAGAAACATGTGCATTTTGATTTTTTTTTTTGGTTTTCTCCAAAGTTTGTATGGAGAATTAGTGCTGATCGCTACTCCCACATATTGGATGTAATTTTTGCTTGCATGCAACAGCGACGAACCGCCCTTATTAATGGTGACAGTGAATATTTTATTTTAAAACGTCTTGTTAAGACAAAATAATTGTTCAAAAAGTATCAGGTCATTGAACTCAAAAAAAAAAAAGCGAACCTATTTGCACGATTTGTTCCCACTTTGAAGTTCCCACGCAGATTCCAACGGGAGACTTGAACTGCCAAGCGACGAACCGCAATAACTACTACTTCAGTTATTAGCCAAAGGGATGAATGCACCGTGTGACCACCCAGTTCACTTACCTTGAACCGATGTGTTCATCCCGTTGCACGCGTTTACCATCTGGATCATTTATTCAAAATCCAGAAAAAAAGAGAACCTCTAAATGAAATGTTAAGGTAAATGCGCTCTTTTTGCGCACACGCACCCAGTCTTGCGCAAAACTCACTTTGCGGGGTGCGCGCTTAAACGTTATCGATTTGCTCTCAATACTTCCGATAAATGGCCTCCCCGGCTCAAAATGAGGAACTTCCTCGCGGGGCTTTTTTCTTCTTCTGTTGCTGCTGCTGCTGCTCATTTCATTCCTATTTCTCAAACTCATTGATGAAGCTTTCTTTCCGGTCGATGCGTGCGCCAAAGTCTCAAAAGACTTTCCGCGGAAAACTGCTCCCCTCCCCTCCCTCCCCCTCTCGAGCCAGATAGAACGATCGTTGCTTTTTAAAATATGCTAAACATATGTTCGAAACAATTATCGGAGTCTCATTTCCCCCACGAGGTGTATGTTATTTGTTCCTCTTCCGTCTTTTTGAGAAATCTGGCGCTTTCTGCTCCATATGTGAGTGTTTTTCCTCTGACCAAGTAAAGAAAAAAGAATCTACATTTCCTTTCATCCCCAGCTTTGGTTCGAGCCAAAACCAGAGGAAAAGTGTATGATAAACGATGCTTTTATTTGTTGCTATCTGTAACTTTTTTTTTGGAAAACACGGAAAAATATACAGACGGATTTTTAGAGTCGTGATGGCCGATGCTGTAAATGCAATGAAATGTTGTCTCAAAGGTTTCAGGATCGAATTCTGACCACAACCCTTTTTTTGATTGTGAACCTTTTGTTCTCCATCAAGGCTTTTTCAATTGCGAATCCTTTTATAAATGTTTACAAACAATTACTATTTCTAATTAACCCTACACTGCCCAAATTTTTTTTCGATTTTTTTTATTTTTCCCGTGTTCAGGAGGTTATTTATAAAAACCAACGAAAAATTTACTACTCTTGTTTTATGTTTATCTTGTTTCATTTTATGTATTTTTATATGCATTGTTTAGTTTATGTTTGTTTTTGAAAGAATTTGGCCTGTTCTACCACCTCCTATCATTACATTTGGTTTTTCAATGTTTTGCTTGTTTTTCACACTTTTTGCTTTAAAATGGCACCATTATAATTAAATTGTAAAAAACTGCGTTGAGGCGTAGTCTTGGAAACATGAAAAATTACTGCATACTTCTTTTTACTTAAAATATAGAAAATATTAGCAAAAAACACAGCCAAAGTTAACCCCTAAAAAATGTCAATATTTGAAATCATTGGCAAAGTCACATAAAACAAGTAAAACTTCTAAACAATAAATTTTCAAAAATTTTGAGAGTTCTTCTTTCCAATGTTTTTTACAGATAAAAAAATGGTTGAAAATGGGTTTTTACCGATTTTTTTAATCAAAGCCCGTTCAAAGGCGGGGTTTGGTTGTAGAAGGTTAATATTCAAACTTAACATTATTATCATCATCTGTATAACAAAAAAAAAATCATCTTCTTCCAGTGCAGACCGACCAAGTGTTGTCGGAACCGGTTAAAGATCGATCTACCGATTGTTAAAAAGCATAGCAATTTCGGAAACAAAATATTCTAAAAAGCACCTGAGCACCATTCAGATCAATTAAGCATAACTAGAGAAGAGCAGAATTTATACATAGCTCGGGCTGCAAAAGGTGCAATTGTTATTTTTCACCTTTTCTCTCTCTGCCTCTTTTCCGCTCCTTTCATCTTTGCTTTTCCCCTCCTTCATTCATGCTTACGTTTCCGTTTTTCACGCTTCCCGTTTTGGCTCGGACTTGTAGTAAGTGCACCATTTAGAAAGAGTTTTTTCTGCTTCTTTTGTAAGCTTTTTTTTGTTTGTTTCAAAAGTCTTGTTTTTTAGCTTGAACAATCGACTTGATAACGTCTTTTTTAGTTTAAATTATAAACAAATGTCTTGATTTTGTGAAAAAAAAAGTTGAAGCTATTAAATAATTCCAAAGATAAGTTTATGTCAAATATCTGGAATTTTTAAATAACAAATGTAATGATGAAAAGTGAAAGTATATTTATGAAGTTTATTTTTTTAATCCTGGGCAGACGGTAATAACAAAATTCATGCCATTTCAATAACAAATACTGTTAAAATAACAGAATGTGTTATTGAATCTTCTTGAAAAATCCATTTTTGCATAAAAATTTAATAACAGTTTATGTTATCATAGCAAAATTTGTTATTGGTCTGATATTGGTTAAAAGCCAAAACAACTTGGGAATAACATTTTTTGTTATGGAAGAATACCGTCAACTGTTATTGGGATGATCGGATTAGTTATTAAAATAACAAAAAATAATAACAAAGATTTGTTCGAAGAATAACCAAAAATGTTATTAGTTTGTTATTACAATAATAATCCAATAACAAAAAAAAATCATAACGATGAATAACAAATCTTGTTATAAATAACATAAAATGTCATTGGCCTAGTATTTTCAAATATTAAAAAAAATTATTCCCAAGTTATTTCCGTCTGCTCGAGTTGCAATAAATTTATGCATGATTTTCTAAAATAATGACCGTGCAAATTCTAATTTATTTTCTCCATTCAAATCATTTCTCTCTCAATTTTTTACTATCTTTTTTTCATCGAATTGTGGCGATTCCAATCCATTTCCATCCTCGTTTCATGGTGGTTAGCAAGCTGCTGCTCCGAAGCTATGCTCGTCCAAAACTCGTAGTTCAGCTCAACTTAAGAGCAGTGTGAATGAAAAGTGCTTGGTACACGCTGATAAATTTGAAGTATTTTTAAATCATTTAACCACCAAAAAAAATGTTGAGCTATTTTGAGGAAAACTTTTTTGAAACATTCGTGGACTGTCTAAATTTTTTCTCCAATTATGATTTAAAACACAACAAAAGAAAACAACAATTGCAATATTAGAATTTACAAAACATTAGCTTTTATTCGAAACCAAATTGTCTAAGTTTACCTGTGGTTTTTTTGTGTGTAAGCTATGGTATAAAAAAGAACTAACGTCTTTATTTTGGTGATTACACGGCAAACGCATGGAAATTTCAGCCACGTATCGGTAATTAATAGCATCAATTGGAATGATTTTAATTTTTAATAATAGTTCGGTTATTGCTACTTCTGCTTCCGAAAAGGGGAGATGAGATCGTCCGTAAATGCATAGGAACAGGAGCGAGCGAGCGGGAAAAGGCGAGAGAGAGAGAGAGTGAGCGCGTTTTAACTCTCTTTTTTATGTGGGGTCTATTTCAGTAAAGTGGAAGTGAAGAGAAACAAATGGAAAAAGTGGTGGCAGACCTCGCGTCTCCATTCATGATCATTTTTAGCATGGGTTGATTTTAGTTGAGCTTAAGATAAATTTGACTTAAATAAAAGTATAAATTTTAATAATGAAAATTAAACCATTAGTTTCCGAGATATCAACACGTTGTTCATGGATGGTCCCTTTTTGGAAGTCCCACACAAACCTTTAGATAGTCGATGCTTTGGAAAATCGCGTCAGGACTGTATTTACAATACGACAATATTTTAATTTGTTTTCCAAAAATCACTCAACAAAAAGCTCTGGTACACTCAAACTCGAGTTTCTCTAAAATGACCCCACATTTTTGCAATCTTTTTAAAGCAATTTATACGTCTTGTGCAGATCAGTAGCGTGCTTAGCCCCTCGAGAAAGGTTTCGTCGTTTATGGACGCCCCTTGACTAAAATTAGAACAAATTTCTGAGGATGGTGGGGCAGTTTCCCCATGTTGCCCACCCTGTGCACGCTAGTGGTGCAGATCTACAAATTGCCTTCAAAAGAATGTACAAACATTACACTGTTTTAGGGAAATCAACCAAATAAAAAGCGTAACGCCTGGGCTAACACATGTAACACATTTTGCACCAACCTAAACTTTAGCGCAAATGATGACGTTTCTTGTTTCCTAAAATATCAATATATTTTGAGAATTCAACTTTTAAATAAAAATCAAAGTGGAATAAAAAAAATATGCATCAATAAATCATGAAAAAAATTCTTTGAGTATGATCTTGAAAGAACAAAATTTGATCATGGTTAGAGTTTATTTTGAAAAGGTTCTATAAGCTATTGTGTTTCATGAGCGATTCTCTATTTGGCTTATACTTTGTGGATACCTTCCCTATGACCAAAGAAGCTATTTTGTATCATTGGTTCATCCATACAAGTCTTCATACAATTTTGGCTGCTGTCCATACAAAAATGGTACGTAAATATTCAAACAGCTGTAACTTTTGAGTGAATTTTCTGATCAAATTGGTGACTTCGGCAAAGTTGTAGGTATTGTTGAAGACTAATAATATTAAATGTTTGGCCCTTTTAAAATTTTAGTCTTGATTTAAACAAAATTCAAAAGGTTTTTTTTTCGAAAAGATCGAAAAATTTCACGAATGTTTCATGTTTTAACATTGAAAATTGGACCATTAGTTGCGAAGATATATTAGAAAATGGTGGGTTGTTTGGGTGCGACTTAGAAAACATTAATTTTCATGTTTCTTTTTCTTTAATCCGCTGTATCTCAGCAACCATGTCTCTTAGACAATTTCATTGAAAATTTTCTGAACTTTAAAAAAATATTTTCAAAAATGGACACTCACGGTCACTATTTTTAAAAATCTCAAAACTGCAAATATTTCGCTAAAATCAAACTTTCGTTGGCTATATCTTGAAATCAGAGACCTTTATCAAAAAATCTGTAAAGTACTTTTCGATTGGAAATTTGTTTTTGCATGAAATTTCGATTTTTTTCCGAAAATCACTACTTTTTCAAAAAATCATAACTCGGCGGCAGATTTTTTGACCATGTTTCTCTATGGCTCAAAAGTTGCGGTTCTTTGTCCCCTTAAACATATCAAAAAATTTCAAAAATCAAAACGTATTTTGGGAAATTGAGTTTTTGTGAAAAAAAGTTGATAACAAAATTCGCATTTTTTTTCCGTGTACCAATTTTTTTCTCAACAGTCCTCAACAATACCTACAACTTTGCCCAATACACCAAATTGATCCAATTTGATGCCCAATACACCAATTGACGCGTACCATTTTTGAATGGACAGCAGCCAAAATTGTATGGAGACTTGTATGGGTGAACCAATGACACAAAATAGCTTCTTTGGTCATAGGGAAGGTATCCAAAAAGTTTGAGCCAAATCAATAAATGAACATATGTTTATAGGTCCTTTTAAAAAAAAAACGGATATGAAAAAAATAATCATTGCAAAGCCAATAGTGTTGACTAGGGAGGTGCGAAGTTTGATGGTATAATTTGATGTATAAGTCTACTTCAAAAGAAGAATGACAAAAGAAAAGATGCCATATTTAAAATGGGCTGACAACGACCATTTTTTTATTGATTCCAAAAGTTTTTTTAAGCCATTGTGCATCATGTTCTTCTCCATAATTCTGCTCAAAAGTTTCAAAATAAAGGTTAAAGGTTATTTTTAAATTTTTTGAGATGAAAGAAAATGGAATTTTAGGAAAAAAATAGTCAACTTTTGATAGGTACATTGCAAAAACTATGTTTTATTCCAAAAATAATAAATAATATCTGCAAATGCAAAATGTGTAAAAAACAACTCGTCCGTCAACAACTCAAAATGGGGCATCTTATGACGTCCTAATTTCAAGTCTTGATAAAAAGTTGATTGTAAATAAGGGTTAGTTTTAGATCCAGTGTTGTGAGTGTGACATTTATTCTTGAGTAGTGCTGAGTCAGTGTTTGTGACCAATAGTGGAGAAAAGCAACTCGCGACAAAATTTTGAGGCTAGGAATTTTGACAGGTATGATTTTCATAAAGTATTCGCCTCCTTATCTCTCCCACAGAAAAGCTGGGAACGAGGCCAAAATGTTAAAGTCACTCACAAAATGAACTTTGAGTGATTTGAGTTCATTTCTGACGTCACGATTTTCTCCTCTATCGACCCTTTATAGAGGAGAAAAGCAACTCGTGACAACATTTTGAGGCTAGGAATTTTGAAGTAAGGAGAAAAGCTTGGAACTTAACCTCAAAGGTAAACAAATCAAATGAACTTTTTTGACAGGTGTCAGTTCCGGGACTTTGCACTTAAAATTAAATTTTGATCCGGTCAGGTCTATGTTAAGGCTGCCATTTTAATGAAACCAAAACATTACCAACACTACTAAACACCAGAAAATTTCGACAGGGGCTATTCACAAACACTAACGCATGGACTAGTTTCAGACAGGGGCTACTCACGAATACAACTGCGTGGGCTAGTAAGGTTTTAATGACGGCCGAGTCTACTGTCATTTTGTTCTGGCACCACCCCCTTAGATCCGGTTGTTCCGTTTTGCATGGACACCAACAGGGTCGGGAGCACGACAAGGACACGGTCACGGGAATGGCCAGGAACAGGCAACTACGTGGTCAGGTGCACATACACGAACACGGCCAGAAACACGGGCACTAACACGGAAAAAAACTCGGGTTATGACGTTTCGCGCAATCGGAAGCAAATTCAAATTAAAAAAAATGCTAAGTCCCGATTTGACACCTGTCAAACCACTCAAATGGCACTTACAAAATGAATACTGAGTTCTTCGAATTCATTTACTACGTCACGGTTTCCTTGCCTATTATATAGAGGAGAAAATCGTGACGTCAGAAATGAACTCAAATCACTCAAAGTTCATTTTGTGAGTGACTTTGATAGTTTGGCCTAGTTTGACAGCTACATTGTCCCCAGTTTTCTGCAGGAGAGAAAAGGAGGCGAATACTTTATGAAAATCATACCTGTCAAAATTCCTAGCCTCAAAATTTTGTCGCGAGTTACATTTCTCCTCTATGAACGAGTGAACGCAGTCATTTGACTCTCTCCCAAGCTCTCACCAGAAAAAAAAAATCGAACGATCGTTTGACATTCTACCGAAATTTCGATCACCTTCCCCATGACTGCATTCAAATGACTGCTGTCACCACGCAGTACCTCAAACGCGAAAATGAGAGAAAGGCAGAGAACATATGACTTCTAGTTGACTGGGCGGCTGCTTGAGTGTTGAGCTCGATTTTTGTTTGTTTCTATAGAGGAAAAAATCGTGACGTCAGAAATGAACTCAAATCACTCAAAGTTCATTTTGTGAGTGACTTTAACATTTTGGCCTAGTTTGACAGCTACCTCGTTCCCAGGTTTTCTGTGGGAGAGAAAAGGAGGCGAATACTTTATGAAAATCATACCTATCAAAATTCCTAGCCTCAAAATTTTGTCGCGAGTTGCTTTTCTCCTCTATTCCGTGTGCGTTCACTGACGGTCGCTTAGTGTTTGTGATCACGACAGGTGCTGTTTGTGAGCTTTCAAAAATAGTTGCCAATGATAACAGCTAACTGACAGTGACCGTTTCATTAGTAAAAAAAGAATGATCAAAACCCATACTTTTGAAAATATTTAATGAATCAATTTGTGTTATTTTCAAATATTTAGGCAAATATAGTACAATTTTAAAAGCACCCTTTGTTTTAAAATGCTACACTTTTTTTTATTTTGCATTAAAACATTGGTTTTAGGCGTGATCCAATATAAGTAAAAAAAAAGATGCAAAGATTTCTAAGTAGTTAAAATGAAGCTGTAAATTTGATGTTATCAGTCTCCCGAAAGCCGAGTAAATCAAGCCCAACCATTGACGTAGTTAGCTTTTAAATTTTCATTCAAGAGCTCAACCCATCCTGAACCCTTTTCACGGTCTTGGAGAACCGTAACGTTCCGTTTAGCGTCACTATAGCTGGCCCAAAACAGAACTAGATTTGCACATAGTTATAACGCAATTATGTACACACACTTACGATTATTGTTATTAAACATTTTGGCTAAAATTATTACAAAACCCTATAATTAACACGCGGTCAGCAGCATCACGGTCGGGCATCTTAGACTCTCTTTTTTTCGACGTGGCCAATAGGCGATCGCAGAGCTTGGTTGGATTAATTATACGTTAAACTGTGCTACTTATTCGCGAGGAACCGTACAGAGAGAGGCCACGGCTGTGTTTGCCAGACTGACTGGCTGGACCCGGGGTGCACGAAATGGAATAGAGAAAAAGATGAATGAACATGCAAATCGTCTGGATCGGATCAAAAGTTGGAAGATTTAGAGATTTTAGGAAAAAAAAAAATATTTCTACTTTGTTGTTTAGCGAAACGGCAAAATCTGAATTTTCATTTCTTTGCAAACAGATTTCGTTGACCAAAAAAGCTTGAAAATAAACTTTCCTGGCTCAATTCAATGAAATTTATTGTGAACCGCCGTAGCGGACACTTCTCCCCTGTGGTTCCGATTCCCCCTCCTTACCCCCACCAATCCTGTTCCGGATCTGACACTCTTTAGCCCGGTTTCCGAAACCGCGGCGGCCAAAACCACCACCAGCACCGTGCAATTCACGCGGGGCCAAAACCCGGCCCGCCGATTTATGTTTTCCGCGGAAAACGGGAATTAGTCAAAATTTATAAATACCCTTCTTCTGGCCTGGTCAGGGGCATCGTTTTCGGAACCAGAGCTCTGAAATAACGAAACCATCAGCAGATGAAAAATCGATCAATCGCTTCAAAACGAGGGGAAATTAACTAGTGTTTTGGAAGAATCTGGATGAACCTCAATCCTCCCCTTCTTCCCCGTTGGTCCTGCTGCGTGCACTCTTTTTGAATAATTTTATTTTTTTCGGCCGGGTTTTTCTGGCATTTTGCTGCTCCCTCTCCTTATGGCTCCGGCCATAGTTTTGACTACCGTAAGCTCTAAGTATGTTATAATTGCTTGTTAAAACGCCTATACCTACAGGAAAAACGGCCAAGCTTATCCGCACATTGACTGCTGGCCGGAAGTGCACTGTACTTGGGGTAATTAGCGCGAACGTGAACCCCCTCGAGAGCTTTTAGATTGAAGCTGTAAAATATACCAGCGAATTTATTGGCCGTAAATTATGAAACCAGCCAGCAACACCGCAGTCAGTTATAGGGTTTTGCTGGGAAAAAAAATACCGATCGCATTGCACGCGAAACAAAAACTGTTCAATATCCTCACTAATTACGACCCTTTAATTGCAGAAACATAACTGACCGCGGCGCGGGTTACATCGGCCTGTGGGAGCTCCCGGTTTCGGGGTTACGGCATTGCGGACCTGTGCCAGTTCCGGTTTTGGTCCAGCCAGGGGATCGGGCAGGTTGACCGCCTTTAGGATAGGTTAAAGTGACCCGTGGCCGTAACGCTTGATCCTATTCCTTGCAATGTTTTGAAAATAATTGCTTACCCGGAGATTAACATCACGATATTGTTTAAGATGTTTAAACACATTTGATTTAAATCAAACATTCATTTAGTGACTTTAAGAAGGCTACTAACGGCACATGCTTTTTTTTTGAAATTAAATATGTCTTTATTGAACTCTCTTATAATAATTACATTTCATTTACATTCTAAGTGGTATGGCTACATGCTCTTCATCTTTGTTATATTTTTCGTTTTCTTATTAACTGTTCACATTCATTTATTTACTTCAAATTGTTTTACATTTTTGCATTGAATCGAATACATTTGGGTAAAAAAGAAAAAAAAATCACTTTAACAACTAATCCTAACTTAAAATTAAAAAAGCAAATTCATTGAAATATTTAAAATCATTAGAACGAGTAAACTACGAACTGTATTTTAAGATGAATGCTCCAAGAGTTCTTACTTGTTCCTGGCGAGTTTTGCAACCACGCAGTGTTGTTGTCATCTCGATGAAAATGTTCAGAAGTTCTTGTGGTGAAAACAGGTCACTACTGCCTTCATCCGTTGATGTTGGTTGGTTTTCCCTGGGTTGCTGAATGAAGCCAGGAGGTGTTGTATTCTCTGCAACTTTTTGCCGCTGATTCAACGGCAATGGCTGCAGATTTGGAACCACTCGAACAGATCCCGCTCCAGGTGACGCCAAAGCAGGAAAATCCACGTCCGTGAAAGTTGGTGGTGTTTTGCGGCGATTTGGTTGGTGCCTCGTCGTCGCTTGCTGCCGAATTTTTACAAACTCAGTTCGTTTTGGGCAGCTTCGATTCTTGGTCGAATGGTCGCCGCCGCAATTGAAGCATTTCGCTTCGATGTTCTCGTTGATTGTTTCGCAAGCTTGAGTTTTGTGCTCACCTCCGCAGGTTGCACAACGACTCTTGATGAAACAGTTCCTTCCACCATGTCCAAACTGCAAGCAGTTCGAACATTGTGTCACGTCACGGTGCACTGGACGATAACGTTCCCAAGACACGATGATGTTGAAAATTGCCCGAACTGCTTTCAGCACAGACGGCGTTGTCGATCCTTTCTCGAGATGAACCAGGTACAGTTGATCACGATACGTGATGTCCTTGTTGTGTCTCGTCATCTTGAAGACTTCGATGACGTTCAACTTAAGAGTTTTGAGCTCTTCTTTCAGCACACTCACATCCATGTCATACAGGCCTCGGAGGACCTGTTTCATGGGGCGTTTACCTGGATCGTCATGGCTGTAGTATTCGATCTTTTTGTGTTGTTCAGGAAATCCCGAACGTAGTTGTAATCCTTTCTGGTAGGTAGCAGAATTTTGAGTCCATCAGCACACAAGCGAATGGAAGCTCGTAAAGCACCAGATTTGATAAACCCGGTCAGCCACTTTCGCACCGAATCCGATGACGATGTTTTCACAAAAATGGGTGGCAACTTCTCCCGTCGTTCAAATTCTTCCTTCTCGCTCACGTCCACAGGGAGGGTAGCAAACTGGTTTCCAGACGAATTTTGAGCGTCCTTGCTCAAACTGCCTGGCTTTGCAGGTAGCGCTTCGGCATTCTTTAGCTTCTTCAAATCTGCCGATCCTGCTGGTGAGGACCGCCTCTTTTTCTTGTCGTGAGGCATTTTTTGCACTTTTTTGGTTTGTGAGGGACACACGTCTGACTCGCTTCTCTGCTGATCGCAGACTGAACGGCACAGGCTGATTTATTTTGATACAGAAATTCGTCAAATTGAATTACATATACACAAAGCATTGATTTTCAGTCAAAAAAAACAGTCGAAACAATACAAAAAATATCAAAACCTTTTTGTACAAAAATTAAAAAAATATGAAAACTTTTATAAAGTGTTGGAATATGTCAACAATTCTTGATTTGAAAAAAAAAATAATTGAATAAGAATTTAAAAGTGGGATCAAATTGAGCGATATTGAAATGCCAAGGTTTTTCAACAAGCAAAAACTCATTCAAAGATATGTTACTTAAGTTGAATAAATTAAATCGTTCACAATAATTTATGAACACTGTTTTCTTAGAAATCAGTTCAAAGCTTTTGAATTTGGAAAGATAAAGAAATAAGTTTTTGTAAATCCATTTTATAAGCTTCTAATGTTTAATTGAATTCAAAATCTCACAAAAATATGTTTTTAGCATTTTTTCTCATGAAGAAAAAATAAAAAATAAAAACCAGGCCTGCACAACGCCTGGCCCTCGACTCCTCTTCAAAAAAGTTCTATGATCGGCCCTTAAGGCTGTTCATAAAATATTAAATAAATAAATTTATTGTCTGCATTTTACATACAAGTAAGAAATCACAAAATTTCGTATTACAGAAAATTTATTTAATCAACTTAAAAGATGATTTTCAATCACTCCTGAAAGTTTCATGAAGATATTTCATGATTAAAGTAAGTTACAGACGATTGAGGCTGAAAATTTTGCCATGCGCAAAGCGAGCTGTCAAACTTTGCGAGCGTTTTTCTCTGAACACCGAGTTGATTTACGGGTGCCACGATATCTCGAGATGGTATAGACCAAATAGGCTGAAATTTGAGTGAAGACTCGCAAGACATATCCCGTGTGCATGACGAAGCCCGATTTTGAAATTTTGCATTTTTGAAAAATACAAAAATCAAAAATTTTCGATTTTTATATGAAAAACATAAAAATATTTTTATCTTTTTTTAAATAAACTTTTTGAAAATCGGCCTTCGTCATGCACACAGGACCGGTTCAACGAGTCTTCACCAAAATTATGATCCGATTTGGTCAAGGCAGTGTTAAGATATCGTGGCACCCGTTTTTTGAAAATGCTAACTTCATATAGCTGTATCTCGGCAATGATACAACCAAATGTCTTTAAATTTATTGTGATAATAGTTGAAAATGTATATTTTCATGTCCTGAAAACAGATTTTAAAAAAGTTTGAGTTTGTGCTCAAACCAACCTCTGAAATTTTGACCGATTTACATATATGTAACCCCTTAAATAAGGCTGTTGTGAATATTTTTTAAAGTTTATGTCCCTCGCTTCGGGCCAAAGTGGGGGGGGGGGGGGAACAAGTTTAAAAATTGAATTTACCATTTTGCCATGGTTTCAACATTTGAATGAAAAAAGTGTTTTAAAGTTCATTATACACCTGTCCATTTTTTTTGCAATCATCAAAGTGTTGACGAAGTTTTTTCGGTGCTGTGCTTTAAAATTTCTAAAAAAAAGTCTAAATATTTTTAATCCAGCCCAAACATACTAAATATGATTTTCAATGCAGAAAATGCATTTAATTTTAGATTGTTTTCAGTTGATTTACCTTCTATCTTCATTAAAAAATTTAAGTTTTTTGAAAAAAATAATGTTTTTGCCCCCTGATTTTTTGGACAATTTTTAAAGAGGGGGGCGACATAAATTTTGAACAGTATTTGCAACGGCCTAAATAAGTAAGCAAAAACTAATGTTTTTTTTTTCAGAACAACTTTTCGTGAAACTTCCTACTTCTCCTGTCCTTCTCGTATTTCGAAAAAGCCTACTTTTATCTATTAAAAATAACAGAATCGAATAGAAACACCTTTCAAACAAATGCTGAAATTGACGCTGAAAAGTTAATCTTTTCAGCACTCGTTTTTAAAAGTAATACTTTTCAACATTATTTTATTTTTTTTGACATTATTTTATTTATTTATTTTTTGACTAAATACATGGACATTTGACTTACAATTGCATTCAAAATGTGGTTTTCGGAATTGCAAAAATGTTGTACGGATTTTTCCAGCACTTTATCGTATTTATCTAACTCGGTGAGCCTCATTGAATAACTGTACGACACGTCCAGAAAAAAAAACTTCTTTTTGCATAATTTGTTGCATAAACTACTATTGTCATACTTAAATAGATCGCTGCAAACATTTTGAAAATATTAAAAATGTCTCAAAATGAGTCAAGAAATCAGGGAGCAAAAAATATATGTGTTAAAAAAAATTTTGGGTTTCGAAAAATAACGAAATGAAAATAAGTATTATTTATTTTTTGTAAAGGATATTCGAATCCAAACTTCGTTTGAATAACATGTATCATGTCTAATTGATTTTTTTATTATAGTTAAGGAAATTAAATAAAAAAAATGCAGTGACCATTGAAATTTGAATGTTTTTTTTTTATTAAAAAAAATATCAAGGTATTTAACCCCGCCTTTAGACGGACTTCGATTTGAAAAATCGTCAAAAATCCATTTTTTACCAATTTTTGATCATTTAAAAGCATTGAAAAGAAGAACTAAAAAAATTTTAGAAGGTTTATGGGTTGGAAGTGCTTTTTAGCAAAAAATGTGAAAAAAAGCAAAAAAAAATGAAAAAGTGATGATAAAAACATGAAAAAGTTAGATAGGCTTAATGTAATGATAGAAGGTGGTAGAATATGCCAAATACTACCAAAAACGAACAAAAACTAAACAAGATAAATGCAAATTTAAATATCAAAAATGAAACAAGAAATACATATAACAAGAGAATTAAAGTTTTTCGTAGAACAAAAGTTGCTCAAAATGACCTCCTGTACAGGGGAAATATATAAATTATCGAAAAAAAAAAATCGTCAAAAACAATAACTTTACAATTTGTACACAAACAAAAATTATAATAAGTCAAATTAACACATTTTCGAAAGCTATCTTTGTTTTTCATTCTTAAAATCAAGATATTTGAATCTTATTTGAAATACTAGCGCTTTTATTAATTTACATAAAAAGAAACCAATCATTAAAAATTGAAAAAATGTGTTTACTTTTTCAACTTCTACCAAATATTAGTTCCGGCCCACCATTGTTTCAGAAAAATCAGATCTGGGCCGCAGGGCCAAAAGGTTAGGCACCCCTGCTTTAATCTAATCTAATCTAATCTAATCTAACCCTAGCGCAGCCAGTCTTTCGAGGGCATCCTGGAGAATGCCTTAGGTTGATTGACAAACGTCGAAGCGGCCAGGCCAACTGCTTAAAATTAACCGCAAAGATGATCCGTTGAATTGGATTGAGTATGAGCACGAGTGTTCACACAGCAATTCATTTCTGAATCTACAGGGGAGGAAGAAACGTGGGGATCCCCCGCTCACGTTCCTGTTTGTTTGGGCAATTAATCGTTGTGAGCACCATGCTAAGAAGTTTTGGTGCTCGGGGACCCTCGAGGATGGGACATCGAATCCGCGAATGCCATGGACACTATTTGCCGTGGTTATAGCGCCACAACTCGCTCTCCAAAAGGTTAGGCACCCCTGCTCTAAACTTATTTACTGGGATTTTGATAATAATTATGAAAAATATATGAGGAAGCCCTAGTTTGGGAAGATTATTTCTTTAGATTTTGAAATTTCATGCTAAAATTTGTATTTATTAGAAAGGATTGTTTTGCCCTTTAAACATACTTTGAATATGTTGGTAAACTTCTGACTAAAAAGCCTTATTCTAACTTTCAAAATTGTAAACAGTTGCTGTCATAATTTGAAGAACTGAATGAAACCCATCTAAATGGCAGTGATTTCGCGAGGGTTCAGATTAAACAACGCAACGTAACATCCATATTTGTTCAACGTAAATACAAATTAACCTCAGCAAAATTGCTCGATGATAATGACATTGTAGCCGTTGCGCTTCCTCATAACTCAAACAAATCGGGGATGGAGGATCAGGAGTTTTCACTCATCACGTTCCATTGATTCCTCCCGTCATCTCTTGTTATCAGCTAGCGAGAATACCCAACTGAGACAAATCGTAGCCCCGGCTAATCGCATCAACCAACTCAGCAGCGTCGTCCCTTTCAGTAGCTCGACTAACGCGGCCGTGTTCACATCTTCCGCAAAGGAAGCCTCTCAAGTGTTCAAATGTCCCCTCGTCTGAACGATGGCCATCGATTTTGAGCTGAACGACAGTATCAGGATCTACAAACCTGCCACCGAGGAGGGGACGACCTCTGTGTCCTCACCAGTTCTGCTCGAGTGGAAGAACCTTTCGGTGCGGATTGGGAGTGGCCGGACGTGGAGTTTCAGGAAGAAGCCGGCGGATTCCACGTACATTTTGAAGCATGGTACGGCAAGTGCGATTTCTTATCAGGGCGTGAGAGAATAACGCTTTGAATGATTCGTTCCAGCTACCGGAGCCGTACAATCGGGCGATCTGGTGGCAGTCATGGGGTCAAGGTTAGTTCGATCGATGCACGGCGGGAAAAGGTTTACTCAGTAGTGTTTGGTTTTCCCACGCAGTGGTTCCGGCAAAACGACGATGCTGGCCGCGGTGTCGATGCGGCTAACGGCAGAAGTTCAAGGCAGCGTCCTTATCAACGGCCTGTTCGTGAATCCGTCCCAGATGAAGCGCCTGGCAGGGTTCGTTCCACAGTTTGAAATCGCGCTGAACTCGCTGACGGTGCGTGAACATCTCACGTTTGTGGTAGGTCACTTATTCGAGTGTAGATAACTCATGAACTCATATGCGAACCATTTCAACGCGTGCAGGCCAAACTCAAGGGCGTTGGGCGGGCCCAAATGGAGTCCGTGATCAACGAGCTGAACCTGGAACAGTGCGCCTCAACGAGGATCTCCCACCTGTCCGGTGGGGAGCGGAAGAAAGTCAACCTGGCCGGGGAATTGCTTACCGAACCGGACATTCTGTTCTGTGATGAACCCACGACCGGGCTGGACAGCTTCAGTGCCCTGGCGGTGATCAATACACTGAGGAAGCTGGCCGTGGACAGTAGGAAGGCCGTGATTTGCACAATTCACCATCCGACGTCAGACATCTTCGAGTGCTTTAGTGATGTTATTCTGTTGAATCGGGGCAGAACGTACTACCAGGGACCTACAGTGGAGGCCACTAGCTTCTTCGAGAGGTATAACATTTCCATATCTCACTCTAAAAAATAACAACTAAAACCAACCAAATTTCAGCATAAGTCTCCCCCTGCCGATCAACTGCAATCCAGCGGATTACTACTTTAAGCTAGTTTGTGATAGTGACAGTTACGATAGTGCTGGTTCTAATGAAGCGCTAGCTGGAGAGTCTCGGAACAGGCACGAGGTTGTGCGAAAGTGCCAGCGGGAGAATGTGGCCAGGAAGAGCCTTATGGGACCGTACCAGCAGGGTGATGTGATCGATAAGCTTTGCAGGTGAGTTCTTTTTTTTGCATTTTGAAATCCTTATTTTATTTTCATGTTAATTTAAAATTTATATGGAATAAGAAATTTTGAATTTGTAATCTTAAATATAAGTATTAAAGGATTGTCTTCTTTGCGAATTCCGCTAACTTATTGTAACACAGCTGTACAACATACTTTTAGATTATACGCCAAATGTTTGCGTCTTAGTTTTTGAGACGCTGCTGGCTGTCGTACTAGTTTTTGTTAATTTTCATTAAAATTTTATTTTGCATCTTTCAATGAATATTTTTTATTTTGTATGAAAACAAGTTCGATTTTCAGCATTTTTCAATAATTCAAGATTTTGCCTGATTTTACACTATCCTAAACTCTAACACAGAACATTCTTATGGCTATTTTGTGTGATCAAAATTGTACGTAGACTTGTATGGAAAAATTAATGATGCAAAAGGGCAATTTTCCAAAAAAAAATAGCAAATTTATTGGAAACCTCTGTCTAATTTTTTTAATTTTATTTTGATGAAAATTTTTGTTTAATTGTTCTTAAACCTAAAACACATTTTGCATATTATTATTTCGTCCAAACAAGTCTCCATTTCATTTTGGCAGTCCATTCAAAAAGCCTATTCAAAATTAAAAAAAAATCTGTTTCTTCAGCGGACTTTCTGATCGATTTGGTGTCTTGGTGTTAATGTAGTAGATGTTGTAAGTAATGTATTTGAAATAATGCGACCATCCCGAGAATTCTCGGGACAAAATTCCTGAGATTTTTCGTCCCGAAAAGCCCGAAATTGAAAAAAAAAGACAAATTTTAGTCTGGAAATTCAGATTCCTATCCTGTACCTATTCAGACTGTAGTCCCTATTTTCCCTTGTTGGCAGTAGTGACTTGAAGACAATTTGAAAATATTTTTTTATACAACACATGAATGTAAAAACATATGGGTTATTCTCTACCAACTCACACGCAATCGGAAAAAGTTGCCCCGACCCCTCTTCGATTTGCGTGAAACTTTGTCCTAAGGTGTAACTTTTGTCCCTGATCACGAATCCGAGGTCCCTTTTTTGATATCTCGTGACGGAGGGGCGGTACGACCCCTTCCATTTTTGAACATGCGAAAAAAGAGGTGTTTTTCAATAATTTGCAGCCTGAAATGGTGATGAGATAGAAATTTGGTATCAAAAGGACTTTTATGTAAAATTAATCGAGCTAACTCGTGATGTTTATAAGCAAACCCCTATTGTAGAACATTGTTACACTCTATAAAATAACCGTGCAAAGTTAGAAAAAACACAAAATTTTAAAATGAAAAATTTTGTTCTAAATGAAAAAATTACCCTTCTGGGTCAATGTAGATTCGAAAAGTACATTAAATTTCCCACAAAATGACATGTTCCAAAATTTTTTACAGTCGAGTAACGGAAAATGGGAGAATTTTTAAAACTTTTATAGTGTTTTTTTCGATGAAAAATAAGTTTTTTTTCGGAATTCTGAGTACGCCATCAAATCGGGCGTCTAATTTTACATAGAAGTCCCTTTGACATCAAATTTCTACCTTATCACCGTTTCAGGCTGCAAAAGTGCAAATTATTGAAAAACACCTCTTTTTTCGCATGTTCAAAAATGAAAGGGGTCGTACCACCCATCTGTCGCGAGATATCAAAAAACGGACCTCGAATTCGTGATCAGGGACAAAAGTTCCCCTTAGGACAAAGTTTCACGCAAATCGAAGAGAGGTCGGGGCTTGTATCATTTTATGTGTTGCCATTTTTTTGTTTTTAATAAATTTTAAGAATGTTTAAGCTTTTCTAGTCATGTCATAATGAAACATATTTATAAGGGACATGAATTGAGCTAATTGTTTGATTTGAAGCATGAAAAACATAAAAAAAAGTAATTTAAAAAAATCCACGTATAGCCATTTATTGAGCTGCTTTTTTGATGTTCGACTAATATAGCTAAACAGTTTTCGCTGATTTGCTACTATTTTATCCTTTACATTTTATTGAATTTCATATCAAATCCAAATTCAACGAAACAATCTAACAATTAAAATAACTTTTTTTGCGACATTTTTTGAGTTTTCATCTCACTTCTCAAAAACTAAATTTAAAATCAATAGTCAAAAATAATTTAATCTGTAACGAAATCTTCAAAATGTTATTAAAAATCCTAACTGAAAACAATCTTTTTTTTTTATTTCCACGGGAGCCATTCACGCAAATAATCAAATATCGTGAAAATTAAACAGGTGAAATGTTCTTAAAAGGTGACTTTAAAGATAAAAAAAATCGAAAAAAAAACTAACAAATATATATTAACACTCAAACGCTCGGGTAGTCATTTGACCCCTATTTTTTTTCTTAAAAATCTCATAACTTTTGGTAGAATTGACCAAATTGGATGCTTCCGGTTGCAAAAGATCCAGATTTGTATATATTTTGAACTGTCAGATGGGGGACAAATATGGTCCACTTTTACCGGAGATATTCCGGATTCCGTTTGGGTACCTTGGCCCTCCTATTTGGGGTTTTGGTCAATAGAACAAAAACCATTACACAGAAAAATGCCGGAAATGATGCAAAGCTTCAAGGTATCATTCTAATACATCATCCAGCAAAAATAATTGACATGGTTAAGTCATACGGGGCACCGTAAACCAGTTCCATTTGGGCACCAATCGACATCAGCTCAGTGAACCGTTTCCGGTTGGAACCTGTTTCGGTGCCCGAAGGTCTTGGCCATGCCATGTATCTATGCAAGATGATGTATTAGAATGATGCCTTGAAGTTTTGCATCATTTCCTGCATTTTTCTGTGTAATGGTTTTTGTTCTATTGACCAAAACCCCAAATAGGAGGGCCAAGGTACCCAAACGGAATCCGGAATATCTCCTGTAAAAGTGGACCATATTTGTCCCCCATCTGACAGTTCAAAATATAGACAAATCTGGATCTTTTGCAACCGGAAGCATCCAATTTGGTCAATTCTACCAAAAGTTTTGAGATTTTTAAGAAAAAAAAATAGGGGTCAAATGACTACCCGAGCGTTTGAGTGTTAATTTGAAGTTGAATAAACCAAGCATGACTCTTTTAATTTCTTATAAAATTATATGTAAATTTGATATTTAAATAATAATTAAATTGTTAGTACAAGTCATGATAATATTGCTTAATTAAGTTAGTTTCCTAAGTAAAATTGATAAACTTTTTTTAGATTATCTAGTAAATAGCAATCTATTTACTCAATATTTTTCTTTACTCTGATGAAATTCAATTTTTCAATCTATTTTTTTTGCTCCTCCGGATTAATCATTGACCGGAGGAAAAGGGAAAGACGACTTTTTCCACTTGATGTTACTTTTACTAGAATGTTTGCTACTAATTGATTAAAAAAAAAAATAAAAAATAAATTAACAAGTTTCGGTTGAAAGATACAGAATTTATAAAAATTGCGAGATTACATTTTTTTCTTTGACTGATTTTTGTTAACATCATTTAAGTTTTTGCTGCATTCACTTGTTAGTAAATGATCTATCAATTTCATGTTAATGTAAGTTTTGCTAACAATTTTTCAAATGGTTCATATCACACTTTTCAATTGAAAACTAATAAAATTTACTTAAAAAGTCATTAATGAATGAAATATGTATTATGTTATTATTTTAAAGAATTGATTTGAAAAAGTTGACAAATTTCTCGGGATTTTACAGAAATCTTCAAATTTCACGAATTGTACGCTGTCCGCGAAATCGTGAAAAGTCACTAACCCTAGTAGGGTATTTGTCCCTATTTTGGGCCTAATATCTATTTTGGGTCTACCAAACTTAATTCAACGAAATTGAGCATTTCTTCAAATCTGGCAAGAATCTGCCACTTGATAATGATACGTGCAGTTATTATCTTCATTCTTCATTCTAAATTAGAAATAAAGCAATAAAAATTGAACTTAAATTAAACTGATTAATAACTTCGGCTCTATGTTCAGTCCATTTGACACTTCTACAAATTGTAACAAATTTTGGTTCTGGCATATTACGGGCTTGTTGTTTGGCTACGCAACAAATGTTTAATTATGTTTAAAACTCGTAAAGAATGATATAAATCATGTCCAAGCTAATTATGCACGTAATGCAAGTGAAATCAATCGTTCTAATGTTGATTTGTGGCTTAAAACATCACAATGATTGAGCATGTTTGTCGACCGAATTTGTGCGGCTGTGGCTGAACCGTACGTCAAAAAAGTTCGCCACGTGCTTCGAGATTTCAACCAATCAGAAGGTAGGTCGAAATATGTACAAAGAAGGTCGTATGCTAGGTGCATTATCCCCAAAATAGGGACAAAAAATGTTTCAGTTTCTCGGGCTTAAACAGAAATATAAAGTATTTTCGTCAACAATGTGATTAAGTAAGAGCATTAAAAAACCAACATATTCATGTAATAAAAGCAAGGCTGCCTATATAGAAGCCTTTGAGAATACATCAAATAAAAAGTGCGCTCGGCTTTGCAGGCCCATAATAGGGATAAATACCCTACTTCTAAAGTTTCGGTTTTTGGGTTATTTTAGGCTAAGATTAACCAATTGTTACCCGAGGCCCAAAATCTTGGAATTCAAAACATTTTTATTTTTAAATGTTGAATGAATGCAGAGAATATAAAAGATTATAAAAAACAGGATTTGGTTAAATAACTATTCGACTATTTTATTAAATTCAGAATCAAAACTCAAATTAACTAACGTTTGTATTATCCCTACAGAAACACCAGTCACGCCTGCTGGCCCTCCCAGCTCTACCTTCTGCTCCACCGCGGCATCCTCGACAGCATCCGAAACTTGCGGGAGTACGTCATAGTCACGTTTCTATTTCTGGTAAGCACCGCAGCCAGTGTAGACTCTCTGTCGGCAGCTTTATCTTTATCATCATTTTCCCCCAAACCCGCGCATAAAATGTAGATCACCAGCATCACCATTTCGGCGCTGTACTTTCACATCGATCCGGCCACCGGCGGTCAAACCTCGATCCAAGACATCCGCGGGGCGCTGTTCCTGGTGGTGTGCGAACTGCTGTACACCCTGAGCTACTCCGTGTTCTACGTGTTCCCGCGCGACCTGCCGCTGGTGAGGCGCGAGGTCGGCGAACGGACATACCGCCTGTCGGCCTATTACGCGCACCGGGCCCTGTTGACCGTGCCGAAAGCCTTCTTCGAGTCGTTCCTCTTCGTCGGCATCGTGTACGGATGCGTGCGCTTTACGGCCGTGGCCGGGGCTGCCACCTACGTCGGAATGGCCACCGTGTCTGCCGTGGCCAGCCTGCTCGCCGTCGCTTACGGTAAAGATCTTCTTTTTCTTCCTTCTACTCCTGTTATCATTTTGTGCATTTCATTCATTCATTCATTCATCTTTCTCAATTGGCCAGCAATTGGAGAGCTCAATCTGGCAGCCACGGTGGCGCGGCGTTGGCCGCCACTTGCAAATGGATTGCCGATTTGACATGATTATATCCGCTGAACACCGTTAATACATATATCGGCTCGTGGATAGATATGATAATAGAAATGGCTTTGGCTAAGCACTTAGTTTCTCTGCATGGCATGATTTTCCGCGTACGAGTTTAATGCGCACGAAAACGACTATCAAAATCTCACCATCGTGGAAAAGCGAAACTTTTTTTTTGTTTCGAACGGAAGTGGGTGGTTTGGTGATGGCGCTGCGCTGAGTGATAGCATTTTGGTTTATATCTGATCTCGAATCGCAAAATGTACATCTATAACCTGATCAACGCAGTCATTATATCACGCTTGCATTATATCTAGACTTTTTTTTATTAGAAGTAAAGTAAAGTAAATCTTTCCCTGTTCCTGAGGGGAACACTCGTGAAGAGTATCGGAGCCGGCATTTACAAAGTGACAGTTTATTATTCAACTTAATGTTAACATGTTATGGTTAATTTTAACATTCCATAGGTTGTCTTCCTAAGGTGTCGTGATAAGGTCCAGTTTGTGATGATACACTACCTTCCCTTTACTAAGTAATCGAATCCAGAAGGGAAAAGATCATCAGTTTTGTTGGTCCGAGCCGGAATTTGAACCCCAATCTACCGCTTGGGAGGCGGAAGCGTTACCACTGGGCTACGTGGCTCGGTCAGTTTTTTTTTATTAGAGACCATCCATAAACCATGTTTTGAAAATCAAATGTAAAATTACATAACTCGTAAAAATTCACAATTTCCACGAAATCCCGTGAAATTCAAAGATTTTTTGTAATCAATGCATAGCCATAACCCATTTATCAAATATATTATTCAGAAAGGTTTTTCAGTGTAAATTTGATAAGTTTTAAATTTATAAACGTGATATTTACTTTTTAATATGTTGAATTGAACTCTTATATCTGAAAGGAGCACAAACATTAAAGCAGAATTTTTGCACCATTTAATAAGATATGAACGCTAATACCTAATTGAAATCAAAAACGATCCAATTAAAAAAAATCATCTCAGAATCATCAAATGCTACCAAAGTAAGAAAAGTATGATTTCAGTTAGGCCAATGCAAATTTTATGTAATGTTTTTTTCCAAAAAATATGTATGCTAGAAATGTAAATTTTTATTTTAATCGGTATTTTGTTTTTTTATTGTTTCAGCATTTTAAATCAAATTTTGTAATTTTAAGCTATTTACAAATTTTGTGTTGAGATTGAAAACACCCTTAGAACTTCGGTTTTTTTTCACAATACTATTCGACTGTTATGATGATTAAAATTTTAATAGTTACTTAGGCCGTTGCACATATTTTTTAAAGTTTATGTTCCTCCACTCTTAACACAGTCGAGGGAGAAGGGGGGCAAAAAATAAATAAATTAAAAGCCTCGGTATCAACATTTCAATGAAAACAGTGTTTTAATTGTCTTTTTCGCAATTCCGTCGTGAAACTACTTACTTTTCCTGTCATTCTTGAACGACGAAATAGCCTACTTTTCTGTACCAAAAATAACAGAATCGAATAACAACACTTTTCAAAATAAATGCTGAAAAGTTCTACTTTTCAGCACTGAAATGGATGCTGAAAAGTTGAACTTTTCAGCACTTGTTATATCCTATAGGAAAAGTTATATTTTTCAACATTTTTTTTTTGATTCAAACGATTCATTGAATCAATGCATGGACATTTGTCTTATAATTCTGTTCAAAGGGTGTTTTTCGGAATTGCAAAAAACCGTTGTATGGAACTCGTTGCAAAACTTGATTTTTTCATCACTTGTCGTATTTATCCAACTCGGTGAACCTCGTTGGATAAATGTACGACTCGTGCTGAAAAAATCCTCTTTTTGCACCTTGTTGCATAAACTACTATTTTGCAATTCCACTGTGAATCTGTCAACTTTTCCTGTCCTTCTGACTAGAGAATCCAATTTCCCGACCCGGGAAAAAAAATCCCGGGAATTCCCGGGATTTCCCGAAAAAAAAAATATTTCCCGTTACAAATTTCCCGGGAATTCCCGAAATTCAAGCGGAAATGTACATTTTCTTAAATTTTTGAAACTATTTTTTGAAAATGCTCTGAAAAATTAAAAATGAACAAACTTAACATGATTTTGTTCAATTAAATGTATTGTTTGGTTTATATATAATGAATCAGATTATCAGAAATTATGATGTCAGAATTATTTCAGATAATATTAAGTTTTGAAGAAACTGGGAATAGATCTTTCTTAATGAGTATTCAATTATTACAATTAGGTAAGCTTTTAACATAGTGATGTTATTTCATCAAAACAATATTAACTTCTTACCTCCAAATTAAAATTGATATTTTTTACGTACCATGATCAAATGAGATGAAAATCGAATTTGTGCAAAAAGAATTAATTCATTTGGTTGAATACCTAGTACTAGAGAAAATACAATTTGAAGTAAAAGAATTATGGAGCACTGGTGCAACTACAGGTGTTAGAGGGTTAAATGTGAAAAAATATAAGACTTTTTGTTGAATGATGTTATTTTTTTCGTAAAATTTAAATCATGTTGCTTAATAATACAAAAAAAAAAATCATTGAAAAACTACTTTCTACTGTTTGTTCTAAAAAAATGCAAAAATATATTCAAAGCTTTCTTCAAATATTTGAAAACATTGTGTTGTTTGGAATAAAACCATCACTAAAAAGCTTTATCATTTGTTCAAGAGCTGAAACCAGTATTTGTCATGAAAAACATAATTTCTGCATGTTTTTTTTTCTCTTAAAATTTTCAATAAAATGGTCACAGAGGCAAGTTTAAAATACCAAAATAATTTTTCTTATAGTTGAATGATTTTTTACATGCAGTCAAGTTGTTAATTGATCTTCACACTTATTTAAACCATTAACGTTGATGTCCTATACAATTTTGTTGCATAATATTACTTAAAACCAAGATCATAACAATTTTCAATAAATTTAAAATATCCCGGGAATTCGCGGGATTTCCCGAGAAATTGGCTGAGAATTTCCCGTTTCCCGGGAAATTTGTAACCCCGGGAAATTGGACGCTCTACTTCTGACGAAACGAAACGGCCTACTTTTCCCTACCAAAAATAACAGAATGGAAAATTAATACCTTTCAAAACCAGTGCTGAAAAGTTCTACTTTTCAGCCCTGAAATGGGTGCTGAAAAGTTGAACTTTTCATCACTAGTATGGAAAAGTAAGCTGTATTTTTTGTTTTGAACGGTGAATTTACTAAATACATGAATGTTTGACATAAAATTCCCTTCAAGAAGCGTTTTTCGGAATTGCAAAAAAAAATTGTATGGAACTTCTTGCGAAAACTTGAGTTTTTCAGCACTCGTCGTATTTATCTAACTCGGTAAACCTCGTTTGATAAATGTACGACTCGTGCTGAAAAAATCATCATTTTGCAACTTGTTAGTTTATGCAACAAGTTACAAAATGAAGATCTTTTCAACACGAGTCGTACATTTACTATTTACGTACTACTTAATTTATTTAATTCAATTAAGGTGAAGCCGTTGATCATTTTCAAAGAAAATTAATCATCACTATAAAAAATTGTGTATTAAATTCAATTTTACGAATTTCAGCACCAAAAGGAATCAGCATGTGCCGGTTGTTGCCTTCTTGAAGCCACTGAAGGAATTTTTGATCTAAATCAATTGTGCTTCAAAATTTATATAGTTTTGTGACACAGTCATTGACGTCAAGTTGGCAATCATTGATTAATGACGATTTCCATAACTTAACAAGGAATGGAATAATCGTTACCAAAAGGAATCAGCATGTGTAGGGCACTATTCTGAACAACTTGTTGAAGGAATTTTGTCAAAATATTGAAAGCGACGCAAAATTTATATCTTTGAAGGAAAAATCATGACAATGATGGAAGTCTTCACGTTAATGTTTGGTTTCATCATCATTAATATCAACAATATATGATAAAAATTACCATGCCTATGCTATTTGTCTGCACAGTTTAAATCCAACTGAGTTTAATGACCCAGCAAAATACAAAAACACATACTTTCCAGGAAGCAGTTCAGTTCTAAATCCTTCTCTAAGCTAATTCCGATATCACACAGAGCAAAGTCATAAACCTGCTCTATCACCTGCTTGCAAATCTCCCCCTAAACGTGTCCCTTTTAGTCACTCTGTTTTGCACTTTACTTCCCAATTTGTCCCGCCCTGAAATCCTTTTCATACTTTTCACACCATGTTTTATGTGCTCTTCCCCTCCCGCAGGCTACCTGCTGACGTGCCTCTCGGGCTCCATGGAACTGTCGATCGAGTACGCCAACCTAATCTTCCTACTGTACGGACTGCTCGGCGGTTTGTACCTCAACATCCGTGCCTTCCCGGTGGCCAAGTACCTGTCGTTTTTCTTCTTCGCGGCCGAGGGCATCTCGGTTTACTACTGGCGAACCGTGCTGGACATTCCGTGCGATTTGGACGAAACGACGGCGGTCAATGAAACTGCCACCAACCACAGTTGCCTGCGGGACGGGTTGGCCGTGCTGGAGGACACCGGCTACGGGACCTCGCTGGACGTGGTGTACTTCAACTATCTGGTGATGGCAGGTCAAATTGTGGCCGTTCACGTGCTGGCCTATTTCTGCCTGCGGAGACTCGTTAAGAAGGCCGGATTTTACTAGTTGTTGGCTAGGACGAACCCCTCCTTTTTTTTTTTTTGGCTAATCTCTGATTCAGAAAGAAAGCGAGAAAAAAGGGTGAAAATAAACCACTTTTTTCAAACAGGTACCTGTTTCCTGAAGAAGCAAGTGAAAAGAAAGCCAGTTGTGGGGTAAAAACACGTGCCAGACAGCAGACTTGGAAAAGCCACGAAACTAGCCGCGCAAGTCTGGACCACGCGGTAATTACATAGTTGCTCGTCGGTCTAAATTTGACCGTTGGTGCTGCTATTGCTGCTTGATCGGTTGGAGTGATCGAGCACGCGTTTGAGATTTTGACTAACTTTGATTACATGTATTATGATAGACGAGAGGATTATTATCTGTGTAGGGTAGTGAGAGGTAAGTTGGACTTTGCAATCAAGGAGATTTAGACTCGTTTTTACCTATTTTGTTTCTTTTTCTTACATTAGGGAAAAATCTTAAAATTTGTCATTTTTCGATCTTTTACTTGGAATTCAATGTTTGGCCTGAATATTGAATGAATGTGATATCACCGAACAACATTCTTGTAATCTAATCTAATCTAATCTAATCTAATCTAGAACATTATCGAATCCAGTCATCCACGGGTTGAGAACAACTTCTGGCCTTGCCGGAACGGCAGGAAGTAAATGGAAATCCTTTCCGTTAAGCCACACAAAAAAAATCACGCAGAGCTTCACTTTTGTCTTCAGCATGTAGGTAGATTCACTTACAGCACAAACAAATCCAAGAAAAAAAACATCAGAAACTTTCTTGAAATTTGCCAATGAAAAATAACTCTAAACCAAAGAAAAACGTCAAATTTTCGCCACCGAACAAATTTCACGTCCGATCTTGCGCATGGCTACTTCGATCTCCCACCGAACAACATTCTTGTAATTTGTAATAAAAGATATGTGGTCAATTTACAGTCCAAATTATTTAACTAAAGTTTCAGGACTTCGTGTATTCCTTATGCTAACAATGAGCATGAAATGGAAGCTGATCAAATTTAAATTAAAAAAAAAATAATTTCCACACCATTTCATAATCACAAAAATATGAAAAAAAAACTTAAAAAAAAAATATTATTTATTTTTTTTCATCTGAGAAAACAATTTTTTTTTAAACTTTAATACAAAAATTTGATCATCAGTCATCCCACATATTCGGAACACCCACAAATTCGGAACACTTTTATGATAATTTGTCAATAGCATGCCAAAAGTAGCTTTTCTGTCGACTCTACTATTTTTAGAACCTTCATTTAGACATTATCTAGCTATTTCACTAGTAAAAGTAATACTTTTTGAACAAAAAACTTCATTCCAAGACTATTTTGTCCAGAGCAGCAAAACACTGCCTCCAAATGGCCTGTTTCATAATTGTGGGATGTTATTGTACCTCCCACAATTGTGGAACACCTGAATTTAACTGATATTTTTACAAAAAAGTTATCAAACCATGTATAAAACATCACTAAGCTTGAGTTTCATTGGTTTCAGTGTGTGAAGTCATTATTTGGTAATAAATATGTACTCCTGGAGAGATCCAAAGTTTGTTTACATTCGTAAGAAAAAAGTGTTCCGAATTTGTGGATTTCAAGGGTCAGAGTAATTCTTCAAAAACTTCATATAAATGTTAAAATTTGCAGATGTTCGATACAGCATTCGAAAGATCGCAAGAAAAGCTTTCAAATGAAGGTAAAAGCGAATCTTTAAGTTCAATTTTCGATTTGCTATGATTTTTTGAACATTGGCCGATCTGGAAACCGTTCCGAATATGTGGGATGACTGTATATTCAATACCTGGACCACCGTTTAAAATGTTTAAATATAAAAAAAATCATGCGATTATCATTATATTATTATCAAGTTCCATACCAATACAATACAGCCATTTGTCAATTTGTATGTGCAACTGTAAAAAACACGATTAAAAACAATTTCTGAAAACATTTTTATTTTTTTATACCAGAAAATTAATTAACAAGATGGATTTTTAAGATGGTCCCTTTGGAACGAGCTGTTAAGTAGGATGCTTTCGGCCAAAAAGGGTCGCAAAGTTTTTTTTGCGGAAATATATGCTGTATTCATGTGAACAATAAAATCACCCGTTTAAGCCTAAGATTAGCACCTAATTTCCAATTCTGTGAAAATAATTACGAAATTTAAACACCCATTTTCAGAAAATATTGAAATAGCAAATTTAAGAAAAAAAAATACTTTTTCAAATATTATTTGTTTTAACCCGGGCAGACGGTAATAACAAAAATCATGCCATTTCAATAACAAATACTGTCAAAATAGCAAAAATTGTTATGGAATATTCTTGCAAAATCCATTTTTGCATAAGAGTTTAATAACAGTTTATGTTACATAACAAAATTTGTTACTGGTCTGATATTGGTAGAAAGCCAAAACAACTTGGGAATATTTTTTTTGGTAACGGAAAAATAACTCCAACTGTTATTGGGATGATCGGATTAATTGTTAAAATAACAAAAAACAATACCGATTTTTTTTGGAATAATAACTAAAAATGTAATTAGTCTGTTATTACTATAACAATCAAATAACGAAAAAAAATCATTACAAAACTTGTTATAAATATCATAAAAAGTTTTTGGCATAATATTTTCAAATATCAAAAAATGTCATTACCACATTAAAAGTCTTCCTTCTCCAACTCAGATTGAAACGTTGTTATTTTGAGCTTTCACCTAATTCCTTGAATAAATTTTTGAAATCTTATTACATTTTTTTAAATTTCATTTTTAGCAAAAAAAATTACTGAATAACATATTTTTGATTATTCTGCACTTTTTGCCAATTTGTTTTTTTTTTTATATATTTTTGTTATTGCAGACTCAACTATCCGAAGGTGATATTTACGAATTTCAGATAATCGTTTCATGAGAAAGAAAAATTTTCGTGTTTTTTCATTTACTGTCAAATTTAAATTCTGCGATTCCATTTTAGTCAAATTTGAGTGGTTTATTGCCTGTTACATTAGAAAATGCATTTTTGAATATTTCATCCTCGCCATTTTGGCTGCCGTCTTGGGTTTAACTGTGCTTAGTAATTTTTGAGCACTTGGGGTTATATTTGAGTTCAGAGACCCCCGTTATATTTGAGTTCAGAGACCCAAAGTGTTTTTTTCTGTTGGATAATCTAGTCCTGATTTACATTACAGTGGACTCTCTCGTTGTCGATATTGAAGGGCCACCGAGAGCAGGAGTTATCAAATTATAGAACGGAAAATCAAAGCAATCTGTTTAAAGGGACTGAACAATTTATTGACAGCTGGAGCAATATTGATATCGAGAGGATCGACAGCCAGAGAGTTCACCGCATTAAAAAAATAAATTTCAGTTTTCCACTAAGTTGGCGACATTCGTAGGATAATAAAAAAAATGTTACGTGATGTTTGTGTCATTAATGATCTTTTAGGCTTAATGGCAGTGGAAAAAAACGCTTTTCCGTTTGAAATTTCGAATAATCGTGTCTGGCATGTAGGTCGAAACAAAAACTTAACAATTTTGAGTTACTCAGATGTGACCATTTTTATATATTTTTGTAATTATGCATGTTATGCATTTGAATTTTTATGTGTAAATTTAGGTAACTTCAACAAAAATCTAGTGATTGCCGCTACCGTGACCGTGAGGTTATGGGTTTCGCCTTGTAAGCGAAAGGTGATGGGTTCAGCAAAATCAGATCCCTTCAAAGAGTAAATCTGCTCACTGGAATTCTTGACCGGTAGGGGATGGTTTTCAACTAGAGCCTTACTGGATTTCCAATACAGTACCGGGATGATGAAGTTTAAATAAAAAAAATAAGGCTTCTAACTCAAAAGTATCAGCTCGTTGAAATAAAAGCTCAACATTGCTACACTTTACCGTTCGTCACTTGTTTTAGAGCAGTCTCCTCCGTTGCTGACTCATAATCACACTCACACACCTCTCCGTAACATAAATCTCAACATCTTGATCAACATGCAAAAGCTGGCACGGTCAACACCCATCAACACCGTCCATTTTCGTGCGGTAAATGGAGTAGCATCAAACGAGAAAACAATTATTGGCATAAGAGAGAAATATGGCCAATTATATTGGAAGCCACTCTGAGCCACCAACACTGAGATAAAAAAAAAATGACTAACGCACAATCCCCCTCTACCATCCCAAACTTCATTCACACTTTTTAAGCTGAAGAAAATTAGGGTAAATTCTCGTATGTTTGGCAGGTTAAGCTCTCGCTCCTAACTCCATCCAATTTGCTGTTTTTCACTATTTAAAAAACTAATTTTGCAAAACTTTTTATAGAAACTTGCTTGCTCACTTCTTATTGAGCTATTTATCACTGGATTACAGTTGAAAACGCTTTTAATTAGCTTTAATTGAATGTCAAAGTCGTGACCTGCCAACATTAGAGGCACGCTGGAATTAGATGCTGTTCCCCTATGGTTCAGCAGGCTGCTAAAATGCTTATGAATGAAAAGGCGCGAACGCGCGCTCGGCTCAAACTTCGTCCGTGAAAATCAATCGCGATATCACGTAATCACGGGCATGCTTTTGGGGTGGCTTTTTGCGCCCTGTTCCATTACTACCTTGAGCCTTGCGGCAAATAAGTGCAAGCTGCTATAGGCGCGGTTTGAGCTAAAAGCATCGCCGTCTCGATATGCTGCAATTACTGTCTAAACATTGGTAAATGGGTTTAAAATGATTTGCTAATCGTTTTGAGTTCGCCGTAAATCGGCTAGCGCCCTTTTGAAAGATGCTTTTCGAGTTATTGTGATGGCGTGGCGTTGATCTGCAATGTTTAACCAACAACAGCACTAATCGCAGCTGGCCGCGGAGCGATGGCCCGCCGTTTTACTGATTTGATTGCTGTTGGGACGCGATGAAAGGCTAAATCGAGACACATTTTGAGAGTTGGGAACAATTTAGACTAATTAGTAGAGTTTTTAAGTTTGGAATTGCGTCAAGACAAAGGAGGTTTGCATCGGCATTAAATAATATTTTATTGATAAGTTGAGTTCAATTCATGTTAAATTTTTTAAGGGTACACATCAACCAAGAAAGTTGTTGTCTTCTTAATTTTAAATTGTTGATTTCCAGGATGTGCAAAAAATCATTGACCGAGTTATGAATTTTTGAATAAATACTGATTTTTTCGAAAAATCGAAATATTGGTCGCAAAAAATTTTCAACTTCATTTTTCGATGTAAAATCAAATTTGCTATCAAAAAGTACTTTAATGAAATTTTGATAAAGTGCACCGTTCTCAAGTTAAATCCATTTTCAGATGACTTTTTTGAAAATAGTCGCAGTTTTTTTAAATTGTGCACATGTTTGCCCACTTTTGAAAAAAATATTTTTGAAAAGCTGAGAAAATTCTCTATATTTTGCTTTTTTGAACTTTGTCCATACGACCCTTAGTTGCTGAGATATTGCCATGCAAAGGTTTAAAAACATGAAAATCGATGTTTTCCAAATCTCACCCTAACAACCCACCATTTTCAAATGTCAATATCTCTGCAACTATTGATCCAATTTTCAATGTTTTAAAATATGAAACATACGTAAAATTTTTCGATCTTTTCGAAAAAAATAATATAAGAAGAACAGTTTCAAAATTTTTAAACCAAGACTTACATTTAAAAGGGCGTAATATTGAATGTTTGGCCCTTTTGAAATGTTAGTCTTGATTTAAAAATTTGAAAAATATTTTTTTAAGAGATGGAAAAATTTCACGAATGTTTCAACGGTTTAGCCACAGAGTAACACAGAGAACCCACTAGCTTTTGATTTTTGGTTCCACATTGCGGTACATCGCACGATAGGAGCGGCCGTGGCTGACTGGTTACGGTGTTCGCTTTCTAAGCGAATGGTCCTGGGTTCGATTCCCATCTGCTCCCAACGAGAAAGTATAGGAAATATTAATCTTGAAACTCTGAACATGAACGAAAAATCAAAGTCGCCCGAGTCGGGGTTCGATCCCCCGTCCTTTGGATTGGTAAGCAAAAATGCTAACCACTAGGCCATCTTGGCTTGGTGAGCGACGTCTGGAATTAGGAATACTGTTACTATCAAACTATATACGCGCTGGGTCCTTGTCCATTTGACAAGGGTTCGGAAGTTCTAAATAACGTTTGAACCCGATTGGTGCAAACGTTCTTCAGGGCGGAGCTTGTCGATAAAAGCTAAGGGACCTCGCGCTCGGCTAGCCAGCGTAGAAATGGGTCACCAAAGCTCGGCAGAGCTAACACCTTCCAAATGCCTATGCGAGTTATTTGCATGTATAGAATGTAGATCTAAAAAAATACATGGAAACAACTCAATTTGTAAGAAGCGACCGCGTGGTCCCGTTTGGTTGGTTGCACACACTGCACACACACACACATTGCGGTACATCGCACGCCTGCTACCAGCAAATCTTATGGATAGAGCGTCCGATTTCTCGTCCCGGGAAAAAAATTCCCGGGATATCCCAAAAAAAAATTGTCCCCTTTCCCGGGAAATTAGTAAATTTCCCGAAATTTAAGCGGAAGTATACATTTCCTCAACTTTTTGGTTTTTTTGTAATATAAAGAAATAGTGAAAGAACTCAACTCACTGATAAGTTCAATAAGTTAATAACAGTACACACAAACAAATAAATACATCGAATTGAACAATTCACTATTCTTATTGAACTTATCTAATCGTCTAAAAAAAAATGTCAAGGTTTGTTTCAGATGATACTAATTGTTTAAGCAATCACAACTCTAAATAGATTTTTTTATTTGTTGGGCAACAAATATTTCGATATTATGGAATTAAAAGTTATATTATGATTTTGATAGGTTTTTCGAAAGAAAATTGTTGTTATACCAAGTAAAAAAAGTAACCCTTCTTGAAAAGATCAAAATTTAGTTTTTGTTTACTATTACCAAATTGGATGAAAATTGAATCGCTATCATTAAATGTCTCTAAGAGGGTTGTGCTAGAAGAATTAGGTTTATTTGACTAAAAGTGTTCGAGAAATTACAGTTTAAAGTTGAACATTTATAGAGCACTAGAGCTACCAAGGGCGTAAGAGGTTTAAATATGAAACTACCTAACTATTTATTTGGCATGAAAATTATTTTAACCGAAGTCATTTATTAGGTTGCATCATTAAAAAATCATTGAAAAACCAAAAAAATGCAAAAACCTTCAAACACTCGCTCTGAGTTGTGATTGCATAAAAATGGTATTTCAAGTGAAAAAGATGATCTTTAGGAAAATTCAATGGTTATTTATTTATTCTTGAGCTCAAACCGTTTTCATAAAGACGTAAGAGCCACCATGACCTCTGACACTAATTTTCGTTTTTCTCGAAAATGAAACGAAATTTCATATATTTTTAGTTTGGGACACTTGAAGGACATGTAGATGAACAATCTCGAGCATGTTCTGCATTATTTTCTTTTTCATTTCAACTTAATTATCAATATTATTCTTTATTATATTCTCTCTTCTTTATTATATTGGTCACAGGGACAAATTGTAAAGCAATTTTATGGTTTTGGAGCATGGATTCATTTTACTCACTGTCCAAACACTGTGATTAAAAAAATAATTCTTATTTCTTAACAAAAAAAAACTTATAATTATTGTTTGATATTTTGTACGAAGACAACTAATAAATTTAGAAAATTTATATATTTTCTTGAAGTTGTATGTTTTTTTTACAAGCAGTTATGGCATTAATTGATCCTCACACTTATTTAAACCATTGTTATTAAAATTCTATACGATTTTGTTGCAAAAATAATAATCAGAACCAGGATCAGATCAATTTTCGATAAATTTGTTAAAAATTTCCCGTTTCCCGGGAATTTGGTAACCCCAGGAAGTTGGACGCTCTACTAATGGAGCCAAAAAATTAAATCTGGGTTACTTTGTGGTTTAGCATTCCAGCATAGTAGGTTCTAGAACAATAATTGTTTCTTCATAATTTGAAGGAGAGGTTGGGGCAGTGCGTGGCTTCAGAAAAACGTTGTAAACCGATAACCTTTTCCCAATTCGATCAATTTCAAGGAAAAAAACTAACTTAATCCACCTATGTGGTTGGAGCCTTCCTCACTTATTACCAACAATGGTTGATATGATGGAATTCTACAAAAATTTCATCTATTTTTAAGATCCGGCATAAAAAAGTACATAAATATCACTTAAGTGGCCATATCTCGAGACAGGGTTGCCAGATCTTTAATGTTTTAGACTCGTTGCAAAGGTCTTTTGATTAGAGAGCCTATATGGAGAGGCGAAATGTCACTCTCAGGGTTCCACTCGAACTGTCAAATCGGGGTTCCAATCGAGCAACAAGATCATGCAACAACAAGGTTGGAATCAATTTAAAATAATTTTGGCAAAAAACGAGACTTATAATAATCACAAAAATTGTAAAACTGTTGTTGATAATAATCTGATAGTTCTTTTTATGTTTGTGCTTGTTCGGTACAAGAAAAGTGCCAGCATCAAAGAAAAGCTACAAGTTTTTCAACCTTAAATTTGAACGACTTTGGGTGTTTGAAATTTCTCCCAAAACATTTCATTTCCCTATGTAGGTCCCTACTTTTGATAACCCAACCAACGATGGGTTGGATGGTGGATCCGAACATAGTTTACATACATTTAAGTGAGATCCTGCATCCAAAAAGTACATCAATATCATTTAAGTGGGGATATCTCGAGACAGGGTTGCCAGATCTTCAATGTTTTAGGCTCGTTGGAAAGGTCTTCTGATAACCTTACCAACGATGGGTCGGATGATGGACCCGGACATAGTTTACATACATTTAAGTGAGATCCGGATATATGTGAAAACACATTTTTATACATAACTTTTGAACTACTTATCGAAACTTCAATCTGTATAAAACTCGATCTATGGGACCCTAAACCAAGTCGAATGCAACAGGGTCAAATCGGTTCAGCCAGTGCCGAGAAACATGAGCTAGTTTGTTAGTCACATACACACATACACACACACATACACACAGACATTTGTTCAGTTTTCGATTCTGTGTCGATATGTATACATGATGGTGGGTCTACGACGTTTTTATGCAAAGTTCATTTTTAGAGCGGGATTATAGCCTTACCTCAGTGAGGAAGGCAAAAAGATTAAAGATGACCAAATTTTGCTGAAATTTTATTTTTCGTCCGAATCAAAAGTGCTCAAATTTATCTCAAATTTTGTATTTTTGTTTGCATTTCGATAAGGATGGTCATATCCGAAATAGGGTGGTCCAAAATAGCGGTTTTCAACGATTTTCGCAATAACCACATTAAAAAAACATGTCCATTGTTATTAAAATTCTATACGAAAAACAAGCCTCAGACTTGTGATTTCAAGGGATTTCTTTCAAAAATAAATAACACACTTTGCTGTACAATATATCCAACGGGTTTTTTTATTTGTTTTGCTCTCTTTTTGTATTGATTTAATTAGCAGGCATTTTTGTTTTAAATATTAACAATTTCCAGTATAAAAGCTACACACAGCTCAGACGGTTAAGTATGGGACTGAATTGGTTTCACATGTGTTTTATATCAGGTGTGCAAGAATACAAGCTGATGATACCTTTATTTTTTGTTTTCGCCACCCTCCCGCGTGCTTCTCTAAAATAGGTTATCCTTTTTTTTTGGTACTTGGAAGTGTGTTTCACTCTGCTCACGTGCGTGCATCGCGGTTGAACTTTATTGTTTGCTTTATTTTGTTTTTATTATTATGCTCTTCATGCTCTGTTTTTTTTGTATATATTATAAGGTTTTCTTGTATAAAATAATCAATAAAATAAAATATCGAGTAAAGAAGACACTGAGACATATGTTTCTTGCAGGTGCGGCATATGGGTCAGCAGGCACAGGATTTCTTCTGCGTCGGGTCCGTCTTTCCGCCAGCCAGGGCGAACCGGTCCGTGTCCATCAACTCCCCCGCGTTGATCTGCTTGTCATTGGTCAGGATCTTTGGAAAGAGGAAAATTAATGCCTTTATTGGTTTATTCTAATTATCACCTTATACCTTATTGACTAAAGATTTGGCAGCTTCCTCAATGTTAACGTTCTCCTTGGCGGACGTTTCGAACCAGCCGGCGAACCCGTGCTCCTTCACGTACTCGTCCAGCTTGGCCGGCGTCGTGACAATACCTTGCTTCTGTTGATCGCTCTGAAAAGGAATTGCATCGAGTTTGAATTGTTGCTACTTCCTTGCTTGATCGTATTCCTCACCTTATTTGCCAACAATATGCACGGAATCGGCTTCCCGTCCGGAAGTTGCACTTTCGAGTCGAGATCCTGCTTCCACTTGATGACCGCGTCGAAGGTGGCACTCCGGGTCACGTCAAACACGATGAACGCCCCGACCGCCTCTTTGTAGTACACCCGGGTCATGTTACCGAACCGCTCCTGACCTGTTTTGGACGGAGAATCGTAGACTTTGCAATACTTTTCAAGATAGCAAGTAGATGATCATCACATACCGGCAATGTCCCACAGCTGCAGCCGGATGATCGTGTTCTGGTCCCAGTTGAGCACTTTGAGCGCAAAGTCCACCCCGATCGTGGCCCGGTAGTTCTGGCTGAAAAACTGGTGCACGTACCGCTTGATGAAGGACGTCTTACCGGTGCCGAGCTCGCCGATCACCAGGATTTTGTACAGGTGCTCGCGCTTCTCCGTCGGCGCCGCGGACATGTTGGACTGTAATGGAGAAAGAGTGGAATATAGTTGATAAATGTGGTACTTTTTGGGCTTATAACTTTAAAATCTTATTATATTTTTGTAATTAAAAAATATATTTTTAATTGGCAAACGATGAACTTTTTAAACATTGCATATGGGTCATTCCACCTCTATCGTACATAAAAGAGTGCAAAATAGAAATCAACAATTTCGTTGACATTTATAGATCAAGCAAGATCAAGATCAAATTAATTTGATATATTTGTTGATACTATCTAAGAAAGCAAGAATTATAATTTTCATCCGAATCGGACCACCCCCTTCTTTTTGAAACCACCCCAAAGTTTCGCCTTTTACCGTGAAAATTGTGAAAACCTAATTTTTCAACCTACGACACCTCGAGCCACTAATGGTAGAATGTTGATCTAGGACTCATTTTCAAGAAAAAAAGTCAGCTTTTGGATTAAAAATGGTTCAGCGCGGTTTTATCACAGTGTTATCTATTCAGTTCATTAGATATTGAACTTTGATATAAAGAGTTTAATAATTATTTGAAAATATGTCAATTTTACCTAGACCAGCATATGTTAATAACTTCCCCTCTTTTTGCAGTAAGGCCACAAAATTTTTAATTTAGGATTCCCGAGTTTTCCAGGATTTCAAGAAAAAATCTGATTCTAATAAATTTAAAATAAAAGTTTTTCTTTAGTTCAGATGTTACTTTAAGCAATTTTCATCCTTAGATAAAATTACTTATCTTGCTTAATTATTCATAAATCGTTAAATCAATATTGGCTAATTGTGTAATGCTTTAGGTTGAAAATATTAACTTTTTCTTTCTAGGAATAACATTTGCTTGGACCACCGAACTCATTATTTGTTCAAAACGTTTTTTTAAATATTCAAAATATTTGTTATTACAATATGGATATCAAAAGATCGAGAAATTTTCATAAATTTCAAAAGAAGTTATACATTTTAAGAACACTCATAATTTTAGTTGTTGCAATATGGGTATATTGATCGAGTAAATGTTTATACATTTTAATATCAATAATATAATTTAAAAAAAACTCACATTTTCTTAAAACTATGTATTTTGTACTTCGAGAAAATCTTATTGAAAATAACGTAGTTTAGTGAAATTTTTGAGTATTTCCAAAAACTTGTGCTATATATTTCTTTCTAAAAATATATGTACATTTTCCAAAAAAAAGTTGTTTTGTGAATATTTTGAGTCTTTCAAAAAAGTATTACAAATACGTTCAAAAGGTATGAAGATTCACGATCACATTATCCCAAACTTAAAAAAAAAACAACATTTCAAAAATCTTTGTTTTGTGAAATTTTGAGTAAATGTATTATTTATTACCTGGGTATTGAAAAGTGGTTCGCAAAACGGCCTCAATTTTCAACTGACAAAGTGGAACCAATTTACTGTCCATCTAGGAATGTTGAAGGCTAGATCGTCATTTTTTTATAATTATGAATAGATATTGTTTATGGAGTCGATGGGGTTGTATCCATCCAGAAGCTGTCTTTATAGTTTGATTCCGTTTGAAAAACTGGTATAGTGAAAATCTTCTCTGTTTGTTGGATCAGCTTCGCTAGAATAAGCGATGTTTTTTCGATGGACCATGAAGAGCTGCACTGCCATTCTACGCATAATTGTCCCATGTTCAAAAAAGTGCAACTGAGAAAAACGCTTTTGAGATTTTTCGACCGATTTCTGTGTTTCTACGCATAATTGTCCCGTGGGTTCCTATCCGTCCTATGTGTCCCTAATCGCCCCAGTTATTAGTTTATCACTCTTATTTATGATCCTCAACAAGTATGCGTAGAAGTGTAACGATGGGACAAACAGACTTGGTGTTGTTTTTGATGAGTTTCCGAACAAAGTACTAGATTTTATGTGTTTTTCTAAAAGCATACGAAAAACTAAACTTAAAAATGTCAAAAAGTCAAAATCGTCCAAAAATGACATGGGACAATTATGCGTAGAACGGCAGTGCAGGATTCTAAAGTCAGCCAGGGAATTTCTCTGCGACTTCGCAGAATGACACCATGCCCGCAGTTATTCGTCACCCGTAAAAAAGAAAATTCTCTTCTTTTTTCCAGCAAAAAATGTCAAAAACTAGATAAAATAAAACACACACTACTGATTATAAAACAGCTCAGTAAGAAAAAAGTCATGCTTGTGCTTGAACAGCCTCCTACTTTGCACATGTAGACAAAGTGGGATCATTCGAAAATCACGTTACTCATTCCCTCAGTTTATTACGACCAGTTTATTACTTTCAAAATCTATGTAAAATACCCGATCATTTGATATTTTATTACAACAACTAAAATTTTGAGTGTTTTCATATACTTTTGTTGACGTAAAGCGAATCAAAACAAACCTTCCCCTCAATGACAACGTGTCGATAATTCAAAGGGGATTATGTTTATTCTTCTTAAATATAGTTACCAGATAAAAGTTTTATTGAATACATTAAATCAAATATCGAAAAAAAAATTGTTTATCGTCGTTTTTTATCATTAGTACATAATGTTTTGCTATTTAATTTTAAACGGGAATTGATGAAAGATACTTTACAGATGCTCTCATTGCCCTTCTCTCTAGTTTCACCTTCGTGATTAAGAATATGTACAATTCAGAATATTCTATCGGTGAAAATTGCACTTTTCAGAAAAAAAATCGTATTTCTCATATTGAAAACAATGCGTATCTGTGGCCTAAGCAAATTTTAATTGTTTGTGAACAAACTTTATTCATTGTCAAATTCCCATTGATTTTCTTTTTTTACCATTGATAACTATAAGGAAGTAGAGTTTTTGATCAAACTTTTGGATTTTTCATAAGTACCGGGCATCTCCATTGACATGAACAACTCTTTTTCAAACTTAGGCACTTTAAAAAAAATCATTATCCCGGTACGAGAATCCAACTCACGCCCTCTGGATTGGAAATCCAGCACGCCGTTAGTCGAAACTCATCCCTTACTGGTCAGTATTCCCAGTGAGCAGATTTACTCTTTGAAGGGATCTGACTTTGCCGAGCCAGACAGGAATTGAACCCATCACCTTCCGCTTACAAGGCGAAACACTTAGTTTATATCATTGTTGACATATCCAACATATCCCAAAAAGTTCAAAATTTAACAGATTCTTATCGAAGCTGCACCAAATTTTCACTGTTTGCAATTTTAACAACAAGAACAAGTAGAAAAATTTTGCCGGATGTCAACTGAGTACAACCTAACACGGATTGAACTCCTGTAAGCAATTCCGGTTGTCGAGTTTGACAACATTGATTTTTATTCCAAAATCGTCAATTTTTTTTTCGTTTTCGATTCGACAACACAGGTTTACCGGATTTGCTTACAGTATTCCGTCCGTGTCTCAAATTAGTAGTCAGAGAAAAAATAACCGAATAATTTGCTGGATCTCTTCGTATGAATACATATTTTGGAAATAAAACTTGGAATCAAAAATTGCTACCGGACATGTAAATAATCATTTTTGAAGAATGTCATTTACGGCTTTGCAAAACTGATACATTTTTTAGGAGCATGAAAGACGAAAAGTAACTTATTTCATATTGTCTCCGAGCAGTTTTTCTTTGATTTTTTATTTTGGTAAGCTCGGAAAATTTCTTATTTAACGAACACTAGTTTCAAGACGATCTTTAAAATTTCACATTCACTCTATAACGAAACATATCACTGAACGTAGAAAACCCTTTTTTAGACCACTATTTGACAATACTCGTTTACTATTTCAAAAGGTCCTATGTACATAGGAAAGCCATGGCACATTGGTGTTTTGAAAAAAGTAATCTAGAATACACATATTTGCACTAAATATCAACCATTTCAATTAAGTCGAACAAAGCACCAAGCGTCTCCATCGCTCAACGCCCAACCACGTGCTCACCAATAACTTAACACAACCACTTCAAACACCGTACTTCACAGCAAATTTCCACACAATTTTCCTCCGCACTTCCTCCCACTACCCCACCCAACTCACCAGCTGCTCCCCTCCCTTCTCCAGCAGCAAATCCCCGTGCGGCGACATCTTGCTGCCGCTGGTCTCCAGAAAATCGGCCGACTCCTCCAGGCTGGAACTTCCCGCCCCTCCACCGGCACTGCTGCTCAACAACGAGGGCCGCCCCGAAACCAGCTCCTCTTCCTCCGGGGTAAAGTCCGTCGGTTGCGCCACGTACGCAATCCTTCGGCGTGAACTTTCACTGCTCAGGGGACTGCTGTCCGGACCACCGCCCTCGATGGAACCGTACTCTTCGAGGGATTTGGACTGGTTGAAGTTGCCGGACAGGGCGGCACCACCCTCGAGCGAGGGAGGAAGTAGGTTCGCGGTGGTGGTGGTGACGGGCTTCTTGGCACTCCCGGTACGATCCGGCCGGACGGTGGAACCGATGTTGAACACGATGGTTTCGCCACCGGGAGGTTCGAGGGACTTGAAGCCGGGCAGGTTGGGGTTTTTGATGTTGTTCCCGGCTAGTTGGTACGGTTTGGCCGCCTCCTGGGTGCGAACGGTGGCCGGTTTGGGGTCGTTGGCGGTGGTTGAGGAGGAGGAACCTTCCGAAGCGGTGGCAGCAGCTGCAGCGGCGGCGGCGGCAGCAGCCTTGGCAGCGGCAGATTTGGCCTTTTTCTGTGCGTCCTTCTTCATAAAAATGTTTTTCAGTTTTCCGGCGTTGGACGGTGCAGGGTCTTCTGAGGTTGGCGTTGTTGGCGGGGTGACGATGGCCACGTTGTCATTGACCTCGAGCGTCTCGGCGGCGTTGTCCTGGTCCTGATCCGTGCTTACGGCGTTGATCAACGGTTGGAAGAACTTTTCCCGCGGCGATGCGGGCGTTTCCTCGTCGACTTTGTCAATGGAGAAGCGGTTGTAATCGCCGGCTAGGAGCGCGCTGATGGTCAACTCCTGGTCGATGGCCGTGGTAATCGCTGACTTAATTGGCTTAGAATCGATCGCTGAAGGAGGAGCAGAACTACCGAGAAGTGCGTCCGACTTGGGCTCACCAACACTTGCGACTGAGCCGGGTTTGGCTTTATCAGCACCGCTGGTCGGCGATGAAGTCGAGGAGGTCGTTGTCGACGACGACGACAGCGACGAAGAACCGAGCGAAGCCGATGCGGTTTGTAACTGGACACCGCCGCCGCTGCCGGAAGCCCTAGCAGTTGCGGCCGACGACGACGAGGTTCCCTCGGCGGTGCTGGCGTTGTTAATCAGGGTAATTTTCATTTCGGTCTTTTTGGGTGAAATGGTTCGCACAACTTTGGGTTCACTTTCGAGCTGTTCGATCTTGAAGCTATCAATCGGTTTGTCCCCCTCGTACAGACTGGTCTCCGAAACGCTCAAGTTGGCCCCTTCCGGCGTACGTCGCTTGATACTGAGCGGAGTCTCTGTCGTAGACGCGGACGCCTCGTCCTCCCCCTTTGGTGGATTCGGGGCCACCTTAGCCTTACGACCTGCCAGCTTCTTAACGAAACTTGCAGCGCGACTCGGTTTGCGGGTCTTCTTGACCTTTGGGATCTCGTCGATCGACTTGGTGGTCTGTAGAACCTCCTTGGCTTCCTCCTTAATCGCCGGCAGACTCTCCGTGGACTTCATCTCCTTCAACACCGGCGTCGGTGGGGGTGACTCCAAAGGTGGGACTCCCTCGGGAACCTCCTCACCCCCACCACCCTCAACCTTCTCCTTGCTGTTCTCCTTCTTCCGCCCAGGAATCAACCGCTGGGCATTGTTCCGGATCTTCTTGAACGACAGCCCACGCTTCTTCTTCTTCTGCGGTGCCGCCTTCGCCGGCGAGTCCGACATCGAGCCGACATCGGACGCCGTCGGCGAAACCGTCTCCACCGTCATCTCGACCGGACTATCCTCGGCGGATTCGACGGACCTGGTCCTGTTCATCGTCCGTTCCGTACCGTTCCGAGCGCCAGAAAACACTGAGCTGGTCGCGTTTTGCAATGTTTTTGTTTTGCTCCGACGGCGGATGCGTCCCTAACCTCAAACCCCCTTCCACGTGCTGCTGCTCCTCCTCACCTCGTTTCCCTCGCTAATTCGATTACAACGTTGTATAACAAAACTCAGGTGGGGGAAACATCCAAGAACCGCAGAGTACGGAACGATACTGGTTTTTCTGATGTGTGCTGTGGCAAATGAGCGATCAAATTTCGCGCGCCCTCCCCTTCGTCGACGTCGACGTCTTCTTCGGAAACTAAACGCCAGCGACCAAGGCGGAATCAGACAGTTAAGCTAGTTTCTAGTTCGGGAAAAGGTCACTTGGCGGCGGCGACAACTGAAAAACAACACGACGCGATGCGTCCACCTTTCCGACCGTACTGAGCGCGGAATCCTTCCGTTTGGCCCGAAAAAGTCTCTTGCGCTTGATTAAGCACCTACTCCGTTGATTTCGGCAAAAAGCGTCCACAGAAGGAGTCACAGAGGCTATCAGTTTTCTGACCGATCGAGGAACGAAACAAAAAACTGTATTTTTGGGACTGTTTTTGCCGCCATTTGTTGGATTCGGTGACCAAATTGATAAGAGAGTCGGTGGAATTTGGCTAATCAACAGCTTCTATAGCTACTAGGGAAGTTGAGCATCCTTCTTTAATTGATGGTAGTTCGGCTTGATTAAATGATCGTGCACGCAAGAATGTCGCCTTGGGAAAGGCAAAAACAAAGTCGAGTAACTTGATTGGTGCTTAATGATGCGTATAGCTTGAGTCAGTTCAAAGAGAATTGGGAGGGGGGATGCTGTGGGAGATATCAGATTCGAGTACAAGGTCAGGGGACGGGGAAGGAATTGATACTTGCTGAAGATGAATTATTACAAAAGATCACAGCCTCGAAGCTTCCTGAAACGGAAAATAGGTTTGTTTCTGAACTACAACAATGTTTTCCAATTGTTTGCAGTTCATTGATGAAAAAGGTTACTTAATCTACCTATGGTATTTGAGGCTTTCTTCGCGTTAACATTGTCTATTGATTCAAATTTAATAACAATTTTTAAAAGAATCTCATAATGGGACGCCAGATGATTTCATTTTATGACTCATTTTTTCATTTTCATTAAAATTTTCTAAAACTATTCTGTAAAAAAATATAGGTAATTTTGTATTTTTATTTATTTGGGTAATTCTTTCTCCAACCATTTATTTTATAAAAAAAAAGTCATTGAACACTTTGAAGACAAAGAAATGGCAATTAATCGAAAACGGTTTATCAAAATTTCACAAAAAGCACTGTTTGATTGCCAACTCCTAAATAAAATATGACATTTATAAATGATTTATGAATAAATAAAATGTTATTTTTAACTCTTTTCTAAAATGAGATTTTTTTCACTATGTTCAGAAAAAAAATAAAATTCGAAGATTAAAAATCTATTTGTTATTAAAAATTGATCAAAATCTGAAGTAAAATTCTGGCGAGGACTTTGGAAAATCGAGCCTGGGCGAGAAAATTGACTGTTTTTGCTTAGCACTTATCTAGGGAAAAAATACCCTTTCTAATCAAAAACCCATCTTCGTCGAGTTTGATGCTCGATTAAAGCTCCAAAAATACAATTTAGGCTATAAACATACCAGCAGCGGCAGCGCCTCAATTTATGCCATTTACTGGCCAAAAAGATCAAATTTAATGCATTTTTTGATCATAATTTCTATTTTGCGAGACCATTTCTTATCCATTTTGGTGCACACGCAAGGTGAGAGCTTAACTGCGCTAACGTTTTCAAGCGCTTAAGATATGAAATTGCTTCCAACTACCGGCAACATGTTTTTTGAACATTAGTTAATCACTCACTTGAAAAATAATCCCGAAACATGCAAATAATTAGCAAGCGCCATAAAAAAATCAAACGCGCCAAGTCTTTTGACGTTTAAATTTTGACGACCCATTCCAATCGAAAGCTGAAGAAAACCGAGCGAAAAGCGAAGGCAAATAAAGAATAAAGGGTGGCCACCAACACCACCAGCAGCGCCTGTTGGAGTGAGCCAGTGATGCCAGGAAATTTTCAATTTTGAGCCAAATCGGTTAAGGGTTAAGAATCGCTTTTAATCGTTAAAGTTTGTATGGGAAAGTTCGACGAAAATTATGGGGAAAACCAAAAATTTCAAAGCGTCGAAAATTTGCAAGAAATGGCAATTTATTTTGAATTCAATCGCAAAATTTCTGGACACTTTAGCAAGATTTATATTTTTTGAACACGGTCTTAAATTGTATAACTTAAAAAAAAAAACCATCCAAATTTTTGCATTTTCTTGAATTTGGTTAATGAGGTTTTAAGCATAACTTTTGAACTACTTTGAAAAACTTTATCATTGTTTTAAATGACTGATTGAATGTCTTCAATTTTGTGGACGCGTTAGAAAGGTCTTTCCAATACCTAAAAATGTTTTAAAGGAAGGAGTTTTGAAATCAATTTGGTGTCCAAATACCTACTGCAATGTTACTATAGAGCAATTCTCTCAGATTTCGGTCATTCGATGTTTTTTTGTATTTTTTAATCCGACTGAAACTTTTTTGGTGCCTTCGGTATGCCCAAAGAAGCCATTTTGCATCATTATTTTGTCCATATAATTTTCCATACAAATTTGGCAGCTGGCCATACAAAAATGATGTATGAAAATTCAAAAATCTGTATCTTTTGAAGGAATTTTTTGATCGATTTGGTGTCTTCGGCAAAGTTGTAGGTATGAATATGGATTACACTGAAAAAAAAATGATGCACGGTAAAATTTTTTTTGGTGATTTTTTATTTAAATTTTTGTCACTAAAACTTGATTTGCAAAAAAATGCTATTTTTAATTTTTTTTATTTTTTGGTATGTTTTAGAGGACATCAAATGGCAACTTTTCAGAAATTTCCAAGTTGTGCAAAAAATCTTTGAGCGAGTTATGAATTTTTGAATCAATACTGATTTTTTCAAAAAGTCGGAAAATTGCTCGCAAAAATTTGTCAACTTCATTTTTCGATGTAAAATCAAATTTGCAATCAAAAAGTACTCTAGTGAAATTTAGATAAAGTGCACCGTTTTCAAGTTAAATCGGAAAATTTCACGAATGTTTCATATTTTTACATTGTAAATCGAACCATTAGTTGCTGAGATATCGACATTGGAAAATGGTGTGTTGTTTGGGTGGGACTTAGAAAACATCAATTTTCCTGTTTTTAAACCTTTGCATGGCAATATCTCAGCAACTAAGGGTTGTATCAACAAAAATCAAAAATGCAAAATATAGAGAATTTTCTCAGCTTTTCAAAAATATTTTTTTCAAAGGTGGGCAAATATGTGCACTAATTTTATAAAATGAAAAACACCTAAAAATGGATTAAATTTGAAAACGGTGCACTTTATCAAAATTTCACTAGAGTACTTTTTGATTGCAAATTTGATTTTACATCGAAAAATGAAGTTGAAAAATTTTTGCGACCAATATTTCGATTTTTTGAAAAAATCAGTACTGATTCAAAGATTTATAACTCGGTCAAAGATTTTTTGCACAACTTGAAAATTTCAAAAAAAGGGGAATTTTATTTCCTCTAAAACATATCAAAAAATAAAAAAAAAAATAAAAATAGAGTTTTTTTGCAAATCAAGTTTTAGTGACAAAAAGTTAAATAAAAAATCACCAATTTTTTTTTACCGTGTCACATTTTTTTTCAGTGTAGTCCATACCCACACCTACAACTTTGCCGAAGACACCAAATCGATCAAAAAATTCCTTCAAAAGATACAGATTTTTGAATTTTTATACATCATTTTTGTATGGACAGCTGCCAAATTTGTATGGAAAATTATATGGACAAAATAATGATGCAAAATGGCTTCTTTGGGCATATCGAAAGCACCAAAAAAGTTTCATCCAGTTTAAAAAATACAAAAAATAAAATTAAAGAAAAAATACCGATTCCCTAGAGAACTGCTCATAGTACAGCTTTTTGTGCATGTGTGTAAAACGATTAATCGTAAAAATAAATGTTGTGTTATTATATCGACGCTGTCGTGCTATCTTATCGTATGCCGCTTTTTGACATTCCGAGAAAAACGCGTTTTAATGTTTGACCTTGAATAAACAAAAGCGAGAGCACGCGATGCAAACACAAACTCAAAAGTTTGTCCTGAAGTTTGGTTGGATTTGGTTACTGGAGTCCAGCGTTATAATTGCAAATGTTTACGGTAGTCGAGCTCGTACCTGTGTCAAACGCGTTCTGACCTGAAATCCCTTTGGCCAATTGTCGCACTTGCATCAATTTTCAGGCTGTGTCAAGATAGCAAGACAAGATTGAAATTTCCTTATTGAATATCTCAGGATTGAAATCGAATTTTGGGGAATCTATAAAGGTTAAAAGGTGAGGCATTGTGAGTTGCACAAAATGGCGTTCTTGACTCAATTTGGCACGTACATGCACGTACGACAAGTTTCATTTAAAAATTACACTAATCAACATGTAGACCATATTGTTCGATTGAACTCCAGCAGGTTTGTTTTTTTAGTAAACACACGTATAATATTAACTGATATTTCTGCGAGGGATTTTAGAGTAGGATTTTTCGGTGACAACAAGCTTAATTTTGTCTGAAGCTACTTCAAAGTCCTTAGAAGGCCTCATATTGCAAGCATTAATCAACTAAATAACAAAAAAAGAGAAACAATGCAAATTAAGTTGCACTTCCAACGTTTACAGAAACTCCTTCTCCTTACAAACATTCCTGGCGACAGTGAAACCTCGCAACAAAAGCGCGCCCTCCCTTACAGAATGCTGTGGGGTGCCAAATGTGCATTGGCAAACGCAATCAAGTGCAAAAAAAGGATCAAATTTCACCAGCCTACTTCTCCACCGCCAGTCGGCGACGGCGTGACGTGCTGAAATCTCTACCCTCAAAGCCGAATGTTCAATCAGCTATGACTTCAAGTTCTCACCCTCCCCTAATGAGGTGGAATTCAGGTTACAAAGAACTTAATTAATTAGTTTCCACCGGTTTGTGGTGACTCAAAACTGCCCTTGAGTACATGTTTAAATTTTTAACTCCGCCTGTAATGATGGATCTTGATGACAAACTGAACTTCAGCTACAACCATAAGTGGTTGTAACCAAAGGGAAGAGAAACCATTGAGAACCTGAACTGCCGGTCGTAAGCCCGGGTAAAGGAGGAACGTTGATATGGAGGCTGTTCTCTGCTTCCATATCGTAAAATCAAAAATCCACGGAGAACCAAACGGAGTGCTATACGGATGGTTCACAAAACTAGTCTGCCGTCCTAGTGCAAACGAGGCTTTCACGCACTCCTACATGGACCCCAATCTAAGGTGTCATGCGACCCGTGCCGAGGGATGAATGTTTGGAGGGGTCTAAAATATCTTTCCAGGTCTTAGCGGAGCCTGTGTGGTACCAAGGCGCCCCACGCAGTAACCAAGCCTCCTCTGACTCTATGCAGGCTCTAGTCTCAGTTGAAGTGTGTTTTTTTCCTTGCAGTAGACATTCGGTAATCATGGATACTTTAAACAAAACAATGGACACGAAGGAGAAGGAGAAGGGAGATAGTGGAGAGGAAGTAGTGGAGAAGAAGGAAGATGAAGAGGTGGGATCGTCCAAGGGGACGGACGATGTGGAGCTCGACAGCATCGGATCGCTGGATGAGAAGATGGAGGAGCAACTAGACTCCATGTCGCTGGGGACGATCGCCTCGGTCTCGTCGTCAATCCTGGACACGCCGAATCGGTCATCCGTACAGGCAGGTCAAGAGCATGGCGATTACGACCCGAGGCGAAACGGAGAAACCCTGGAAAAGAGCAGAGGTTTGCGCATGAGCGATGCTGAGCTCAAGCGCTTCAACTGGCTCCTTGGCCACTTCCAGAAGGAACTATTCGTTTCTTTACGGATGGTTCAAAAATGGGCACTTCTACTGGAGCTGGAGTCTTCGGTCCTCGAACCAGGGAAACCATATCTATGGGAAAGTGGCCTACCGTTTTTCAAGCAGAAGTGTATGCCATACACATCTGTGCGAGGACGTGTATTATGAGAAATTATAGACACGCAAAAATCGGTATTTTCTCGGATAGCCAAGCTGCACTATTGACATTAAAATCCTCTAAATGCGAATCCAAACTTGTTTGGGAGTGCGTCGCTTCCTAAGGGAACTTGCTTCTCGGCATAACAGAGTGATGCTGTTTTGGGTCCCAGGGCACTGCGGCATTGAAGGCAACGAAATGGCTGATGAACTTGCCAGACAAGGCTCATCAAACATCTTCGTGGGTCCTGAGCCGTTCCTTGGAATCTCAAAAGTGCCGTGAAGCAAGAAATAACTAATTGGGGACAATCGCAAATCGCTTCAATCTGGGGCGAGATGCGAAGATTGAGACAAGCTAAAACTTTTATCACTCCAAGTCCTTCAATTGCCAGGAAACTTCTTGGCTTAAACCGTAGGGAACTACGAATACTGCAGGGCTTCTAACAGGACATTGTCCTGCCAGATATCACCTGCACAAAATCGGCAGGTGGCCTAACAACCTCTGTCGTTTTTGTTTAACTGAGCTGGAAAGCTCGGCACATTTACTCTGCTTCTGCGGAGCACTTGTGTCTCGAAGGCTGCGGTTCCTTGGATCGCAACTTCTTACGCCGTACAATGTATGGCACCACACCCATCCCAAGAAGGTCATACAGTTCATCGACTGTATTGCGCCGAATTGGGATAAACCATGTCTGCAAAATAACCCCTCGTCTTCCGATCCAATGGATACGAGTAATTTGTAGTATGGACAGTAACCAGGGTACATCACAAAAGATAGCCTTCTCAGGTGGTCGCAGTGAACTTAACCCAATGCCCATTGGGCAACAAAAAAAAAATGTTTAAATTTTATTTGAAAATTTTACGGAGTTATGAATGAAAAACTAACTTAATCCACCTATGTGGTTGGAGCCTTCCTCACAACAATGGCTGTACACAAGTTTCATCTATTTTTTAGATCCGGATTCCAAAAAGTACATCGATATCATTTTTGATAACCTAACCAACAATGGGTCGGATAGTGGATCCGTACAAAGTTTACATACATTTAAGTGAGATCCGGCTTCAAAAAAGTGCATCAATATCACTTAAGAGGCCTTATCTCGAGACAGGGTTTCCAGATCGTCAATGTTTTGCACTCGTTAGAAAGGTATATACACATACATACATACACACACACATACACACACACATACACACAGACATTTGTTCAGTTTTTGATTCTGAGTCGATATGTATACATGAAGGTGGGTCTACGACGTTTTTATACGAAGTTCATTTTTAGAGCAGGATTATAGCCTTACCTCAGTGAGGAAGGCAAAATCATTTAATCCGGATTTATTTTCTGTCAAAAGACACATGATCCCCCGTTAAAGGAATTCACTTTGGTTTAACTTCTTTCACAAAGAGATTCTCACCTGTCCCTACGCGGTTTCAAGGAATAACCAGAGTGGGGAAGTCAAATTTCCATTTCATTTGCTGCAGCTTGAGGTGAGTGACTTTCTCGGCGGTGGTTTTGGTTGCGCGCGAAACCCATCAAACGAACATGAAAAAGGTAAAACTTGTCCAGACAACGAAAAAAAATGTCCAAGACAAGTCAAGCCAAGCCAGGAAGCCAATGAAGGTACGTTTGGAGTGGTTTCTTTCCCAAGAAAAGAAGCGCTTCGCGCCAAACCTTAACAGCAAGGACCTGCAATCAAGTGGAACGCGCGTGGAAAGAGAAGGAAAAAATACGAAGAAGCCAACAAGACTAGACTTATCAACGACAATTTGTTTGCTTTCGATTTGGCTTTCAGTGGCTATTAAAAATATACTAATCTGCTCATTCTCAACTGTTTGAACATAAACGAGCGTGCATGCTTTTCGGAATGGAGCAAAAGGTTAGGTGATTAAAAATTACACACAAAAAAAACGATCGACATTCCTTCGAGAACAAACTCCTTGAATTTGATGGTTACATCAGTTGGTAATCTTGTGAAATTGGAAAAGTTTTTTTTGTCAATCGACCCTGGAGGATGATGTTTAATCAGCCCGTTCAAGCAATGTTTGAACTGTGCGCACTAACCTGATAAGTACTTATTTATGAATGAATTAACGGTGAGGTCATGGTTATGTTGGGAGCTGATTCATAGAATTTTGGCTTTGATGGTGGCCTAACGCCTAGTAAAGCATAAGCTTGGAAGCCATTTAAACATAATTCAAAAGAAATTGCATTGGGTATATTTGTTTTATTTAGGCCAATAAATTATTTTAACAGGTTTTTTTTCTACTTCCTTTCCTTCAACATTTTCTCAAAAGAGCAGGAAACAAACCAAAAAAAAAAACATTACAAAATACCCGAGCAGACAGAAATAGCTTAGGAATAACATTTTTTGATATTTGAAAATACTAGGCCAATAACATTTTATGTTATTTATAACAAAATTTTCTATTCGTAGTTATGATTTTTTTGTTATTGGATTGTTATTGGGTAATTCTCCGCCAACTCACACAGCAGTTGCCCCGACCCCTCTTCGATTTGCGTGAAACTTTGTCCTAAGGGGTAACTTTTGTCCCTGATCACGAATCCGAGGTCCGTTTTTTGATATCTCGTGACGGAGGGGCGGTACGACCCCTTCCATTTTGAACATGCGAAAAAGAGGTGTTTTCAATAATTTGCAGCCTGAAACGGTGATGAGATAGAAATTTGGTGTCAAAGGGACTTTTATGTAAAATTAGACGCCCGATTTGATGGCGTACTCAGAATTCCGAAAAACGTATTTTCATCGAAAAACACTAAAAAGTTTTAAAAATTCTCCCATTTTTCGTTACTCGACTGTAAAATTTTGGAACATGTCATTTTATGGGAAATTTAATGTACTTTTCGAATCTACATTGTCCCAGAAGGGTCATTTTTCATTTAGAACAAAATTTTTCATTTTAAAATTTCGTGTTTTTCTAACTTTGCAGGGTTATTTTTTAGAGTGTAACAATGTTCTACAAAGTTGTAGAACAGACAATTACAAAAATTTTGATATATAGACATAAGGGGTTTGCTTATAAACATCACGAGTTATCGCGATTTTACGAAAAAAAGTTTTGAAAAAGTTGGTCGTCATCGATCATGGCCGTTCATGGTCACCCGCGACAGACACGGACGACGAAACAAAGAGAAACGCAAAAAGTAACTTTTTCAAAACTTTTTTTCGTAAAATCGCGATAACTCGTGATGTTTATAAGCAAACCCCTTATGTCTATATATTAAAATTTTTGTAATTGTCTGCTCTACAACTTTGTAGAATATTGTTAGACTCTAAAAAATAACCCTGCAAAGTTAGAAAAACACGAAATTTTAAAATGAAAATTTTGTTCTAAATGAAAAATGACCCTTCTGGGACAATGTAGATTCGAAAAGTACATTAAATTTCCCATAAAATGCCATGTTCCAAAATTTTTACAGTCGAGTAACGGAAAATGGGAGAATTTTAAAACTTTTTAGTGTTTTTTCGATGAAAATACGTTTTTCGAATTCTGACGCCATCAAATCGGGCGTCTAATTTTACATAAAAGTCCCTTTGACACCAAATTTCTATCTCATCACCGTTTCAGGCTGCAAATAGTTGAAAAACACCTCTTTTTCGCATGTTCAAAATGGAAGGGTCGTACCGCCCTCCGTCACGAGATATCAAGAAACGGACCTCGGTTTCGTGATCAGGGACAAAAGTTACCCCTTAGGACAAAGTTTCACGCAAATCGAAGAGGGGTCGGGGCAACTTTTCCCGATTTCGTGTGAGTTGGTAGAGAATTACCCTATTGTAATAACAGACTAATATAATTTTTAGTTATTCTTCGAACAAATCCTCGCTATTTTTTTTTTGTTATTTTAACAACTAATCCGATAATCCCAATAACAGCTGGAGTTATTTTTCCATAACAAAAAAAATATTCCCAAGTTGTTTTGGATTTCAACCACTATCAGACCAGTAACAAATTTTGTTATGATAACATTAACTGATATTCAACTCTTATGCAAAAATTGTTTTTTTTTTGTTCTGTTATTTCAAAAGTAGGGGAAATATACCCATTTTAATCACACTAAGCCGATCGACTAATTCTAATCACTTTTGCCGTTTTCCATTATTAAATCAACATTTTCAGATGTACCAACAATGAAAAGTTGCTTGCTCACTTTTATTTGAGCTTTTTATTACATTGAAACAGTCAAAAACACTTTATGAAAGCTTTAATTCATGTTCAAAGTGCTGATAGGCCGATAATAGAAATAGGCTGAGAAAGGCTATAGTTCCCCTATTTGTTATAGAAATGGCATAAATTTAGTTATTACCGTTTGTTCGGGTTTTCGTTGAAAAAGCATTCAAAAGGCAGACATAATACATAATAATTAGGCCTAGTGATTGTTCACGGTACAAAAAATGAAATCAAGACTTGCCAATAACAAAACATTGTAATTCACGGCGATTTCACGGTTTTCAAAAATCTACTAAAATAAATGCCAAAGTGTGTTATTTTAGAATTTTATGTATAGAAGAAAGTTACTTTAAGAATTATAAATAGTTCAAGATACTCCCTGACACAAAATATTCAAAGCAATCCTGTTTGAGTTAAATTTGGTGAAATATCTCAAAAGAAATGTAAATTTCAATTTACGATTCATAAATTCAAATTCTACTAAAAAAAAAAAAAATTTAATTAAAAATAATATACTAAAATCTCGCAAAAGAAGACCTAATATAAAACCAGAAAAATAAAATAAAACTAAATTTTGGATAATTTCGAAACCAAAATATAGCAAAGTTCGCTTAATCCAAGATTTTTTTAAATGTAAGATTTTTTATGAATGTTATTTTTTTTAAATGAATAAAATAAACTTTAAAAAATGTTTAAATATTTTTTTTTATCAACGTGCTTTTTTTTAAAATAAAAGTGAACTTTTGAAAATGCTTAACAATTTTTTATTAGGTGTTTTTTTTTTTTCAAAATGAACAAAATAGACTTTTAAAAAAATGTTAACATTTTTTTATCAACCTGATTTATTTTTAAAATACAAGTAAACTTTCAAAAATGGTTAACAAGAAAACAAAAACCACGCTTCATACAAAAAAGCACAAAATGTTTTCAAAAAAAAAACTAATTTTTAATGGAAATAGACTTGCAATAAACTGAAAACAATTTAAAAAAGCATAACTGGAGTTTTTTTTCAAGGTCCAATACACCAAGTTTTCAGTGAAGACGGTTTCAAAAACACCCAAAAAGCAAAAACTGGAAATTTGGTTTATTGGACCATTAAAAAAAAACTCCAGATTTGATAATCATCTGTAAGCAAAAATAAACTAGTTAAAAAAGGTAGATGTCAAGGTTGTTAATCGTTCGAAGTTTTGCATGCATTTTCACTGTTTGAGAGATTTTTTAATGAAATGCTCAAATATTCAAAGAATACCATATTTTCTCGAAAATACTCGAATTTTTATAATTCGCAATATGTTTATCAAGCGATTTGAAATTTTGCATGTATTTTAACAGTTTCAAAGATTTTTTTTAAATGAAGGACTCAAAGGAGAATGGGCAAATTTGTATGGGAGCTGTTCCAAGGATGTACACGAACGGGACCAACTTTTTTCAAAAGATCTCGCCGAGACATGAAAAAAAGTCTTCTGGACCAACTCTCTAAACCCCGGGGTTCAAAAGTTACATGCTGTTGAAGTTTGAGCATTTTGGGTTAAAATGTACAAAAAATCGTATTTTTGCTATTTCTAAAATCATTCATAAAATTTTTGTTTCATTATGGATTTCGATTTTCTTGACTTCATTCGACGCGTATCAGCAAAAACTATGAGTTCTGATATGTCTTAGCATGATTGAAACATGATTTCTCTTGTTTTTATCCGTTTGAACCGTTTGTGCAAGAGGCATCCCATAGAAACAAGTCGAAACTTCAAGGTTTTGAAACCGGATCCGACCCAGATTGCTTCAGTGAGTATGGAAGGCTTCAGTGCAATGTTGTAACAAGTTATTGGGATGGTCTGAGTCATCCGAGAACTCCTTGGAGTTAAGACCGGTGAGTCTACCGCCGTAACAAGCAAGATGTCGGCGGTTTTTGACCACGGATCATACCCGCATGGCTTCAGTGAGTATGGTAGACTACTATGCTGATGTGTTGGAGTGTCCTGGGTTCTCCTAGGACTCCCTGGAGTTAAGATCTGTGGGTCTACTACCGTAACAAGCAAAATGTCGACCGGTTTTGACAACGGAACATACCCGCATAGCTTCAGTGAGTGTGGTAGACTACTTTGCTAATGTGTTAGGATGTCTTGGGTCATCCAAGGACTCCCTGGAGTTATGATCAGTAGGTCTACGGCTGTCACAAGGACTCCCTGGAATGGTCCAGATCCCAACATAACAGCAATACAGTCTGCCATACTCACTGAATCTTTGCGGTTATGATGCGCGGTTAAAAATCATCGACCTTTTTCTTGTTACAGTGACCCAAATATCTAAACTTCAGGGAGTCCTAGGATGACCAAAGACATCCCAACACATTAACAAAGCAGTCTACCATACTGTCTGAAGCTATGCGTGTATGTTCCGGGGTCAAAAATCGTCGACATCTTGCTTGTTACGGTTGTAGCTCCACAGATCATAACTCCAGGGAGTCCTTGGATGACCCAAGACATCCTAACACATTAGCAAAGTAGTCTACCACACTCACTGAAGCTATGCGGGTATGATCCGTGGTCAAAAACCGGCGACATCTTGCTTGTTACGGCGGTAGACTCACCGGTCTTAACTCCAAGGAGTTCTCGGATGACTCAGACCATCCCAATAAGTTGTTACAACATTGCACTGAAGCCTTCCATACTCACTGAAGCAGTCTGGGTCGGATCCGGTTTCAAAACCTTGAAGTTTCGACTTGTTTCTATAGGATGCCTCTTGCACAAACGGTTCAAACGGATAAAAACAAGAGAAATCATGTTTCAATCATGCTAAGACATACCAGAACTCATAGTTTTTGCTGATACGCGTCGAATGAAGTCAAGAAAATCGAAATCCATAATGAAACAAAGATTTTATGAATGATTTTAGAAATAGCAAAAATACGATTTTTTGTACATTTTAACCCAAAATGCTCAAACTTCAACAGCATGTAACTTTTGAACCCCGGGGTTTAGAGAGTTGGTCCAGAAGACTTTTTTCATGTCTCGGCGAGATCTTTTGAAAAAAGTTGGTCCCGTTCGTGTACATCCTTGGACCAAATTTGCCCATTCTCCTTTTCACAAAATACTGTATTTTCTCGAAAATACTCAAATTTTTATAATTTGCAATATGGGTATCAAACGATTCGAAATTTTGCATGCATTTTCACTGTTTTATTTTTTTTTAATAAAGTACTCAAATTTTCCATCATGAATTTTAAAGTTCTAAATCACATTAGAGAAGTTTGAGGGTCATACCAAAGCTCAGCAATCAAAAATAAGACAACGAAAAAAACATTTCAAATTTTTATAATTTGCAATATGGGTATCAAACGAACCGAAATTTTACCTGCTTTTTCATTAATATTTTGTTTGATACCTATATTGCGAATCAAAACAATTTGAGTACCGTCAGTGGGGGTGACATTGGGTCTGGGGGGTGAGATTGGGTCAAAGTGATTTTTGACGGATTTTACCATTTCTCAGGTTCTTCTCAATGAAAATGAATTCTGTTGAAAGGGTTGTGTAGGGGACATCCTAAGATGACTTCGCTGAAAAAATCTCGTTCCTAGAACAAATCCTGTTATTTTGGCAGCTGTCTAAAGTTGGGGTACGTTTTTGGCCAAAAATGACCTCTCGCAAAATCATTTTTCTAATATTTTTGTTAGAATTGCTCGAAAACTACCCAAATGTTTGAAAATCTCCACTTCAAACATTGTAGCGTGTCAATACGATTCCCTCGAACAAGAAACACTGTTGGGTGACTTGTTTTTACCATATCGTTGTATTTGAGCATCATTTTAGTTTCATTTGACCCAATGTCACCCCCTCTAAGGGGTGAGATTGGGTCAATTTTCAAACAATTGGCATTTAAGGTAGTGTTCATCAAAATCCACCATATTTTGGGAAAATGTTAGTAAACTATCTAAGAACAAATCTACGTTGAAAGATTTTCGATGTTATTTAATTTGTTTTTGTTATTAAGAAAATACGAGAGGTGTATCGTTTTTTGACCCATAGTCACCCCCACTGACGGTACTTAAAAAAAACGGTATTTTGTGAAAATTTTAGTATTTTATTCAAGATTTTATTCGAAAAAATATCTTAAACAGTGAAAAAGCATGCAATATTTCGAATCGTTTCATACGTATTTTCGAGAAAATACGGTATTTTGTGAAAATTTGAGTACTTCATTAAAAAAAACTTTACAGTCCGAACTCGATTATCGATTATCGAATAACAAAAAAAAAATGTTTTTTTTCGTTGTCTTATTTATTGCTGAGCTTTCGTATGACCCTCAAACTTCTCTAATGTGATTTAGAACTTTTAAATTCAAGATGGCGGCCAATATGGCGACGATGAAATGTTCAAAAAAAATATTTTTTTTTAGGCCGTTGCAAATATTTTTTGAAGTTTATGTCTCTCAGCTCTGACCAAAGTCGAGGGGGGGGAGGGGGGTGTTTTAAAATGCATTTTACACGCGCCCAGTTGCTTTCCAATCATTAGTTTTCAAAATATCGAGGCACCGACGAAAATTTATTTTCGCGAAAAAAACATCGCATATCTAAAAAAAAAACTTCGGATTAACGAAACATAGGATAATCGAGGCTTTGGATAATCGTGTCTGGACTGTATTTTATGAAAATTTGAGTATTTCGTTAAAAAATCTCTAAAGCTGTGAAAATGCATATAAAATTTTGAATCGTTTTACCCATTCTGCAAATTCCCGGCAAACTTCGTCCTGCCCTTTTTTGATTTTCTGACGTATCTTGCTTGTTTGCTTATTACGCCTCCTGTGATCAAAATTTTATTTTACGCAGCTATTCCCATACAATCTGCAGATTTTCCGGAATCGGTTCCAGAGTAGCCAAAGTTGTAACTTTTTCGCGTAAGAACCTTCCTTGGACTTATACGAACCCAACGCAACAAAGAGCACCTCGATCCGACGCTCCGTATTGAACTGATTCGCGTTCGAACAAAACCGTCGAATTTTTTATATATATATAGAGAGAAGAAGATATATAGATTTGAGTACTTTAAAAAAAATCGGTATATTGTGATTTTTTTTTAGTATTTATACTTTAAAACTTAGCATATTATCAAAAAAAAACTAAGCTCTTAGCTTTACTAAGCTTAAAAATTCAACATAATTTGGTTGATTTTAGTCAATTTTAGAAATATATTAAACATAAGTTATCGTCCGTTACCGTCGATAAAATTATCGCCGATAGAATTATCGGAATAACGATAACGATAGATTATTGTTATCGTCCCAACGATAACGATAGAACTATTGTTATCGTTATCGAACCACGATAATTTTATCGTTAACAACCTTGGTTGATGTCCCTGTTTTGGACCTACTATGCAAAGCTCCATCTTATTCTGGCTTGCTCTCAAGAACAGTTAAACCAAAACATGCCATTTGCGGCTGATTTGCAGCTTATATCAGGCACATAACTGTAGAATACCCATTGTTTGTGTAACTCTTATAAGTTTGGCTGTATTTTGGACCTAAACTGAAAAAGTTGGACCAATTTTGGAATATCGATTGATGAAATCACCACAATTCTGTCGCATGGGTCCAAAATAGGTACATGGTCAAAAATAAGGACATTTGCCCTATATTGTTTTTCGTCATCGTGTAAAAGAAGGTCAAACTTTGGAATTTTTGAGAACATTTGGTTAAAAATACCAAGCATCAAATAGCAAAACATGCAAAAACAATGCTTGTTCCTCGTCTGGGGTTCAGTAATTTAATTTAAGCTGAATCAAAAAAGTTGTATAAAAAAGGTTATGTCTGTGGTCGAAAAGTGTCTCCTATTTGGGATAACTATAACCGGTTGAGATTCTTTTTTAAGATATCTAAAGACAAAACAACAAAACGTATCCGAATTTGTTAATTGGAACGACTGGCAGCTGTCAAATGCTAGAAGCACGCTAGAAGCTCGGAAGTCGTTGAACTGTGGGATTTTTATGTCAATATCAGTTTCACAACTGCACCCAAAACTGGCAGCGCTAGTCCGAGAGAATGATGGTCTCGAGTCGAGAGAATAGTGGTACCATTCACGGACGCAGAGAACACAGCTCGAGATGGGCGATAGAACTATTCTCTCGAGGTTCATTTGCAAAAAAAGTTCATCCGTCAAACAAACACCAAAAGTGTCGACAACGGGAATCGAACCAGAGACCTTTGATAAACCAATCCAATGACTTAGCTGCCTCGGCCACCACATGCTGGTGACCAAGGAGAAGTCAGAAGTCGATGTATGACACTTGTTGGAGATTGAACGAATGAACTCATTTGTTATGATGGTGTGAGTTGGTACCATTATTCTATCGATTTTGGCACTGAGCCCTCAATAAATTTTGAGAGAACGATTATCTCGATTCTGAATTTTGGGTGTGGTATTCACGTTTGAGTGCTTTATAGTTACATGCGTAATATTTTATTAAACTACTATTTATTAGTTATGTATTTTTTTATCAAATTAAATAATCAATTGTGTACAAAACCTAATTTCAAAATGTTAAACTTGGAAAATTAAAAATTGATTACATTTATTAGAAAAAATGGCTGGTAATGGAATATAAATATACACATCCTTTCTAAAATTGTTTTGTAATTTTATTCGAGAAATAACTAGCGTTATTATATTTGACCACATCACCAGAACTAGAGAACGGGGGACCCGTAATGATATGCAACCAATATACCAAGATCTTGTCTTTCAAATAAGATAAGAGAAATGCAGAGGATTAGTAAAGTCCGCTGCAGTGTGTCTACATTTTCTCTTTCATTTGCATTCTCATGCATTCAATTGTAGTATAACAATTTAAAAAACCCCAACCATTTTCATAACCTTTTTAAGTAATTATCGATAGTTTTTGGTGCAATTCCTAAATTAAAAAGAGATTTTTATTCCATTATTGATGACTGAGAACTGATAACTGATTTCCATTTTATAATTTTAAGCGTCTTGGCATCACTCACGCTTCACCGCATTTTCCTCTGCAAATCTGCCCATTATCAACACTTGCCTCTTCCCGTACCTTCAGCGCGATCAACGGTCTTCCGATGCTAGCCGCGCCGTAACCTCCGCTATTATCACCCCGCTGTCTGAACCAGGCCTTCAGTATCGACGACCTTCGCCGGCTATCACCACTATTCTTAACCGTTCCCAGCTCCAGCTCGAGCTCACGACTTAGTCCACTATCTCTTCTTGAGGCCGATGTCGCCCGAGATGCCGCCGCCGAAACGACCGCGATCACACTCGTGACCATAGCAAAAGTGACTGCCCAAGATCCCGAAATCAATGGTACTGAGAGCACTTTGCGGCTATACAATGTCCCAAGTCTCGGGTGCCGGGTGAACCTCCACCAAGGAGAGGGGGGGCCATAAATTACGACGACGTCAACCCCGAGTGCAGTTTTATCAGTCATCAGTCAGAGTTGGATGTTGGTTCAAACTTACTTGCGCGTTGTTGCCTTTTGTTTGTGGTAGTCGTCGGACGTCCCGCGTTGACGATTCTTTGGGAGATTCGGCCGAAAAACTGCAGGCTGGCTTCGTGGACCACCTATTTGAACTAGTTTGGGCTGAGTCAGTACTCTTATCTGGCGTTTCTTCGACACGATTTGTACACGACACACAGTCCAAGAACTCGGAGTTTGCACGCGGCGCTGGGATAAACAATGCAAAGGTATACGATACGACGAAACCGTGTCTGTACTCGCTAGCTTAGTAAACAGAAGAGCAAACTGAAGGGAACGCGAGACGGTAGTGGAAGGGTGGACGGACGGATTACGGGCCTCAGCTGCAGAAGCGCTACTAAACCTAAACTGCTACAATAAAGTCCACACACTGGTAGCAAAGCTCGGATGTAACAAAGACTACCTCACGTTCAGCTGTGGCTGAAGGTTCGAACTGTGAGCGCGCGGGGTGTTACGCGGTTACACCGAACCGGACGACTGTGTGCGAGAGTATAGTGTAATCGGGAGTACAAGAACCAAGGGACTGGACAGAAGCTCAAGAAACAGAACTCAGAATGTGTGCCACTGCGGACTGGATTGGTGATAAGGACGGGCAGTGGTCTTCAAGCATTATGAATAAATCATTGGGTTTGTATGACATCAACTTCTAGAATTGAATTCAAATTTCAGTATATAGAGTATCTAGTCCAGACTTAATTATCCGATGTTTCGACTATCCAATGGTTTGTATGGAATTGCGGATAATCGAATCACGACCAACAATGTTTTTTTTCTTTCTTTTTCGTATTTTAATATCGAATTTAAGTTCAGCGATCCCAAAAAGTTAAAATTGAACAATTGTTTGACTTATAAATTTAAAAAAAAATCATATTTTCAATATGTTATTACACTCAAACCCCGATGGTTTGACACCAACTGTTGTCAAACAAACGGGGTCACTTTTTAGTTTGACACCTTTTACACGGAGTTCACACACACACTACCAAACGTTTGTTTTGATAGTGTGCGTGAGCACCGTGTAAAAAGTGACAGTTCGTCACTTTTTAGTTTGACTTTAACCAACAAACGGGGTACACACTGAAAAAGTGTCAAACGAAAAAGTGACCAACCTCCGGGGGTTGAGTGTACCGCCATTTTGGACGCCATCTTGGATTTAAAAATTCTAAATCATTTTAGAGTAGTTTATGGACCATACTTAAACTCGACCATAAAAAAGACAAAGAAAAACAATTTTTTTTTCGTGATTCGATTAGGCTGGTACAAATATTTTTAAAAGTTTTTGTCACCCCCTTCAAAATTGGCCCGAAAATCAGGGGGCAAAAAACATATTTTTACAATAAACTTCAAAATTTCAATGAAAATTCAAGTGCAACCAGCTGAAATCAAATTAACATACATTTTTTTCTGTTTGAGTATTAAGACACGGAATCCTGATTACAAGAACTATTGTATCGTGTTACCCATTTTTACTGTTATTAAGCATTTCTAGATCTATAACACAGTTCCTATTGAGAGGAAAAGTGCTGTTCCATCCAGATGCTGTAAACTCCATTCCTTGTGCCTTGTGCGCTATGTATCGCTAGAACCGCGGTGACAATTTTTTGTGTCATTTTTCAAGCTCTTCCCAGCAGCTATTATTTGCCGCGCGGGGTCTTGTAAAGACAATTGTCTTTTTGCGGCGCTACTCTTGCGGTGTTCCCTTTGCTCTGATCTGGACAATGCGACTGGACTGCAGTGCAATACCGATCGGCTGGGCATTATTTACATGCGAAGACACGAGGAAAGTATTTTGGGAAGAGGCGCAAAGGAATATCCCAAGATCGATCACATGCTTGAAGAGCACGTGAAGCAACCGTTTTATACTCATACGGTTGCTGCTACCTCTAAACTTAAACCTAAGGCTGCCACCCTGAGAAGAACCCATGACTTTCCGCTTATGAGGCGAAACCCGTAACCATTCGGCCACAGGAGGTTGGCAATTAACATACATTCTTCTGCGTTAAAATCATTTTTAGCATATTTGGGTTTATTAAAAAATCTTAAGATTTTTTGAAAATTTTCGATGCAAAATCTTTTTTTTCGATACAATTTTTGTTTTTGTCAGATCTTAGATTTTTTGAAAACTAATGATTGCAAAACAACTGAACAAGTGTAAAATGCATTTTAAAACACATTTTTCATTTAAATGTGTAGACTATGGCTTGTTATTTAAATTTTCATATTTTTTAATTTTTTTGCCCCCCCCCCCCCCCTTGACCTCGGCCAGGGCCGAGGGACAAAAACTTTTTTAAATATTTGCATCGGCCTTATCCGAAGGGAATTTTTTCGGAGGCCTTCGGATAAGCGAGTCTGGACTGTAACTCGAACTAAAATAAAAACTTTGAAATTATTAGTAAATATCATGTAAACATTTCTGATTTTAGGTCCATTTTCCTTTAGAATTCTGGACCAACTTTTACAATTTGTGGTTCCCAAAAAAAAAAAAAAATCACAAAAAAATGCAAACAGGTCAAAACTTTGGGATGGTGCCAAAAAGTTTCGATAGTACTACAATTTTCCCAAGAAAAAAAATGCATTTTAGAGCAACATTGTAAAGGGTTTAAGATTTAAAATCTGTCTGTTTTCAAACGAAAGTCTGGAATTAAAATTTTGAATGATTTTTATCGGAAAGATTTGAAATTGAATTGTAAACATCGGATAAATAGTTGCTGAGATACGGCATTTGAGTGCTATTAGGATAGTTACCAAAAACTTATTTTTTCCTGTTTTTTTTATTTGCTGTATCGCAGCAACTAGTCTTATGGACAAGGACATTTTGTAAACTTTAGGAAAAAAATCAGACTTAGGCAACCATTGGCACATTTTATCTCGAAAACACTGCACAATAACAAATACTTGTTCGATTCCAAAACCAATACTACATCTATAAATGTCGTTAAGGGTACTCAGCAACCAGGGAAATCATAGTCTTCTTATTCCAAAATTGTTAAACATACGGACGCAATCCTGAATTCATTTTTCGGAGCTAAAAAAAGTGTATGATGTAAAAATTTACCACACTGCTAAATATGTTTTGCCCTAGCTCAAAGTTGTCTTTTTTATCAACACAAATTAAAATAATTTCGAGAATAGTGTTTTGTACAAATCGATTTTTGTGTTAAAATGAAGTATTTTTTAAAAATAGAATACAAATAATTTAAAAAAATTAAGCCTGGTTCTCGTTATTTTAAAACAAAAAGTATTCCATAATTACAGTTCGTTACTATCCAAAATTTAAAAATATAAATGAGATAAGTTAAAATATTTTTTTACTAAACTTTTATCATCTGTAATTCCATTATTAAAAAACTGTAAAAAGATTCAAAAATCTTTTTTCCAGAGTTTTTTTTAAAGTTCTATAAACAGACTTTTAAAAAAAACTCAAGATTTCATTAAAAATATCGTTGAAAGCATTTAATTTTTGACTTTTTGTGATTGTTCACTGTTCATTTTTAAATTTATAAAAGTAAATGATTTAGCATTTTTGCTAAATTTGTATCATTTTTCTATGAAACACAATAACTTTCATTTTCCTTTTCAAACAAAAACTCTAGATTTGCTCTTTTTTAATCGCAAGGACTCAAATAAGACAACGAAAAATATTTATATTTTTTACCTGTTCCGGCTATCCGAAGTGAAATATTTCCAAAGACTTTGGATAATATAGTCTAGACCAGGCCTGCCCAACCTTTTCGGCTCAATTTTCACATTTTTGATCGTCAATCTTACAATTGTTGATTTTTTCATGGTTTCTTTGATGGAATCGGTTCTCAGATGTCCAGTGAACATAACTTTGATAAAAGTTTGGAATTTTTTTTTGCAGATCGTTTTTATGTAAGTTTTAAGTGAAAAATTGGTCAAGCCCGCGGGCCGGATTGATTTTTGACGAAAAATGTAGATATAAACGACTTGTATAAATATTTTTTAAAACTTTTGATAAAGTTATGTTCACTGGTCATCTGAGAACCCATTCCATCAAAGAAACCATGAAAAAATGAACAATTGTAATTTTAACGATCAAAAATGTGAAAATTGAGCCGAAAAGGTTAGGCGGGCCTGGTCTAGACTTTACTTACACTTTTCACGGAAACGGTGTATAAAACAATCATAGGGTCATTTTCGATTGAAAATTTGATATTGCATCTTAAATACAGTTTTAAAACAAATGAATTCAAAGCTTTAACATTAAACTATGTTTGGCTGATAAGGGTATTTCATCAGATAAACTCTTCGAATCATGCCAAGCGTTTAAAAAAAATATTTTAAACTTGATTTGATCCCATTTCAACATTTTGAAGAAATCTTAAGCAAAATGTTTCTTATTCATCCAAACTTTTAATTTTCTATAAGTTACAGAAATTTCACATAAAACCTGTACGTTGTGTTCAAAATATAACAAGTTTAGTATGTAAAATATTTAAAAACCTAAAATATTATTTTTTAATTCAAAATTAAGCATGTTTACAAAAGCTGGTAATTTTTGTTTACAAAACATTTGAAAAGTGGTTTTAACTGCATTAAGTTATGTACAACTATACAGTCATGCCTCGGTTTTGCACGCCTCGGTTTTGCACTGCCCCGGTTTTGCACTGCCCCGGTTTTGCACCGTTCAGCTGCCTCGGTTAAGCACGGCCCAGTGCTTAACTGAAGCACAGAGCTTATGGGATTTTGGCTATATGGGAGACATTGGCTATAATTCTATGAATATTCATGCAAACATCAAAAATTATAGTGTTTTGGAATCGGGATGATATCAGCTATCCATTAAAATTATAATTTCATGAAAATTTTTACAAAAATACGTATTTTTCCTGTATTTTGAAAATTCATATTTTTTCTCTAAAGAAACCAAAAATATATTGATATTGCAATATGGGTATCAAATGATCAGGTTTTTTTTCATACATTTTGGATGTAACAATAACATTTTTAGAAAATACTCAAAACTTTCACAAAATTACGTATTTTCGAAAAAAATACTCAAAATTTTAATTTTTACAATATGGGTATCAAACGATCGGGATTTTTTCATACATTTCGAATGTATTAACAACATTTTTAGAAAATACTCAAAATTTTCACAAAACTACGAATTTTTGAAAAAAGGTACTCAAAATTTCCGTTTTTACAATGTGGGTATCAAACGATCTTGATTTTTTCATACAATTCGAATTTAATAACAGCATTTTTTTTAAATACTCATAATTTTCACAAAACTACGTATTTTCAAAAAAAAATACTAAAAATTTCAATATTTACAATATGGGTATCAAACGATCGGAATTTTTTCATACATTTCGAATGTAATAACAACATTTTTAGAAAATACTCAAAATTTTCACAAAACTACGTATTTTCAAAAAAAAAAATACTCGAAATTTCAATATTTGCAATATGGGTATCAAACAATCGGGATTTTTTCATACATTTCGAAAGTAAAAAAATTAAAATACTCAAAGTTTTCACAAAACTACATATTTTTGAAAAAAAAAAAATACTCAAAATTTCCGGTTTTAACAAGAGGTATCAAATGTTCGGGATTTTTTTATACATTTCAAAAGTTTTAACACAAATTTGTGAAAATATCCAAATTTTCACAAAACTACGTTTTTTTTAAAAAATACCCCAAATTTCAGTTTTTTACAATATGAGTATAACATGGTTGAGATTTTTTCATTAATTGTTTCTTTGTATCGTCAACGGAAATTTTAAGTATTTTTTCGAAAATACGTAGTTTTGTGAAATTTTTTAGTATTTTCTAAAAATGTTGTTATTACATTCGAAATGTATGAAAAAATCCCGATTGTTTGATACCCACATTGTAAAACCGGAAATTTTGAGTACTTTTTTAAAAAATTCGTAGTTTTGTGAAAATTTTGAGTATTTTCTAAAAATGTTGTTATTACATTCGAAACGTATGAAAAAATCCCGATCGTTTGATACCCATTATTGCAAACATCGAAATTTTTAGTATTTTTTTTTGAAAATACGTAGTTTTGTGAAAATTTTGAGTATTTTCTAAAAATGTTGTTATTAAATTCGAAATGTATGAAAAAATCCCGATCGTTTGATACCCATATTGTAAAAATTGAAGTTTGAGTATTTTTTTTAAAATACGTAGTTTTGTGAAAATTTTGAGTATTTTCTAAAAATGTTGTTATTACATTTGAAATGTATGAAAAAATTCCGATCGTTTGATACCCATATTGTAAAAATGGAAATTTAGAGTATTTTTTCGAAAATCCGTAGTTTTGTGAAAATTTTCAGTATTTTCTAAAAATGTTGTTATTACATTCGAAATGTATGAAAAAATTCCGATCGTTTGATACCCATATTGTAAAAATTGAAATTTTGAGTATTTTTTTCGAAAATACGTAGTTTTGTGAAAATTTTGAGTATTTTCTAAAAATGTTATTGTTACATCCAAAATGTATGAAAAAACCCTGATCATTTGATACCCATATTGCAATTACAATATATTGTTGGTTTCTTTAGGAAAAAATATGCATATTCGAAATACAGGAAAATACGTATTTTTGTGAAAACTTTCATGAAATAATAATTTTAATGGATAGCTGACATCATCCCGATTCCAAAACACTATAATTTTTGATGTTTGCATGATTTTTCGTACGATTAAAGCCAATGTCTCCCATATAGCCAAAATCCCATAAGCTCTGTGCCTCGGTTATGCACGCCTCGGTTTTGCATCCCCCATATGCGGTGCTAAACCGAGGCACGTCTGTACTAAAGGAAACTATGTAGGGGAGAGTGGGGAGATTTGATCCCCGGGGAGACTTGATCCCAAGCCAGTATCTCGTCAGCATGTGGGTAAAACAATTAGCTTTGTTCTAGAAAGTTGTGCGAAATTGACTAAAACTCATTGTAGAAAACAAAGAAAAAAATTAAAAAATGTTTAGATTGAGTTACACACATTTTTCTAAGAAGTGCTGCAAAAAACTTCCAAGAGATCTTTTTTCTTTGTTTTGGATAAGTATAGAAAACACTCAAAAATTATTTAAAAAAATATTTTTTGTACATGAATTGTTTGATAAACATATCAACTCCAAAACCCTTACGCATTTGATGTTAAATTTATCGTCATACTATTTTTACAATCAATCGTTTAAAAAAGTGCGTTTAGGGAGACTTGATCCCTGCATTTTTACAGTCACTGGAATCAGCCTCAAAATTAAATAACTTGGGTGGGGTTTCGTACATAGTTTCCTTTAGTATAGTTGTACATAACTTACTGCAGTTTGAACCATTTTTCAAAAGTTTTGTAAACAAAATTACCAGCTTTTGTAAACATGCTCAATTTTGGTCTAAAAAAGAAAATTTTAAGTTTTTAAATATTATACATGCTAAACTTGTTATATTTTGAACACAAACGTACAGGTTTAATGTGAAATTGCTGTAACTTATAGAAAATTAAAAGTTTGGATGAATAAGAAACATTTTGCTTAAGATTTCTTCAAAATGTTCAAAGGGGGATCAAATTACCCCCAACATTTTGAAAATTCCGGTTTAAAATATTTTTTAAAAACGCTTGGCATTATTCAAAGAGCTCATCTGATGAAATACCCTTATCAGCCAAACATAGTTGAATGTTTAAGCTTTCAATTCATGCAAAAAGATCATAGTTTTGTGAGAAATTGACAGAGTTATGTGCGATACAAAAAAAAGGGATCAAGTCTCCCCACTCTCCCCTACGAAAACCCAGCCCATTCAATCATGCTTGAGTCTGATTCCAGTGACTGTAAAAATGCAGGGATCAAGTCTCCCTAACAGCACTTTTTTAAACAATTGATTGTAAAAATAGTATGACGATCAATTTAGCGTCAAATGCTTGAGGGTTTTGGAGTTGATAAGATTATCAATTTATAAAAAAAATATTTTTTGAATAAATTTTGAGAGTTTTCTATGCATGTCAAAATGACGAAAAAAGATGTTTTCAACACTTTTTTAATTTTTTCTTTGTTTTCTACAATGAGTTTTAGTAAAATTCACACAACATTCTAGAACAAAGCTAAATTTTTACCCACACGCTGACGAGATACAGACTTGGGATCAAGTGTCCCCAGGATCAAGTCTCCTCACTCTCCCTTATAGTACAATCTCAAAAGAACGCAGTTAAATTAACAAATTTCTTGACAACCACTGCCGCCCCAGAGTGATTGGTGATAGTGACGCCGGCAAGACCCAATTTGGCTGATGTCGTTCCGGGGTATTTTTGAGTCATCATCGAACCGATTTCGTTCAGGAAGCTACCACGGTTATCTATTCCAGAGGAAAATAAAAACAAAATATTTCCACAAAGACAAACGTGGAATTCAACCCTCAATAAGACGAGGAGAACATCGACCACGCCGTGAATGACAGCCGACGACGAACGCTATCTTATCACTCACGGAGAAAAAAGAGTGAGAGAGAGAGAAAAGGGAGGAAACGCGAGTAAAAAAAGAAACTTCGATGAAGAGTGTGGTGACACGCACGCACACATTTCACCGTCTTATCGGCTGCAACCTGGCTTATCAAGGGATAATACATCAAGCAGCACCAGCAGCAGCAGCAGCATTCAGTCAACAACAGCTTGCTGAATTGTTGCTGCCATGAACAAACATCGATTGTGTGACGAAGAGCAAGTGCTCGTAGCCGGTGGAAATCAAATATTGTCCAAGAACCATGCGTCTCCATCTATGGCTAGAAATACACCGAGGTTTGGCACCAACTGCTGTCAAACACCACCTCAAAAAGTCTGGAGCAACATTTGAAAGGGGCGGTACGACATTGCTCTTAAGCTAAGAGCAAGATTGTCCGTTCGACGCAGTGGTGAACGCAGAACGCTGTGCCAGTTCGATTTTTCCATCTACTGTCAGTCGAACAATCTGCAGGGGTTGCTTTGTTCAATGGTCGATGACTGGCAGGCTATGATGACAGGCGCAAAATTTTGCGTTTGCGTTCAGTCCTGACGGACAATCTTGTTCTTGTTCTTGGCTTTTTCACCGCAAAAAAATAAAACCTTATTCGAAAAATTTTAACACAATCCACCCGACGCCGTGCCTTCCGATCAACGATGATATAGGAAGGGCTTTGAAAATCACAAAAAATCACTTTTCACTCCGAATATTTTTTACGACCACGCGCTCCCTTTGCCAATTATGCACTCTTGATTTTACATCTTAAAAATATAGTCAAAAAAGTTGTTTCGCAACATATACAAAAGAAGACCTTATTATTTTAACGTAATAAACGTTTATCAAATTTTTGACAATGGATTCAAAATTCAAAAATCTAATTCTAATAAATGAATTTTCTAAAAGAATTTAATTGAGAATATCGATTCCTTAACGCACCCTTTAAACCAGGGGTGCTCAAAGTTTTTGAATGGCGGGCCAAATTTCTAACCAAATGTGAAAAATGTTTATTTGAAAAATTGTTGAAAAACGTTTTTACAATCTATGACACTGAAAATTACATTTCTCTAGTTAGTTTGCTATACGTCTTAACAACTATCGTAGCCTCCGACACCTAACTGTTTTTTTTTTTTTGTTTGAAACAAATCAACATTTCACATTTTTCTGTAGAGAGCATTAAAAGGACGTGCAGATGAACACTTCAAAATATTTTTGAATTTGAAAATTTGTTAATTGATCGAGAATTGATCGAAATACGGCTTTGTTTACACTTGGCGTTTAGAACCTTTTGAACTAACCCGAGATTCATCAGCTAAAGAACATGTATTTTTCAATATTTTTGAGAACAAAAAATGATATTTTTTAGGCAGGTTTGTTAAAAAAAGGTTTCGAATTAATTGGCGAAAATATTCTAAGCGCAAAATAATTTTGACGAAATAACCATTTTCAATCACATTCAAACTTTTGGGTCAATGCTTGTGAAAAGCTTAAACTAAACCTACATTTATAAGAATTTTAAAACCAATTTACAAATGGGTAAAAAGGCCATTTAACATGATCTTTCAAAATGGATCCGTGGGCCACAAAAAATCATCTCGCGGGCCACGTTTGGCCCGCGGGCCATACTTTGGTCACCCCTGCTTTAAACGCTGCGAGGTCTTCAAAAATCAACAATGTCACTACCACTGCTTCAACTTGATTTAATCGTAAACAATGAATTTATTTTCAAATTTAAAAGTCATACAGTTTTAACATACTTACCACTGCTCACAAGTTTCTTTTATAACATCAGTTGCTCCTGGCTTCCTCCAATGTTATTCTTCCTGCGATCTTCACTAATTAAACCTTCCTGCATTGATTTCACATAATTCTTGATTTCGCACTCCAAATTATATGCTCTCTCACCTTAAAATTTCAAGGACGGATATCACAATAGTCACATGAAAATTAACCTCAGTAGGCTACACTTTTGGACGCAAATTGGAAAAACCCCATTCGATGCACCAAGCTCACGGCTTTCTTGACCTGATTAAAACATTCAGCGGAGATTTAACCACAGTTTTAATAATTAATAAGTCGCAAACTGCATATCGTGAGAATTGTTCTGCTTTGGCAGTAAGACATCTCGCAAATTCCAGAGCTAACGCCAACACGACAGAGCGAGATGGCAAGTCTGGAAGAGATTTGTTGTGTTTTTTCTCTCCCTTCTTTGTCTGGAAAGAGGGGGATGATGGTGACAAATGCTTAGCTGCTAAGTAGAGAACCTTCAAAGAGAAATGACATGGCACTCAAACACAACAAAACTCGCTCTCCCGTCTCTTTCTCACTCATATGCTTTTAAACGAAAGAACTCAATTTTGACAAGTAATTCAAGCGCTGCACTGAGTGACGACGCTTCTCTCTCAGGTTCTCTACTGCTAAGCAACCCCCCAAAAGGGAAATCACATGGTTGCATGTGTGTGTGTGTGCGTGAGTGTGAGTCCCACAGGGGGATGCCCGCACGAAAAGGAGAGATGAGGTTTGTTTTTGGAGTTGCTTAGAGGTGTGAGTGAGTGTGTACGCAACTAGAGAGGGGGATGATACAAGGTGGGGACAGGGTGGTTGGTGTGCGCCAGCGCAGTTTAGAATATAAATGAAACGCACCGCCAGAAATGCGAACGAATCGCCCTTTTGTAAAAATGTGGGGTAGTTGAACTGTTTTAGGCGATTGCTTATATTTTTTGACGTTTTTGTCCCTCGACTCTGACCAAAGTCGAGGGGAGGGGGGCAAAACAAACGTGAAAAAAAATTAAATTAAAATCCATGGTTTAAAAATGTCAGTGGAAAAAGGGTTTTAAAATGCATTTTACATCTGTCCAGTGTCCAAAAAAAAATAATTAAAAAATTAAACAACAATCTCAACATTTGAATGTAAAAGGAGTTTTTTAAAATGCATTTTACACTAGTTCAGTTGTTTTGCAATCATTAATTTTCAAAAAATAAGATTTGAGGAAAACAAAAAATATTACGAAAAAAAATGCTAAAGATTTTTGAAAAAACACAAACTTGTTGAAAATGGTTCTAACCGCAGAAGAATGGACACTCAAACCCCGATGGTTTGATATCAAAAGTTGTCAAACGAAAGGGGTCACTTTTTAGTTTGACACCCCTTTTACACGGAATTCACTCCCACAATCAAACGTTTGTTTTGATAGTGTGAGTGAGAGCCGTGTAAAAAGTGACAGTTCGTCACTTTTTAGTTTGACTTTGACCAACCAACGGGGTACAAACTAAAAAGTGTCAAACGAAAAAGTGACCAACCACCGGGGGTTGAGTGTATTTAAAATTGATTTCAGCTGATTGCACTTGAATTTCCATTTTTGCCCCCTGATGTTTCGGGCCGAGGGGAGGAGACAAAAACTTTTATGAGTATTTGTACCAGTCTAAATTAAATTCAGTTATTTCTTTTTTAGTGACAGAGTTGTTACGGAGAAGTCGAAAAAAATCCGCGCCGTCCCAATACCCGATTCGCGCGAAATCCCCGCCATATTAGGAAAAAAAATATGTGTGCAAACATACAACAGAGTTTCATAACAATTATTTTTTTTTAAATAACAAAGAAAGTATTTGAAAACAATAATTAAACTCGCTTTATGTTTAAGAACTCCGTCGGAACGCAAAAATCACAAAAGTTTAAATTATGTTGTACTCAATAAATACAATTTATATCAAGAATAGCCTCATTAGGCCGAATCTCAGAACGCAGAATGTTGAAACGCTGAAAATTGGGTGTACCCCATTTGGCATAATGGACATTTGGCATAACGGGTTTTCAAGAAGGACGTTTGGCATAATGGACGTTTGGCATAATTGGTCCAATACATCAGGGACGTTTGGCATAATGGACATTTGGCATAATGGACGTTTGGCATAACTCGTTCAAAAACCATCAAGGACGTTTGGCATAATGGACATTTGGCATAATGGACGTTTGGCATAACTCATTAAAAAACCATCTAGGATGTTTGGTATAGTGGACGTTGGGCCACCAGATTACCAGATTTTATTTTTGTTTTATTTTTTAAGTACTTCTCATTTTCACGAATGAAAATGTATTGTTTATTTGCCTTTTTTATTCAACTTTCAGAGATTACTATTAGTTTTTTTCGAAAAACTAGGTATCTCTTTATTTTTTCCCCAACAGTAAATTGTTTCCTTTTTGAATAATTCACAATACATCTTTTTAATGAAATTTTGATATTTTTATTGAAAATTTAGTTTAAAGAAGAAAATATCTCTTGTTAGCTTTACATTTTCCCCTTTCAATATAATTAGCAATAATATTTTTTGAATAAAATTTTCCCTTTTATATGAAATTCAACTTAATGATGAAAAAACTTCTTCAAATTTTCGACAATTAAGCTGTTATAATGCAATTTTCCCTTCTTTTTATCATAATTTAACTTGAAGAAGGAAAAATCTCTAAATCAATCCACATTTTTCCCTTTTTTTCGAATTCAATTTAAAGAACACCCAGAACTGGGCAGCACTCGTCCGACACGAGAGTAGCGGTAAGATTTACAGATACAGAGAACACAGTTCTAGATGACCGAGAGAATTATGCCCTCGAGTCTATTTCAAGAAAAAGTTCATCCTTCAAAACAAAAAGTGTTGTCTACGGGAATTGAACCAAGGACCTTTAATAGAATAACTCAATAACTAAACTGCCTTGGCCACAACAGCTTGGTGACACAAGAGTAGTCAGATGTCGATTTATGACCAATGTTGAAGATTTACTGTTTTAATTAATTCATGAAATTAATTGTTTTGCAGATTCAGATTTTACTTTTCATTAAATATTTTGCAATTTAGTTGTTTTATGAAATTTTCCCATATTTTATAGACAACTCAAGAAGGGAAATTCTCTTATAGATGTTCTCTTTAAACATTTCTATCATTTTTGCACATTTTTTCTCTGTTGCTTTATTTTTTGCAATAAAGTTGTGTATGCAATTTTCCCTTCTTGTATTTATTTAAAACTAATCTTAAAGAAGAGAAAATTGTTTAAAAAATTAATTGCTAATTAAATTGATTTTTTTTTTCGAGAGGTTGGTGAAAAAAATGAAAATAATGCGATTGTCAAACATTTGAAGAGTGGCAATTTGTGAATCTTTAAAGAGACTTTTCTTATTACTTACTTATTACTTATCAAGTATTCAAAACGTATTTTTTATGAGATTTTTCCTTCTAAAAGTTGAATTTAAAATAAAAGAAGAGAAAATTTCATAACAACTCATTTGCCAAATATTTAAAGAAAGATAAATGAACATCCCTTATAAAGGTTGAATATTAAAGAAGAGAAAATTGCATAAAAAACAATAATTGCAAAATATTAAAAAAAAAAACAAAAACTGGACATCTTTTGAGAGATTTTACCTTCTTTTAGTTTTAAAATTAAAGAAGAGAAAATTGCTTTAAAAATATTAATTGCATTTCTTTAAAGAAGAGCAAATGTACATACATTCTTCAGGTTGAATTCAAAAAGGATGGAAAAGGGAAAATAGTGTAAAATCTTTATTGCAAAATATTTAAAGGCTGGCAAAACTTACATTTCTTTGTTAGTTGAATTTAAAATAAAAGAAAGAAAAAAATAATACAAAAAAATTAGCTGCTATTTCAAAAGGAGAAAAATCTTAATTTTATATAGACACTTTCTAAAAAAGAATTTTAAATAATTTTATGGAAAAATGCATTATAAAGCTTTTAAAGTAAAACTATCTGTTTAGAATATAGGAAAAAAGCTATAAGTTATTATTCTTTACAAAAAAAATTATACTAATTTAACAAAACAAAAAAAAAAGCTAGCAATAATTATGCCAAACGTCCTTGATAGTTTTTGAACGAGTTATGCCAAACGTCCTTTATGCCAAATGTCCATTATGCCAAACGTCCTTGATGTCTTGGACCAATTATGCCAAACGTCCATTATGCCAAACGTCCTTGATAGTTTTTGAACGAGTTATGCCAAACGTCCATTATGCCAAATGTCCATTATGCCAAACGTCCCTGATGTCTTGGACCAATTATGCCAAACGTCCATTATGCCAAACGTCCTTCTTGAAAACCCGTTATGCCAAATGTCCATTATGCCAAATGGGGTACACCCCTGAAAATTACCTATACGGACAAATTTAGTTTTGATAGGATGAAGTAAACCAGAGGGAAAAGCCATAACAATTAATTAGGAAAAAAAATGAAATTCAAATGTACAAAATAAATAAAATTTAGATTCAAAAATAAAAAAAAAACAGCAATATATAAGATTTTAAAATTCATGAATCTAAGGATTTGATAATTTACATGCAGTTTGTACTCGATGATCCTCGCTAAAGTGTAATTCAGAAAAATCGAAACGCGATTTTTTTACTATTTTCTTCTGAAAATTTCCCTACCTTGAATAGGATTCAATAAATGCTTAAAAGTTATAAGATTTTCTGTAATCTATGATGGTGACCAAAATTTTAGCATTTAAGAATTGAAGGGTTCTGCAGTTTTCTGCAGTCCAGAATTTAAAAATTCTGCAGTTTTTTTTAAAAGGTCCAGAGTTTGATAATATAAGAATGTAAGAATTTAAAAATTTAAACCTTTCTTTTGTAAGAAATCTAATCTAATCTAATCAGACCCTAGCGCAGCCAATCTTTCGAAGGGATCCTGGAGAGTGCCTTAGGTTAGATGACGCCTAGCACTCTTCTTGTCATTTATTAACATTTGTAGTGCGCCATTGCATCTGAATGCATTGAAACAACACAAGCGTTAAAGCGGCCAGGCCTACTGCGTAAAGCCGTATCGCAGAGATGACTCATAATTGGGTTGAGTTTGAGCACTGAGTGTTCGAACAACAACACAATTCTGAATCGACAGGGGAGGAAGAAGCGTGGGGACACACCACCATACGCTCCGAGATTTGGTTGTATTCGTTGGGAGCACCATGCTAAGAAGGTTTGGTACTCCGGGACCCTCTGGGATGGGACATTGTATATCCACGAATGCCCTGGACACTTTTTGCCGTGGTTATAGCGCCACAACTCGCTCAAACCTTTCTTTTGTAAGAAAGGCAAAAATTTAAGAATTTGAGAATTTAAGAATCCAAAAATTCAATTTATTGATTGTTTTTATTTCCAATTTTATTTTTTTTTAAGTTTTGATTTTTTTTTCATTATTTTCGGAAATTTAAAAATTTTAATAGAGTTATTTACGTGCGCATGTATTGCGTATACATACACGAAAAAAAGTGAGGTTAAATTTTGTCCAGCCAGCAAAATCAAATGGTGCGCTAGTGTGTGTACGCGAAACGTCATAAAGCTCTATTGAGAATGCCGTAGTAACATTTCAATAGGACGAATTTGCATTTGTAAACAAGCAGTCTACCCTAGTAACATTTTTAAACTTACAGGTTTTATCATGGTTCTGAAAACTCTCATACGGCCTAAATAGGCTTTTATGGCCTACTTAAAACCTAAAATGTTACTAGGGTATCCCTTTCGCTTAAGTGACAGTTTACGTCAAGTAAGAGGGGGATAGACTGCTTGTTTACAAACGCAGATTTGCCCTATTGAACTGTTATTACGGAATTTGGGAGCCTTAATTTTTTTATATTTTGATCTTTTTTTATTTTTTCCCCAAAAATATATAAATTTTATGAATTTAAAATAATCTTTCTAGGGGTTAAATCTAAGGTTAAATTACAGGTTTTGACGGCCCTTAGAAATAACAAACAAACATTATCGAAAGAAAATTCAATTTTGTTTCAGTAACTAAGAAGTTTTTGCACTATAAAAAATATATCGTTATTCCAGATATTTTTTACTTGAAGGTTGATTATTTAATTATTTTATTCATGAATTGCCATCCGCGCGAAATCCGCGCCAAAGTAAATTTAAAATCATGTTAGTGATATACTTCAAATGAAAGTTTTTTTTACTAATTGAATGAAATGTCTAATTTAAATTAAAATTCTGATAAATAATAAGTTGACATAAATTTTCATGGTTTTTAATCAATTAAAATTTTTTTATTGTTGTTTTTGTTTATCAAACAAGAGGTAGCATCTAATCTGAAACGAAATATAAAAAACTATCAAAAACGTTGGCCCGTTTTACAAATAAAAATTGAAATTGTGAGTTTCATTGAGCTTCCATTTTTAAATATATTTTTGAAAGGTTAAGCTTCTGTTGTTACTAAAATTGTCGAGAGTTTCTGGAAACGTCGGGAATTTGAATATGGGATTGGAGTAATCACCCTGAATGATGCAAGACAAAATTTAAAAAAATAAATCTAAAGGGGTGAATTATCAAATTTGAGCTTTTTTGATCAAAAATTAAATAAAAATTATTTCGGAAAAGTTTAATTCAAATCTGCAGTATTTTTTACATAATTTACGATTGAAAAAAGAAACAAATAAGTAGGATGTTTTAAAAAATCTCTTTTATTTTCCACAGCATCTCAATGCAACACGATTTCGAAGAAAACTGATGTGTCCCAAATCGTAGTCGAAACTCGTAATTCGAGCCATGCGAACCAGCTGACAAAACTCTGCACTCTCCAGCAGTATTTATTCAACGCAGTTTTTGGTCGACGTTGACAAAACGCAAAGCAAAACTATTCATCAATCCTAATCTAACGCTTCACTGGGGGAGGAACATAATTCTACTTTATAAGTGATGTTACTATACCTTAGAATCTAAACCAAAGCTCTAAAGTAATTTCAAACTACTTTTTCTGTGACTGTGTGCGTTTTCAAGCTGCAATTTCGTCGAATTTCTAACTAACTCTAAAGTCTACATTTTCTAATTCGCAAAAACGTTAAACGGCATGGCAAAGGCAAAACCTTAAATCTTTATTTCCCTATTTTCTAGCTGCTTATCTTCTACTCTTTTGGTTCTATTCCAAAGCTCCAAACTCCTTCCGGCTTGGCCGGTTCTCTCCCCTGCAGGAACAATTTTTTGAGCAAATCTACGCTAATCATCCCTACTTCGACGAGGCGGAGGAGGACGACGACGGAGCTGGCGCCCCCGCCTTGCCCAAGTCCAACAGATAGCGCGACACATTTTCGTACGTCACAAACGTAACCATCGTCGCCGGCGTCACGCGCAACAAGTTCGGACCGAGCCCTTTATAGAAGCCGCGCCACGATTCGTACCTGCAAGTGGGGTTTTCGTTTCGTTTGATTTTGCCCGAGGCCCGGGGCAAAAGAAAACCGAAAGAAAGAAAGAGAGAAAGAGAAAGAAAACAATCGGTTACTTTTTTTTTGGGATTTTTTATGCGATTATTTTTTTTTTTGGTTTTGATTTTTTTTGAATATTTTTATAAATATTTTATTCTTTTTCACGTTTTCACACAACAAGTTGGTTTGCACACATTTTTTCCCGCACTAAAACTAACAAAATTTGATGGAATTGGGGAGGTGCGTTTTTCCAATCGCAGCTAAATTGTACTGAACAGAAACCTAGAGCCTAACTTTGTGCTTACAAGAAAACAAAGCAAGCGATGTTTTCAACTAACGTTACTACAAAAGTTATTTGTCCTTGCTTTCGTTACTTTTTAATCGCTGGGAATTGCTGCTAACGCGAGCTTGTGTGAGTGTGTGTGATAGTAAAAAAAATAGAAAGAACTTATCGCCACTTCGAGAAGCTAAGTGCTGCAAAAGAGTATCAAAAATAATTAAGTGTTCTGGACAGAGCGAAAAGTGTTGAGTTGCTTGATAGAGAACAGAAACCTGAACCTGAAGAATTCATAATTTTTTTTTTTTTGAAACAAGACTATCCTGACCTAACTCTACTAATAATAATAGTAATAATATAAATGAGTTAAGTTTCGCGGGGAACTTATTCTCTAGCGACAGAAGAAAAAGGACAGACAGACAAGGGAGCGGGACAAAAAAAACGTAACAAAAAAAGAAAAACGAGGACAAACACGAATTTCTTAGCACGTACTTAAGACGGGGGGTTGAGAGGCGATTGATTGATCCGGGACGGGGCGGTTGGAGGGCGCCCATCGATTTCAGTGCTTTGTAAACTGCTCATAGATCAACATGACGAGACAAATGTTGGGCGTCACGTGCACCAGGTACGGCGCGAGCCCCTTGTAAAACCCAGACACTCGTTCGTACCTCCAAGTCAGCTTCACGCAGTCCCAGGTGCCCTTGTAGCGGTGGTTGTGGTCCTGGAGGCGGGCCCGAATCACCTGGTACGGGTAGGTGGCGGCCGCCGCAATCAGCTTCGACACGGCCGCGAACGTCAAATACTCTACGGTGGTCTGAGAAAAACAAAGAAAAATCAGTCAGGTTGAAACTCAACCTTAAAACATCGCACTCGGTTCACAATCCTTACCAGCTTGGCGTCGATGGGCCGCTTCCGGTTCTGGTTGTACCGGTTCTTCATCTCCTCGTACGTCATGAACTGCAGCGCGCCGTGGGACACGCCCAGCATGCCGGGGACGAAACCCTGGAAAAGGAGAATGAAAAAAAGAATCGTTTCAAATACATTCATACATCATTACAGTTGTGCTACTATTAAAAATTTCAATAACCCAAGCGTTTGGTACGGTATGTCCACGCATCCTCCCTCCCCTGCACTGCCACTCGCAGGAAGTCTTTCGCATACGAGCAGTTCTCTCAGATTTCGGTCATTCGATTTTTTTTTGTATTTTTTAATACGACTGAAACTTTTATGATGCCTTCGGTATGCCCAAAGAAGCCATTTTGAATTATTATTTTGTCCATATAATTTTCCATACAAATTTGGCAGCTGTCCATACAAAAATGATGTATGAAAATTCAAAAAATTGTATCTTTTGAAGGAATTTTTTGATCGATTTGGTGTCTTCGGCAAAGTTGTAGGTAAGGATAAGGACTACACTGAAAAAACATGATACACAGTAAAAAATTTTTTGGTGATTTTTCATTTAAATTTTTGTCACTAAAACTTGATTTGCAAAAAAACACTATTTTTAATTTTTTATATGTTTTAGGGGACATCAAATGCCAACTTTTCAGAAATTTCCAGGTTGTGCAAAAAATCAGTGACCGAGTTATGAATTTTTTAATCAATACTGATTTTTTCGAAAAATCGAAATATTGGTCGCAAAAATCATTCAACTTAATTTTTCGATGTAAAATCAAATTTGCAATCAAAAAGAAGAAAATTCTTTATATTTTGCTTTTTTAACTTTTTTTGAACCCGACCCTTAGATGCTGAGATATTGCCATGCAAAGGTTCAAACACAGGAAAATTGACGTTTTTAAAGTCTCACCATAACAACCCATCATTTTCCAATGTCGATATCTCCCCAAGTAACATTTTTTTCCAGGAGTTCTACAAGAGCTCTTCAAGATAGCTACAGCATAGCAGTTTGGACCGCGGTAGGATAAAACTCTCTTCAAGTACTCTTCCAAACTCCTGAAGAAGTTTTGAAGAGAATTTTATCCTACCGCGGTCCAAACTGCTATGCTGTAGCTATCTTGAATAGCTCTTGTAGAACTCCTGGAAAAAAATGTTACTTGGATCAGCATCTAATGGTCCGATTTACAATGTTAAAATATTAAACATTCGTGAAATTCCGATCTTTTCGAAAATAATATTTTCAAAATTTTTAAACCAAGACTAACATTTCAAAACGGCATAATATTAAATTTTTGGCCCTTTTGAAATGTTAGTCTTAATTAAATATTATGCCGTTTTGTATTGTTAGTCTTGGTTTAAAAATTTATAAAATATTTTTTTCGAAAACATCTGTAAATTTCACAAAAAGTTCAAAAAAGCGAAATAAAAAGATTTATCTCAGCTTTTCAAAAATATTTTTTTCAAAAGTGGGCAAACATGGGCACTTATTTAAAAAAATGAAAAACTACGACTATTTTCAATAAAGTTACCTAAAAATGGTTATAACTTGAAAACGGTGCACTTTATCAAAATTTCACGTAAATACTTTTTCATTGCAAATTCAACTTTACATCTAAAAATGAAATTGAAAAATGAATCTGAAAAGTTCAATTTATTGTCCCCTAAAACATATCAGAAAATGAAAAAATTAAAAATAGTGTTGTTTTTGCAAATCAAGTTTTAGTGACAAAGAGTGAAATTAAAAATCACCAACATTTTTTTTACCGTGTATCATTTTTTTTTCAGTGTAGTCCTTATCCATACCTACAACTTGGCCGAAGACACCAAATCGATCCAAAAATTCCTTCAAATGATGCAGTTTTTTTAATTTTCACAAATCATTTTTGTATGGACAGCTGCCAAATTTGTATGAAAAATTATATGGACAAATTAATGATGCAAAATGGCTTCTTTGGGCATACCGAAGGCACCAAAAAAGTTTCAGCCGGATTAAAGAATACAAAAATTTAAATTAAGAAAAAAAGACGAAACGAACGAAAAATGAGCACCGCTCAAGCAGCCGCCCGAACGAGGCAGCGTGCTCTTTCTCTCGTTTTTCGTCTCTCTGTTTCTTGCGTTTGTTGCGTGGTGACAGAAGTCATTTGAATGCGATCATGGGAGAGATGATAGGAATCTCGGTAGAATGTCAAACGACCGTTCTGTGAGCGAATGTATTTCCAGACGGAGGCCAATGTAAAGAGTTTTTTTATGTTATATATATAAGTTGTTGACCTAACCTGGTCACAGCACCTAAACAGAACCTAATAAAAATAAGTTAAGAATAAAAAAATGTCTCTGAGGCAACTTTTTTGGAAATTTTCTAAACTTTTCGACAAAAATTCCACTTCGGATTATCGAAACTTCGGATAATCGAATTACAATTTTTTTCTCGTTGACTCATTTTTGATTTTTGAGTCTAAGTATGACCCTTAACCTACTCTAAAGTGATTTAGAATTTTTAAATCCAAGATGGCGGCCAAAATGATGGTGTAGAAAAATTCGCAGAACTCTACTGCCACTCGAAGCTAGTCCGTCCCATATGTAATTTCGTCAATTTTTAGGTAATAATGCAGTTTGGTTCAAAATTCGGAGAAAATCCACTTTTTCGTGAAATTCTAACACGTAGCCTTATGGGCGGGATAACTTTGACACGCGTTTTTCTCGGCTTGCTGTTTTTACATATGGGACGGACACGATTAGAGCGGCAGTCTAATTTGATGTTAAAAGTAAGAAAATAAAAAAAAAACGAAAAACAAACTTTTGATCATGATCCGAAGTCTCATACAAATCTTCGGATAAACGAACTTCGTATAATCGAGTCTGGACTGTATAATCAACACATATGTGCTCATAACTATTAATAGGGTTGTCAGATGGGTCGCATGATGGACGGCCTTGTAAGTATTATAAATAACACTTAAGTACTTATAACTTTTGATAGGGTTGTCAGATCTTCGAAGTTTTAGTCTCATTTTTACGCTTTTTACAACCTTCCGGAAGGTAGGGGAACAACATCTAGTTCCAGCGTGCCTCTAATGTTGGCAGGTCAGAACTTTGACATTCAATTAATGCTAATTAAAAGCGTTTTCAACTGAAATCGAGTGACAAATAGCTCAATAAGAAATGAGCAAGCAAGTTTCAATCAATAGTTTTGCAAAATTAGTTGATTAAATAGTGAAAATCAGCAAATTGGATGGAGTTAGGATCGGGTGCTTAACCTGCCAAACATACGAGAATTTCCCCTAGTCAAGAGCTTTTGAAATACTTAACCAAACTTTCTGATTTTAAATAGAGTCTTATGTGATTTCTGGTCCACATACCTACACACATCCACACAGACATTTGCCCAGAACTTGATTCTGAGTCGATATGTACACGTGCAGGTGGGTCTAGGAGGTCAAATTAAGAAGTTCATTTTTCGAGTGATTTTATAGCCTTCCCTCAGTAAGGTGAGGAAGGCAAAAAGCTGATTAAAATATTGAAATATATTTGCTTTTTTGTTTTACCATTTTTTTTCTGAGAATCAATAACAACAACTTTGCCGAAGGCACCAAACCGATCAGAAAGTTCCTTCAAAGGTTACCGATTTTCGAATGGAAGTTCAACTAAAAGAATGCTTTTCGCATTTGGCTCAACATTGTAGTGGGAGCCCAGATAATGAGACCCGGTTGTTTTTTTTTGCCACCGTGTTAGGGTGTTCTGAAAAACCTTGACTTTGCTCCATTTAAACTCTTCTCTTGGAGGCAAATGGGTGATAAGTTCGACTTTCAAGAAAAAGTCGAGTTTCAAAATCTAGCATGATATTACAAAAAGTCATATGAAAACCAAAGAGCCTACGTTGTTTTCGGGTTCCTCGGGAAATTTTGCGTAACATACACAAAATTTTAGAGGTTCTTGAAACAGGATCCCGAGATATGATTAGTGAAAAAAAAAAAAGAAAAAACTGGTTTTTGACGCACCACGCGCAATAACGGAAAAATGTCAATAACGAAAAAAAAACATTTTGCACTAATACAGTCGACTCTCTGGCTGTCGATCTTCTCGATATCAATAATTCTCCATCTATCGATGAATTCTTCAGTCCCTTCAATCTGCATACTTCAATTATCTTCATTCCTCGATATTTTGCCTTGCTTGAAGGATTTCTTCCTCAACGGTCCCTTGGATTCTGTTTGCTTTAAAAATCTCTTCCGGTTGTCAATAATTTCACTTTCTCATGGCTTGCATAGACATTTTTCTTGGCGAAACGAAGCTTTGAAGGGTGTTTGACATTAGTTTGTTTTTGTTTGATGGACGTTGCCATTCTTCTCGCTGGGTATCAAGTAAAAAAAAAATCAATCGAGTCTTCATTTTGCATCGTTCTGAACACTGATGATTCTCTTCCTCGACGGTCCCTTGGATATTGACAACCAGAGAGTCGACTGTACTACGATAATTTTGAAATTTCAGCAATGACCTATACTTTTTTGGATACTATTTTTTTGTAATTGTAATTAATCAAAAACAAAAAAATAATTGAAGATTTGACGTAATCGAAAGACCTTTCAAATGAGTCTAGAACCCTGTCTCAAGTGTCTCAAGTCTCGAAATAACACATTTTACAAGATGATGAACATAATTTTGGCAAAACGTTTGTTCACACATTTCCGCAAGTACTGACAATTTTATTTCCTTTCAGTAAAAAAAAAATCACCATCAGAATATTTATTTATTTTAGTTGACCATCATCAAACAATTTCTTTCAATGCACTTTGCATGCAATTTTGTTTTTTGATCCAAAACATTGTAAGGTTCCGACAGCTGCACCGCTTTTCCCTGCCGAATTCAATCTTCCGGAGCAACAACGACGTTCCGCCCGGAACTTTGTCGGACCAGTCCTCCAACAGCAGCTGATCTTCGTCATCGCCCAGGAAGGTCAGTTTCAACTGCACATTTGCAAAGATTCCACACTTTTTCCAAGCAGGAATTCGCGGCTTCACTGTTGGAGTTTACTTGAAACGTAATCCTTGAACTTATACCTATTTGGGATCTGCACGAAACTGCCAGCGAAAAGATGAACTCTCCCGAAATGTTGCTGTTGTGAAGTCCCAAAAAAACACAGTCTTCTTCCAGCGGATCTTGAAGTAAATTGAAGAGGTGCCCAGGATCGTCCATTGGTGGAGACGTATGCGATAGATTATTTACTGGAATGTAGTTTTCACCATGAATATTATGATTCAACGAACAATTTGAACTCGATGGAAGTGAGCAGCCGCTAATATGACAAGCACTTCCGGCGGCTCTGGGAGGTAGGGACAGTGCCAATACTACCAGAATAACGCGAATCACGAGGGGCATCTTGCTAAAAGATTAATGATCTGATTCGCCAAGGATGGTGTTTTTAAAGAAAAATAAATCAGTAGCTCTGTGCTATATTAATTTGTTATTTAAATTAACGACCTTTTGATGGGAACAAATTTTCAATAGTTCAAAACATTAAAAAGCCATTTTACGTCATTTCAAATGCTTTCAAACCAAACTACTTACACTGTACAACCCGCGCACGCCCTCCGTCCGGTAGATCTTCTTCAGCCCGTCCACCATGCCGGCGTAGCTGTGGGCCGACGGCCGTTCCGAGCACTGCAGGCACAGCCGCGTCTTCACCACCCAAATGGGGTTCGTCATGGCCAGCGTCAGGACGCCGGCTTCGGCCGCGGCCAACATGTGCAGCGCCGGTCCTAGCGGCTGGGCCGAGTTCCCGTCCTGGATCCACGTTTTGATTGTGTTGTAGCTGAAATTTTGCAGAGTTTCAATCTTGAATTTCTTTTACCAAAAAAAAAAAACTATTTGATACTCACAACAAAAAGTAGAATCCCCAGGCGCTGCCCGAGCCCCAGATATTGGGCGTGACGCCCTTGTACAGCCCCCGGAAGCCCTCCTGGCGGAAGATGGTGAGGAATGCACCGGTCAGGCCGCGATACTGGGGTACGGCTGCCGTTCTGCCATCATTAACTGTAAAGACATAAAACGAAAGAATAGCAATTTAGCAGATTCCTATGCGAAGCGATAAAGGTGAGAAATTTGAGATGTTTACATTTCCAAGTAACGCAACCAGCCGCAACGAGCCAACGGTTATCTTTGTTGTTGACTGTTTACAAGTTTTGAATATGGTCGTATCTCGCGTAAACAGATTTACGGCTCGATCGAGTGGCGTATATTTCCAGCAGCGAACTCGGGCGATGTCAAGTAAACAATTCAATTACATTTGTCCAGACTCTCTTGATAGAGATTGCATATATTTGGGACGTTGGATTCAGTAATTCGGAAATGTATCAAACTCTGCCGTTTGCTATAGAATTCCATCAATTTTTAGCAAGTCATTAAGTCAAGTTTCGTGTGAGTTTCACGGAAAAAGGTCTGCCGTTGCACGCATATTTGTTAAGTAAGGGGAAAATATACCCATTTTAAGCCTAATAAGCGGTCGTGTTTGAATGATGCTGGATAATCTGGAGTGTTCCTTGAAATTTACTAAAACCAAGTACACCAACGAGTAGAGCAACTTTTTGTGAACATTTCCGTTTATTTTCACTTTTACTAAAATTTATTCTATTCCTTTTACACGCATTTAAAAAAATATTTCCCAAATGTATTCTAATCAAACGAGAATGCATTGAGCCACGCCCATTTTCCTATTTTTAGCTTAGTTCTTTTTTCCTTCAGCGCTCTTTTGGGTCTGGTTAGTGCTGCCAAAATTGATGAAATTTTAAGCAAACACTAACGAAAAGTAGCATTTATAGAGAAAGTTTCCTGGCACCACTGGGTCACTCCAACAGGCGCTGCTGGTGGTGTTGGTGGCCACCTTTTGTTCTTTATTTGCTTTCGCTTCTCGCTCGGGTTTCTTCAGCATTCGATTGGAATGGGTCGTCAAAAGTCAAACGTCAAAAGGCTTGGCGCGGTTGTTTTTTTTTATGGTGCTTGCTAATTATTTACATATTTCGGGATAATTTTCCAAGTGAGTGACCAACTAATGTTTAAAAGAATATGTTGCCGGTAGTTGGAAGCAATTTCATAGCTTAAGCGCTTTGCAAACGTTAGCGCAAGTGAAAAGAAATTGATGGCGACTTTCGTTAAGCAGTTAAGCTCTCATTTTGCCTGTGGATGTGTGTGCCATCAAAATGATGAGAAATGGTCTCGCAAAATAGAAATTTTGAACCAAAGTGCATAAAATTTGATGTTTTTGGCCAGTAAACGGCATAAATTTGCGTGCTTACTTGAAGGCGGTGCTGTTGCTGGTAAGTTTATAGCCTAAATAGTATTTTTGTTTGTGTGTGTGTGTGGTCCAATCCAATACCCGCTAACCGGTAGCGATATTATGGGAAAGTATAGTTTGTATCAGACTTTTGTATATGCCGAATGCTGATACAACTTATCTCAGTCCCGGGTATTAGGTGGTGATAGCCCTCGCGCTGCTTCCAACGACCCATTTCAGAATGACAGAGCTCCTTGCGGTCCAATTCCGAGGTCGCTGGGCATTGTTCGGCCCCGCCTAAACATAGAAGCAAGCATCTGAAGGAAACTCGATCTATATTTAGACTTCCAATCCCGTCAGGCAAATCAGGGATCAGCGCGTATTTAATATGAGAAGATAACATGTTTCAATACTACGGATCATTTCACTGCTAGAGTGTAAACCTTCTGATGGCCGATTGCTTAGCGTCCCAGACCACCAATCCTAAGACGTGAGTTCGAATCCTGCCTGATGCATTTTCGTTTTTTTTTGTTCATATTCAAAGTTCAAATTCATGATTCCAAATTTCAAAGGAACCGATTTGATCCCTCAACCTTCTGCTTGTGAGGCAGAAGCCGTAATCATTAAGCCACGGAACCGGTTTTATAGCCTAAATAGTATTTTTGGAGCTTTAATCGAGCATCAAACTCTCCATATGACGAAGATAGGTGTTTGATTAGAAAGGGCATATTTCCCTTATGTTTGTCGTTGACTTTAAGAAAACCCCATAAAATTCGGTACTTATGTCGGAAACTCATTAAAAACAACACCATGTTTGTTTGTCCCCTCGCTAGACTTCTACGCGTAATGGTCCCACCAAGTATTTTTTACACATAATCATAAGTTTTACGAATCATTTTGCCTTGTTTACCTGTTGTATAGCAAAATGATCACAAATAAGAGTACCTAATAAACTGCAAACTGTTGCGGTTTTGCGGTTTCAGGGTTGTTACAATCCACGCGAAATACGCGCCATACATTCAAGAAATTTTATTTTTTTAACATGAAGAAGAACTAAAACAGAAAAGTCAAAGAAAAAATCTAACAAACAAAATTTTATTTCAAAAATATTGGCTCAAAAGTAAACCAAAATCTAAAATCTTAACATGATTAAATTTTAAAATTCGGAACTCTGTTAATTTTAATACAGTTTTTATTCCATAATCCTCGCTAAAGATTTACTCCGGAAGAAATTTCATTTCCAAAATTTAACCCTCTACAACCTAACCCCGCCGTTAGACGGGCTTCAATCTAAAAAATCGCCAAAAATCAATTTTCCAACCGAATTTTGATCTTTAAAAAGCATTAGAAAGAAGAACTTATACAATTTTAGAAAATTTCAGGGTTGGAAGTTTAACTTGTTTTATGTGACTTTGCCAATGTTTTTAAAAATGTTATTTTTTAGGGGTCAACTTTGGCTGTGTTTTTACTAACATTTCCTATATTTTCAGTACAATAAAGTATGCAGTAATTTTTTCTAGTGTCACAGACTACGCATTTTTTGCAATTTAAATTATGATGGTGCCATTCTATAGCAGAAAATGTGAAAAACAAGCAAAAAATTGAAAAAGTAACTGTAAAAACGTGAAAAAATTAGATAGGCAAAATGTAATTATATTAAGTGGTAGAATAGGCCAAATACTACCAAAAACAAACATAAACAAAACAAGATAAATGCAAATTAAAATACTAAAAATGAAACAAGAAAAACATAAAACAAGAGAAGTAAAGTTTTACGTAGAACAAAAGTTGCTCCAAATGACCTCCTGAACACAGTAGAGGGTTAAATTATTTTCTTCTCAAAATTTCAAAATCTCTAACCAGAAACATAACTTCAAAAAAAAGGAATTTAAGAATGGAAGAATTTAAGAATTTAAGAATTTAAGAATTTAAGAATTTAAGAATTTAAGAATTTAAGAATTTAAGAATTTAAGAATTTAAGAATTTAAGAATTTAAGAATTTAGGAATTTAAGAATTTAATAATTTAAGAATTCAAGAATTTAAGAATTTAAGAATTTAAGAATTTAAGAATTTAAGAATTTAAGAATTTAAGAATTTAAGAATTTAAGAATTTAAGAATTTAAGAATTTAAGAATTTAAGAATTTAAGAATTTAAGAATTTAAGAATTTAAGAATTTAAGAATTTAAAATTTAAGTTTTTAAGAATTTAAGAATTTAAAAATTGGAGAATTTAATTCAAATAGTTAAGGGTAATTTAAAGTTTTGGATTCAATTTTTTGAGTTTCTGTGTTTTTAAATTCTCTACCGCACAATATTTTTTCGAATTTTATTAATTTGTTCATGTTCAAGAGGTAATTTTCTTCGTAAAGCATTACGTTCCTTGTTTTATTTCCTGTTATTTTTTCAATTTTGTTTTTATCTTGTTTAGTTTATGTATGTTTTTGAGAGTATTTGGCTTATTCTACCACCTAGTTTCATTACTTTTTGCCTTTTTATTTTTTCCTTTTTTTCATGCTGTTTGTTTGTTTGTTTTTCACATTTTCTACAATAGAATTATACCATTACCGTTTGCATTGTAATTAAAATGCGATTAGGCATTTTTTTAAATTTTTATATAAAATAAAGAAAATGATAGTAAAAAACACAGCCAAACTTGACCACAGAAAAAAAAATCCTAAAAACATTGGCTAAGTCACATAAAACAAGTCATACATCCAACCAATTTTTTTTTCAAATAAAATTAGAAGATGTTTTGAAAAATCCTAAATTTGTTGAAAAATGATTTTTTTTTGCGAATTTTTAGATCGAAGCCGGTCTAGAGGCGGAGTTGAAGAAAGAAATCTACATTACCAATTTGATCTCTCTATAAAAGAAAGTTTTGGCCAAATCTGACTTCAGGGTGACCACTCAAATCCCATTTTCAAATTCCCGACTTTTTTTTATAGACATTTTTTTGTAAATACAGAAACTAAACAACAAATAAAAAAAACTTCTAAAATGAAATTTCATTATTATGATTCACAGTAAAAACACGAACTGTGTCTTTGAATAAAATATCGAAAGTTCAACAATACTTCTTACTTCCATGTTTTTTTTAAATTATCAAAAGTATAGTTTTTGATACTTCGTTTCAACTGGAAATGACAAAAAGTTAATGATAACTGAACATAAAATTTCGTTCCTATTTTTTAAACTTCATCATCATTTTAAATCACAGAATGATTAAAACATAATTGCTGATATTATTTATTGAAAGGATTTAGAAAAATGTCATGGTATCTCCCGTGTTGGATTATTGGTTCGGATGAGGGTCTAACACAACCAGACCAAACAGTGGGATAAGCGTTGTGGAGCCATCCGTGGATAGGGCGTCCTAAAATGCTAATGCTAATGCTAAAGGATTTAGAAAAATGTCAAGGAATTCATGAAAAAATTGCCATGTTCCCTTTTTAATTTTGTAATTTTTGATATTGTTTTTAATCAATGTTAATTTATCTAGTGGTCAGTATTTAACTGTTTTTTTTTTCAATGAAAATTCAGTTTGATATGATTTTATGTTTTCCTACTTATTTTAGGCAAAGTTTTCGAAGAGACAATTTTTTTTAAACAGTTTTGCAATAACTCTAAATTTCTTGAATTATTATTTTTTGCAATTTCAATATTTCTTTTTGTTTTCAAAACGTAAAAAAAAACAATTTTTAAAATTACTTAATAAATTTAGTCAGACAATTAAAAAAATTTAAAAAAATATTCAAAATAAAATCATAACTTCAAGCTGGCCATCAGGCTCTATTTTTATATTAGTTTGTCAACTTTACCTCTTGTTTGATAAACAAAAATTAATAGCGATCATATGATTAATAAAAAAAATGTTGTGAAGATCTGTGTCAAAGACTCCAATATTAAATAAGATTTTGAAAGTCTTAAACAGCTTTTTTATACTCAAATATATTGAAATAGTGAAAAGAACCTTAAATTTAAAGTAAGTTACTAAAGCAGAATTGAGTGAATTCAATTTGAAAATTGCACAAAATATTACAAAATTATTTATAAGTTAAAAAATAATTTTCAAACAAGTATGCTTAGATTTCCCGACTTTTCCCGACTTTTTTACAAAAAATCATAAATTCCCGACTTTTTCCCGATTTTTTGCGGATTTTGGCGAATTCCCGACTTTTTCCCGGCTTTCCCGATTTCCCGACTTGAGTGGCCACCCTGTGACTTGCAGCAACATTATTTTACTTCAAGATTTTCAAAGGCCATTTGATTTTGGTGGGACAGATTTAAAAAAATGTTAAGCTTTAGTAGCCTAAACCAAGCCGAAAAGCAGATGACCTGAAGGCAAGCAGCCGCCAAACCGATAGAGGGCAGCCGGAATAGCTGAGATCCGGGATATTCCGAAACTAGGAATTTGCCTCAACATGGGTATCAAACTTTGCGTTTTAGAATTTCGTGCATTTCAGGGAGAGAGAATTGAAAATGAGCGTACTTACACTTCCACACACACACTCTACCCGTTTGTTGGTACTCGCTAACTGAATTCGATGGCGTCAAGCTTCCCTAACACAGATGTGCGATTTAAGTATCTAAAATCATCTCGAGGACTTTCAAGCCCATGGTTAGGTGGGGTTTCCCCCGGACGCTTGCAAAATGGCATTAACCACATAGGTGGAAACTTTCCATATCTTGCTAGGTAGGGCACCACAATGGACCAAAGCTGTCCGCACTTGCCCTTTTCACTCTGAACTTGAATCGTTTCCTCCACATTCGTGATCTTCGATTTATTCCGGGCGTTCACATACTCCATGACCAAATTGTCCACTTCCAACAACAACGCGGCGACAGATCGCACATAAAATTGACCTCCAGTTGCAGGCGCACCATACGTGAAGTAATTTCCTCAAGGTTAGCATTTTTTAGGATAGAAGTTCCTCCACAGTTGGTTCCGGCATTTTTGACGCAATTTCCGGAGTTTTTTTTTTAGAAAAAGTCCAATAAAATAAATTTTCAGTTTTTGCTTTTTGGGTGTTTTTTAATAGCCCTGGATCAAGGCGGTTTCAAAAACACCCAAAAAGCAAAAACTGGAAATTTGGTTTATTGGACCTTTTTTCCAGACGAGAGATTCCATGTTCAAATTTGCATCTGCACTTGGTTTGTTTGCTTGCTGTCATCCTTCTTCCAGCAAACATGCTCTGACAGGCGTCGATTTGGTTTATAAAGACGTCAGATTTTCTAGTTTCGATTTATTCAGCAATAAAATTAAAATAGCGGCTTTAGGAAAAGAAATCGGGAAATGGTTCCTGTGAGAGATTTGTAGAGGGGATCCAGGAGCATCGTTTTCAATCGTGAAATTTACTCAGCTTTCGCATGAAACAAGAAGCGAAGTTTTTCATGACCACAGTTATGAAATAAATAGATTTTAGTGTAGGAACTCCCTTATACAGTAAATACTGCTTAACTCGGTTTAAGTTGAGGATTCGACCATACCGTAGAAGACTTTTTCACGTTTAGGGGTCCTCTAAGGAACCATCAAGTATCCGCATCCATGAACCAAACACCCTGTATTTGTAAAACCAAATACTTGCATGTTCTCTGCAAGTTTTAATCATTTTAATTAGCTTACACCTTGTGAAAGCTAATATCTAACGAAACAGCTGACCAAAATTGCGTCATCAAAAGTGTATATTTCTCAACAGACAGAGTTTATGAGCCATTCCAATAATTGGAAGCGCTCCAACTGTGTGCACTTGCCTTCAAAATGATCAAACCAAAAAAAAACCCTGTTATCTCGTGTAGATAACAACAAATAAGCCAGTCGCCCATCGTCTGCGCTCCAAGGCAAAAAATAATAATCTTACATTGACCAGTCAACCACCCTCTCAAAACGGAGATAATTCCATTCTCCCTCATCCAACGATTAAAAAGGGCAACAATTCAGAATATTTCGCGGTCACGTGCCAACCTAATGTAAACAGCGCGAGTCAAGAACCTGCCCTGCCCGCTGTTGCCAACTGACCTGCGAACCGAATCTTGATCAAATCCAGCGGGTGCAGCAGCAGCGTGGACGTCACTCCGCCGGACACTCCCGCCATCAGGTGCTCGTACTTGACGTGGGCCAGCCAGGCAAACTTGCCCTTGGCCCCACCTGCGGCCGCCGCCGCCGTTCCTGCCGCCGCTCCGCCTCCTCCCTTCAGTGCCGTGGCCATCTTCCCCTGATCTGCTGCTGCGTCGTCCTTGGCGGAACTTGCTTGAGGCGCAATTTTGACCGATTGTCCCTCGACACCCGGAAGTGGGTTTTTTTTTTATATTATTACTATTATTATTAGGGCGATTCGCGACGAAATTGGGTGCGCAATTTCCGTCGAGTTTTTAATCGCGTATTTTTTGTTAGAAAAGAAAGGAAACTTCAAGCTCGACTATGTACATCTTCTTGGGTGCGTGTGTGCGAAATTATTTACAGGAAACACGGCAAAAAGCGGTTCCACTGTGCTTCTTCTTCTTCCGATTCTGCTTCTACTGCGCGGACACCTTTCCGTGGGGCCACATTTAGCGACTGATAAGGGCGTACAAGCATGACGTAAACGCAGTCTTTTCGCGAATTTCGTAAGCAGATTTCTTCTGTCCGCAGCTCGGCACCACTTCACTCATCTTGTTTGCTCAATTTGGCCACAATTTTTCGGTGCGCTTGCAATCGGGAACCCGGAACACTGTTCCGTCGTCGTCTGGAACCACTTTCCAAAAACAAAAAACAACGCAAACAAAATCGCAGCAAGCCTGGATCTTTTTCCTTCTTTTTTTCAAGGTTGTCACTCAAATGGAATCGATTTTTATGCTGGCTGGGCTCACATATGGTGGAGAAGTGTTGCTCGAAATAACTGGTTGAGGAGTGTGGTGCGATGTGATGTGGAAATCTTCCGCTCTCTCTCGTCGAAATCCGCGACGGCACGTGAACCTTTTTGCCTTTTGGCCACCGAGGGAAGACACAACGACACAAACACAACCACACGCGACGACAGCTGGCAACACAACTGACTTTTCTTTTGCCAGTTTGTGCCCTGTGAAAAGTGTATGGGGTCGATGCTGGGCAAATTGGGGTGAATATCAGATCAACATCGGATTTACATTTCTCACCGGGCAGTGGAAAAATGGAGAAGGTTTCATAGGTGGTATGAAATTTCTTGGCAGCTGTCAAGCTAGGACACGAACCTGTTTGGTTAAGGTGATGGCCTATCTACAATCACTTAGCTTAGAACATCTAAGTAAAGTAGTTACTTAGGAAAGTCTGCAACTTACGTTCGTCATCCACAATCAACTTAGAAAACTTGCTGGGCTGATATACGTTGCTATGCAGTTGTTTGTTTACCTTTGATATGGAAACGTCAACTTACCGTAGATTTTGAAATTTTCCAAACCAAACGTCAGTTTCTAATTTGATTACTTTTCCATTGTAGAAACTCAGATTCATTTCCATTGATTCAAATTCCTAAGCTAAGTGAAATTTTCTAAGCTAAGTGATTGTAGATAGACCATGAGTGTGTTGTACAGCGGGCAAAAATATGATTTTATGTCTAAGTTGATATTTCATTTCAATAGTATCATAATTTATCAAGCTAATGATAATAATAAATATAAGGGAACTGAAAATCACAGAGTTTATCTTTTATGTCAGACTCCTCGAAGGATTTTTTTAGTTATACTAAGTAAGATTTTTTTTTTCGATGGTATTAAAAATCTGAAAACCGAAATTTCAAAAATCCAACTTGTAACCAAGCAAAAAAAAAACAAAAACAAAGAAAAAGCAGACTAGCAGATTAATTCAAATTACATTAAAATATTTAAAATGCTTCCAAAATGTTGCTAACATTCGCTTAATTTTGAGTAGTTTTATAAGCATTTCATATTAAATTGTGTTAGGTTGCCTTTAAGTCAGAGCCGTGCCATAGACTTATAATTAGTCTATGGCCGTACCTTGGATCCACGGCACCCTTGACGAAGCTACAATTTGGCACCCCTCTCATGTTTATCAGTATTTAAAAAAACTGTTTCTAAATTACAATGATTGCTTCAATAAGTATTAATTTTGATTTAAGAGCGAGTCCACGAACAGGGCCCGTTTGGACCTCACTAATCTGCCTGAAATTTTCAGGGATTGTTTGTACATATAAAACTTGGTCAAAATATGAGCCTTCTAGATCAACGGGAAGTGGGGCAAATCGGGACACAAAGTTTGAAGGTTTAAGAGCGAGTCCACGAACAGGGTCGTTTGGACCTCACTAATCTGCCTGAAATTTTCAGGGATTGTTTGTACATATAAAACTTGGTCAAAATATGAGCCTTCTAGATCAACGGGAAGTGGGGCAAATCGGGACACAAAGTTTGAAGGTTCAAAAACGTCAAAAATCTTAAAACTTAGGCAAAATTCAATTTAATGTCAAAGTTCAAAATGCATCTGAAAGGGCTTAAAAAATGCAACAAAATGCAGGGAGAAGCAACCCAATTGGTTCATCGCAATTCGCAATTCGCAATTTTCAGTGTAAGAACGGGCCTTGACCGATCTTATGCACTAGGTTCCCGACGAACACGCACTGCCCTTACACCTACATCTCACCCTTGCTCTGAGTCAGTACGAGCAGCACGCTAGAACACGCTTTGAGTGTTCGTGCCAGGCATGCACACCTTCTTTTCCGGTTACGCATTTTAACTCGGCCGGGGGTGGTACATTGCGTAGGGTTTGATGTAAGTATAAGCGCCTAACCATTCTTAGGCAATTGCCTAAGAAATTAAAGCATAGCATAACCATTTTTTCGACAGCGGTAAAACTTAAAAAGTTAAATCAGAGCTGTTGTGCTCTCGAAACAAGCAATTTTTATGTTTTTATTTGTGAAAAGCTCCAGCCCTAGTTCCAGCCTTTCAATTTTAAAGCAACGCAATTTCAAAACACAACTATTTCGAAAAAAGTATAGGCCAAATTCTGGAAGTACACTCAAACCCCGATGGTTTGACACCAACTGTTGTCAAACGAACGGGGTCACACACACTACCAAATGTTTGTTTCGATAGTGTGCGTGAGCGCCGACGAACTGTCACTTTTTAGTTTGACTTTGACCAACCAACGGGGTACAAATTAAAAAAGTGTCAAACGAAAAAGTGACCAACCACCGGGAGTTGAGTTTATCTCAAAGGTAGTTTTTGAAATTCGTGATATTTTATTTTATAATGTAACATTTTCAACCTTCCAAAATTCATTTTTTGTTGTGAAAGTGTCTAAATTCATTCTGCTGCGGTCCATTCTTTAATGTTGCATTTATTTTGATAAGTTCTTTTAGAACTCTTTGAAGTGAGTCACTTGAGCGCCCCTTTTCCATAGTATTTAGTTTTTAAACCAATTTTGTGTTGTACACATTTTTTATATAATTCAATCAAGATATCTTATAATTCTACATTAACTTTTGACGCCCTATCAGTTTTAAATATATTTTTTCTGACTTTGTTCCTGACATTAATATTTTGTTCAAATCGTTCAAACATCGGCCCTTGGCAGTCGCCAACAGTGCCAATACCTAGGTACGGCGCAGCCTATAAGTTTCCATAATATTTCGAATGTGAGTTGATAGTTTAACGAGTTTAATTTTTTATTTTTTCAAAGGGTATAATTTGATCGTAAATTTTAAATTGAAAAAGCTAACGAATTAAATGGGTCTAAAAGGCCGAAATTTGAAAATCACCAAAGTAACTGATATTGCCCTTTATATTATTATTATTATTATTATATTATAATATTATTCTTATCGAAAAGAATATAACCAATGAGTCATTTACTTGCACTTTAATTTGAAACAATAGTTTCCAATGCATCTTCAAAAGAAAAATTAACGGTTTAAGATTTAGTCAACGGTTAAAAAATAAGCAGAAAAATATTAATTTTTATTTTACAAGTAGATTGACAAGGCGAAATTAAACCATGGACTCATTGAAAGGAGCTGTCAAAGAAGAGACTTTCTGTCACAAAATTCATTTGAAGCTCCTTGTGGTAAAAAAAAGATTTATCGTAATTTTACCGTATCCCTAATCAAAAAAATAAAAATATCACGTTAACCTGATTTCGGAACACTGAGAAAAGTCCAGTATCTAACCAGAATCTATTTGGGTTTTTCAAAAATCCTTTGAGTTTCTTTGTGTTTATCAAATCTAACTTTTATTGTAAACTAATGATTGCAAAACTACTGATGACTAGCGTGAAATGCATTCTAAAACATTTGTTTCTAAAACATATGTTAAGACTATGGTTTGTTTTTTTCAAAAAGAAGCTTTCAAAAAATATACAGTTTAATTGTATAAAAATAGGCAGCTAGAGCAGCCTTGTTAAGATGGATCAGATACTTTGAATATTTTTTGGAAAATTCTCGAAAATCAATAACGTAGTAACTATATTATAACATTTTTATTTCATTGATCACATTTAAAATCATTACATAACATCAACAGAAAAAATGCTCAATCACCGAAAATCTTCACCTTCAAACTTCCACACCGTCGCGTGCGAAAATCCGTTATTCTCGATACAAACATTCGCCGGCAGCTCATATCGTGCTAATTGAGTCATACTGCTCCCCAAACGACCCTCCCTCCGCGTCAACCCATGCCGTCCGGGGTCCCCAACGTAAATCTGAGGAAGCAGAAAAAAAAAGATTAAAAATATTTAAACAGGTTTGCTCTTCGAACGCAACACTTTTGCTCTCAATTTTCGAACCTCCGTTTTGCGCGTCGTCTTCGTCAACGCAGCAAGCCATGGCAGCAGCAGATCCGCAATTTCGGTGTCGTAGAACAGGTCCCCAATCAGCACGACGTCATAGCTGTCGTTGACGTCACCGATACGGTTTCGCCGGTCCAGCTCTAGGTCTGTGATCTGGTTGAGTTCCGCGTTGACACGCGTCGCTTCCAGGGCAGCTGAAAGTTTGTGAGGCATCGATTAGCACCAACTGGTAACTGTGCGATGTTGTGAAGGTACTTGCCGTGGTCAATGTCGTTGGCGACGACATGGCTGGCCGCGACCCGGCTGGCCGCGATGGAGGATGCCCCGCAGCCACAGCCAACGTCCAGCACGCGACGACCCTCGAACAGATGCCCGTTGTCGAGGATGAACCTTAAAGAAAGCGAGGTTCGTTTGACAGCTGGTACACCTCTTTCAATTGCGACCTTGAATGCAGATGACCAACTGTCAAACGCAACGTACCTGGTTAAAGCCTGGCCACCGGGCCAGTAGAATCCCCAAAACGGATCGGCGTCGAATCCGTGGCCCCCATCCTCAGAATTTGCCGCTATTGGCCGATGATAAATGTCACACTCGGGCGTTATGAGTCGCAGCGCGATCTCCGGTGTCAAGTGGTGGCGTGAAATGCACGTGTTGCGCAATATTTTGCTGCGCAGTGAATTACTAGTTTGCGGCGGGCAGGGGGAAGATGATTGAATTAAGTGGTCACTGCCGCCGGGAACTTGGACCGATGGCATCGGACGTTGGCGAGGGCTGCGAATAAAGTTTGAGGAGATAAGATTGCAATTTATTTGTATTGCTTCTGTTCAAGGTTGATGACCTATAGTTTTATAATACAGTCGACTCTCTGGTTGTCAATATCCAAGGGACCGTCGAGGAAGAGAAGCATCAGCTTACAGAACGATGCAAAATGAAGACTCGATTGAAATTTGTTTTATCTTGCTGACCAGCTATAGGAGAGAATCATGGCAACGTCCAGCAAACAAAAACAAACTAATGTCAAACACCCTTCAAAGCTTCGTTTCTCAAAGAAAAATGTCTATGCAAGCCATGAGAAAGTAAAATTATTGACAACCGGAATAGATTTTCAAAGCAAATAGAATCCAAGGGACTGTCGATGAAGAGATCCTTCAAGCAAGAGAAAATATCGAGGAATAAAGACAATCGAAGTATGCAGTTTGAAGGGACTGAAGAGTTCATCGGTACATGGGGCATTATTGATATCGAGAAGATCGACAGCCAGAGAGTCGACTGTAATATAAATATGATAAAACGATTTTTATAATAAATATGTTGTCCGCTAACAAATGTAGTTGACATATTTGCAACATTATAACTTAAACAGTTTCTTAGCAATTTCACAACGTTATTCAAATTGCAGCAGTTATCATTGGATTAATGCAAAAATAAACAATTCTAATCCACTCGAAGGCACGAGCATCAACAATCGCCATACCGCGCAGCAATGTGCCCCTTTTCTTATCGAATCTCAGCCCCAACCTAGATCGGCACTTGCTTCAACCAGATATGAACAGGTTACGGAGAAAAAAAAAACTTAAATTGATTTCCCAACACGACAATTCGTGTGCCCACAAATGGGCTTGAGGAGGATCAGCGCACTCTGCACACTGGAATCCCCTTTCGAGTATCTCTGCAGTTTTTATGAATGAAACTGATAACAGACTGGGGCGGATTCGCTTCTTGGAATCGCGGCGACGTCTACTGATAACAAAAATGTGCAATGGCTTAAGGTTGGAATTTTGTAACTGGAAAGAATCGAAGTTTTGGAGAAATTCAAACACTTCTAAGATAACAGACAAATCGCTGTTAGCTTATAAAAAAGGTGATTATTTAATTTTGAGATTTTCTAATGAGAGTTGTTAAGTGGACATCTAAAAACTAATTAACCTTATGTCTCACTATTATTTATAATTCACTATGAATTTAAATTTCAAATTCCAGGTCTGTTTATCTTTGCTGATCTAGCTGCTGCTCATACGTTGAACCGATCTCGTCCCTCCAACCTGAAACAAGATCAAAATCCGCGTGGCTACTTTTCTTTTTCGCCCCAAAATGTTAGCCAACGTGCCAAATCGAAGGTAGCCGCCAACTGCGATTCGAAATCGATCATGTTACAAAGAAGTTTGCACAAACATAACCTGACCACGGTGGCCGCGATTTCGCACCAATGACCGACCGTGAAAAACAACTGCAAATTGCTGAGCAATGCTTCCGATGCGCGATGCGAAGTTTGGGTTTAATTTTGAAGCTCTGAAAGGAGCGTTGCGGTACAGTTATGTTAGGAGGAGCAATATTTTTAAACTTTGGTCGATTCGCAAATTCGGTTGAAGCGCAACAGGTGTCAAGTTATTAATAGCCTCGTTACGACTCTTCTACTTTTTTTTACTTGCGAAATCGCGACCTGGCACAATTAAGGCCAATTGCGTTTGAGAAAGTAAAAACAAGATCGTGTTACATTTTTTTACTCGGCTTTCAAGAAAGAACCGTACCGTTAGGAGCTTATTTTTGAGTTCGAACTTTCAGGATTGTGGGAAAATAATTGGAACAAATCATGACACCTGAGCATGGTGATGAAACAAACATCCGGTGTTGAACGCCGAGAACGCCTAATTGGAACGGCACGATCTGGCCTATCTATCTAGCCCTCGTGCGCGGGTCATTGGGAAACTTCTCGCAAAATAAACTGTCACATGATCAACACTGGTGATAATTGTGGAAGATCGAATCACCCCCACAGTTTGTGTAACATATAGCTCTTCTCTGGAATGATTCATCGTCATAACGGTACGATGCATTACAGCAAAAAATACGAGAAACTATGTTCAGTTGGTAACTCAGATTCTAAAGAAAAAATAATCTGATCCAAGTCAGCAATGACTCTGAAAAAAAAAAACTAAAAACTAAACTAAAAACTAAAAACTAAAAACTAAAAACTAAAAACTAAAAACTAAAAACTAAAAACTAAAAACTAAAAACTAAAAACTAAAAACTAAAAACTAAAAACTAAAAACTAAAAACTAAAAACTAAAAACTAAAAACTAAAAACTAAAAACTAAAAACTAAAAACTAAAAACTAAAAACTAAAAACTAAAAACTAAAAACTAAAAACTAAAAACTAAAAACTAAAAACTAAAAACTAAAAACTAAAAACTAAAAACTAAAAACTAAAAACTAAAAACTAAAAACTAAAAACTAAAAACTAAAAACTAAAAACTAAAAACTAAAAACTAAAAACTAAAAACTAAAAACTAAAAACTAAAAACTAAAAACTAAAAACTAAAAACTAAAAACTAAAAACTAAAAACTAAAAACTAAAAACTAAAAACTAAAAACTAAAAACTAAAAACTAAAAACTAAAAACTAAAAACTAAAAACTAAAAACTAAAAACTAAAAACTAAAAACTAAAAACTAAAAACTAAAAACTAAAAACTAAAAACTAAAAACTAAAAACTAAAAACTAAAAACTAAAAACTAAAAACTAAAAACTAAAAACTAAAAACTAAAAACTAAAAACTAAAAACTAAAAACTAAAAACTAAAAACTAAAAACTAAAAACTAAAAACTAAAAACTAAAAACTAAAAACTAAAAACTAAAAACTAAAAACTAAAAACTAAAAACTAAAAACTAAAAACTAAAAACTAAAAACTCAAAACTCAAAACTCAAAACTCAAAACTTAAAAGTGGTATCAGAAGTAAAGTTGTTAAATGCATTAAGAAAAAAATATCTTAGTACAAATAATTATCAACGCAGTAAAATGTATTTGAAGGTAGTAACTAGACGGTGTCTTTCACTTTGGGACAATGACTGTCAATGATGCTTGCTGTAAAATGCTCCAAACAGCACAAAGAAAACCTATTTTTAATTGAAACATTCTGAAACAAGATTTGATGGTATTTTACTGGTATTTTATGGTATGGTATGGTTTTGGTCACCACATGGACGATTGACATAGATGAAATAGACATTTTTGAGTTCTTCGAAAACATTTTTTTCCCTCTGATTTTGACGAGGGGCAGCAGTACTGAGAAGTGATTTTCAGCGATGGCGAGTTCAACTTTTCAGCACTTGTATTGAAAGTAATACTTTTCGACACTCTTTCAGAGTATGTCTTGTGTCGTCACGTGTATGTCACAAACGAGAAAACAAACGTGTTTTTCCGGAATTGGTTAACACAATTGTATTTAACCCGTTACAAAACTTCATTTTTAATCATTGGTTCAAACTCATGCTGAAAATGCATGTTTTTGCAATTCTGTCGTGAAACTACTTACTTTTCCTGTCATTCTTGAACAGGCCAACTTTTTTTTATTTATACGGTTAATTGACAAAATAAAGGAACATTTGACTTATAATTCCATTTGACTTATAATGACTTATAATTAGACATTTCAAGTGATCAAGGATTAATCTCACACCTCATCATGTGCCAATCTGCTGATTTTCTGACGAAACCAACTATCATAGTGGCGAGATTGTCATGCCATTTTTATATCTGGAGAAATCGTCCTCTCCCAAACATTTGGCCCACCTAGCAACAAAGATCGAGATTTCCGCAACGGAAAATTTCACAACCAGTTCAAAGCGGATTTCTCAGAAATTGACTCCTGAGACTCTCTAATATTTTCCTCAAACAAAAACACGCTGTCTGTCTGGGCCTGGCCAGCCTGCCACTGCACTGCCTGATCCGGTATTTCCCGGCTTCCGCTGGAATTGTACCCGACTTAATTCGTTCTCGACGTGCCAGCTGATGGAAACACGCCGGGATAGAACAAAAACAGGTAATTGTTCGCGCCACCGTGTGTCGTTAGTCGTTTTATCGTAAAATTTCCTTCATTCACTGTACCCTCTGTACGCTGTACTGGTTCTTAATAGCAGGTACTTTGTTTAGAATACAGTTCAAAGCGTAAATTGGCTCTCGGGTCGCATCTAGATCGTAAATATTTGAACGGAAAATTTAGAACTCGGGATGGACGCACATGGAGAGTTGAAGAATTCGGTCGCAGAAGCTAAGTGAAACCGTAAATACGCGTCTTCTTTTTGTTTTTTGCCCGAGCAGATAAAGGTTCTTGGCACCGATTAAAACGCCCCAGGCAACAACACCAAAACAGAAATTCTCCGAGCGCAAATGTTTTTGGACGCTGATAAGAGGTCGCCACCGATTAGCACGGTGAGAGTTCTTGCCGGTGTTGTTGTTATTTGCGAATCGCGATCCAAATTCGCAGTTGACGATTAGAACGTGGTTTCCCAGTCGTCAAGGTTGTATAAGCTTCACGCGATCTGTCCGGAGCGATTCCGTCCCATCGGTAATACATGCAACTTTACGGTTACGTTGTAGGTCGCATTACTACACGCGGACTAAAGTGTTGTTATCACTGTTGTTGGGGTATGAACACTTTTGTTTTTGTTACGACTGTGTCGTAGTCGTCGTTTAAGTCTGGTGTGACGATGGAGGCAGGGCGATAGTTGTTCGACGATGATTCCGTAGGAGAATGAATGAAACTGAAAACAAAACACAACAAACAACATTATTAAGTAATGAAAAAATATGTTACATTTATAAATCATTGATTGCCATAAGTATGCAATCAACACTTTTTTTAAAAGCTCAATTTTCATCGCTGGCCGGTAAAACCCAAGTAAAACCAACGTTCTTAGCCACACTAATATTTCCAACGTTATTAAGGTTGGAAAAATTAAAATGGATATACAGTACTTCTGGAGCAACATTTGAAAAAGGGCGGATAAGCATTTTGACAGCCTGAACTATTTTGCAAATTTCGAGCCAACAGGTAACTATTTAACAAAACCCGCAGAGTTAAAAGGTAGCTGAGAAGGCCAGCTTTATTTTTACATTTTGATGTTTGGTGAAAAGTCACCTGTTGGCTTGGAATTTGCAAAATAGTTTCAGCTGTCAAAATGCTTATCCGCCCTTTTCTCGTGTTGCTCCAGACTTGTTCGGTGACTAGGGGATGTTTAACTGGGCGCTCGATAACTGGGCCGTAGCCCAGTTAAAAAGCAGACAAACGTCAAAAAACTAAAACAATCCGAAATGACCAGGGGTAAATGGATGCAAAAATACTTTTCATACATTTATTTTATTTCAAGTTACTATTTAAAAAAAATTAAGGGTAAGCATTGTAAATAAATTTGATTAACTTTAATTTTAATATTTCATCAGGAAAATATTATGCATCGGTGGTCCCCTCGTTATTTTTCGTTCAGCCCAGTTAGCGAGCAGCATACGGTGACTGGGCTTCGTTCTCCGCCCAGTTACCGAACAAGTACTGTATGTAATGTTTTCACAAAAAAGTTGTTGAGATTACAAACAGAAAACATAAAAAATGATTAAAATAGGTCACTCTGCCTAATGCATTGTTTCGAAAATTAGGAGACAATTCAGGTTAATCGAGAAAATGGGATGTAATTTTTGTTTGATATGTCATCATACATTTTACAGTTCGATTCAAGATAATTAGCACATTCCCATCTTGTTTCGTGAAATATTCGTTAGACACTTGCAGTAGACAGTGAAAAGCGGGTTTGCTCAAATTTATAGTTTAAAAAAAAACATCATTGTTGCGTTTCCGTTGAAGAATAAAATTGTATCTATTTTATTAGATTCATTAGATTACATCTTTTATTACATGATTCTATCTACAACCTTAATTTTTTTTCCAAAAAGCCAGGAGTTTTATTGGTCTTTCCATTTTTATCGAAAAATCTTAATTTTTTTGGGATGAATTATAAAACCTTACGAGAAAAAACTAATACCAGAATACTTTGTTTTTTCTTACCTTTGCACATCTTTTAACCTAAAAATATTGAGATTTGGCATGAAATTTGAAAATAAGTTTTTATTTGCCATTCCTTCTTGACATAGGCTGGGCCGAGGGACAACAAAAACAAAACAAATATAATTTGCTTTGGTATTAGTAGATCATAAACAAAATTGAATACTTTTGGCAAAACATGTATACACCACTGACCAACAAAAATAGACAAAAATGACTGTGCCGGTTCAACTCGAGGGAAAGCACGAAGTTTGGGGTTCCCAGAAACACGTGCACTTTGATTTTTTTAAATATGTTTTGACAACCCGAGCAGACGGAAATATCTTGGGAATAACCTTTTTTGATATTTGAAAATACTAGGCCAATAACACTTTTTGTTATTTATAACAAGATTTGTTATTCGTCGTTATGAATTTTTTGTTATTGGGTTGTTATTGTAATAACAAAATAATAATATTTTTAGTTATTCTTCGAACGAATCCTTGTTATTATTTTTTGTTATTTTAACAACTAATCCGATCATCCCAATAACAGTTGGCGGTATTCATCCATAACAAGAAATGTTATTCCAAAGTTGTTTTCGATTTCAACCAATATCAGACCAATAACAAATTTTGTTATAATAACATAAATTGTTATTAATCCCTTATGCAAAAATGGATTTTTCAAGAAGATTCCATAACAATTTCTATTATTTTAACAGTATTTGTTATGAAATGGCATGAATTTTGTAATTACCGTCTGCCCGGGAAGGCCGAATGGTTTTTCTCCAAAGTTTGTATGGAGATTTAGGGCGTTGATTTTTAGTAATTTAATAGCATAAATTTCGATTTAACCTTAGTATTCAATATCTGGGTTGTATTCGACTTTACTGAATAATTGATTTTTTTTTCGAAATAAAAATTGCTTTATGAATAAATGGGAACATGGAAAATAATATTTAACCAGAAAGCTGCATTTAAACAAAAAAAAAAAAAAAAAAAATAAAATAAAAATTTAGAATAAAAAACCTTTTAGATTTGAAACGCCTCATGTAGGGGAACAGCATCTAATTCCAGCGTGCCTCTAATGTTGGCAGGTCAGAATTTTGACATTCAATTAAAGCTAATTAAAAGCGTTTTCAACTGAAATCGAGTGATAAAAAGCACGATTAGAAGTGAGCAAGCAAGTTTCTATCAATAGTTTTGCAAAATTAGTTGTTTAAATAGTGAAAATCAGCAAATTGGATGGAGTTAGGAGCGAGTGCTTAACCTGCCAAACATACGAGAATTTCCCCTATCTCGTTTATTTTCAGTAAATAACCACTTCCATTCATTTGATTTTGCAAAAAGGTAAAGTTAATTTTAAATTTTAAAACCAGATAATGAAAGCTTTGCAGTAGCTAAAACGTAAAGGAATGATTCATCTCATCATCACGAGATAGAAATTTCAATTCGATGAGTATGCTGTTTAAATTAGCACGTCGTTTAAAACATATTGTCCGATTCTCGTGCTTTTTGGATAGATATTCAAAAAATTATGGGTTTTTTTTTCATGTTAACCAGCATAATGTCATCGTTTGGTGGTCTAAAGTCATTTTGTCAAAAAGATCAAACCAGAGCGAAGATATCTATAACGAATTATTATTTTAATTGTAAAATTTAAAAATAGAATGATTGCAATGGCGTATGATTTTCTAAATTTTTTGAGATAATAATTTATTATAATTTGAAATTATGCTGTTGATCTAAATCACAACTTGACATTTGTGCAGTTGCTGTCAGTAAACGCTTCAGCTTCATCAAATTTAGGTATGTTAGATTTGTGCTTCCTGAACACACAACAATCGACAGAATTAAATTTTAGTAAAATTGTAAATTTCTAGTACCGTCATTAAGGGTGACATTTAGTCTGAGGGTGAGATTAGGTCATACAAAAATGCGGTATAAATGTTATGGAATTATCTAAGACAACCATGCGCCCCCTTATTTTTGCTAACCCTACAGACAAACAGGTTCGCATGGGTTCCAAAACATTCATACAGTCATCCCACATATTCGGAACACCCACAAATTCGAAACACTTTTGTGATAATTTGTCAATAGCATGCCAAATGCAGCTTTTCTGTCGACTCTACTATTTGTAGGACCTTCATTTGGACATTCTCTTGCTATTTCTCTAGTAAAAGTTGTTCTTTTTGAACAAAAAACTGCATTTCGAGACTATTTTATTCAGAGCAGCAAAACACTGCCTCCAAATTGCCTGTTCCATGATTGTGGGATGTTATTGTGCCTTCCACAATTGTGGAACACCTGAATTTAACTGATATTTCCACAAAAAAAAGTTATCAGACCATGTTTAGAACATCACTTAGCTTGAGTTTCATTGGTTTCAGAGTGCGAAGTCATTATTTTGTGAAAAATATGTACTCCTGGAGAGAAAAAAAAGTTTGTTTACATCCGTAAGAAAAAAGTGTTCCGAATTTGTGGTTTTCATGGGTCAATGTTTTTCTTAATTTTTTTACATAAAACGTAAAAAATTACAGCCGGTCTATACATCAATCCAAAGATTCCAAGAAAAGCTTCCACATGAAGGTAAAAGCAGATCATCATGTTCAACTATCGTTTTTCTATGATTTTTTGACCATCGGCCGATCTGTAAACCGTTCCGAATATGTGGGATGACTGTACTCGATTTTTTTTTAAATTTTATTTATAAGCTGGAAATTTACTAAAATTGAACTCTGTTCGACGTCGTCGTGCTATCATGTCGCACCCGCCATTTTGACGTTCCGAGAAAAACGCGTTTTTATGTTTGACCTTGAATATTCAAAAACGAGAGCACGCAATGTAAACAATAACAAACACGTTTTGTTTGGCTCACCATTATCCCAAAGTTTGGTTGAAGTTGGTTGCTGGAGTCCCGAGTTATAATAACAAATGTTTACGGTAGTCTAGCTTGTACGTGCGACAAACGCATCCTGACTTTCCTGGCCTGAAATCCCTTTGGCCTTTTGTCGCACTTACATCAATTTTCATGGAGTGACAAGATAGCACGACAAGATTGAAACTACTTTCATATGTAAAGTGACAAAAATGCACGGAGTTTTTTCGGGTTTTGTTGAATATCTCAGGATTGAAATCGAATTTTGGGGATCTGTGAAGGTCAAAAGGTGAGGCATTGTGAGCTGCACAAAATGGCGTTCTTAACCCAATTTGGCCCAAAATGCACGTACGACAAGTTAGCACGATGGCGACGTGTTGTTAACTTAATTTGAATAAAACAGTTGGATTCGTCATTTTTTCGAAATTTAGCAGAATGGTAACTGTTTTAGTGTTAAAATTTGTTTCAGAAATTTTAGTTTCAACGAATTGTTTTAATTAGTTTAATAATGAAATAAAAATTCAGAAATAAGAAAGTATCGAGCTGTCAAATCGCAACATGGAGTTAAACTTTCTGTGCAGTTGCTGTGAAGCTTACCAAGGCTTTTCAAAAAGTTTAACACCATGTTGCACGCACACACTCTCACTTTTAATTTCTCGATAACAATGTAAAAAAAAAATAAACTAAATATTTTCCAATAACCTCTCCCAGCATCCCTCCAAACACAACAACAACCAAACTTACGTTTCACCCATACTGCCACCGTTTTTGCCGGTGTTTGTCGATCCGTCGTCATGATAATCAACTGCGTCGTGATAACAGAAGCTGCTGCCCGGCTGAAATCGTCGTAGTAGACAAGGCTGTAGATTTGCGGCGGCGGCGGCGGCGACGACGAAGACGCCACCCCCCGACGCCGCCGATTGGCAACGCGCCACCAGCTTTCGAAGCAGCATGTGGATGGTCTGTTTGAACACGTCGCAACACGTTACCTACTGGGATCAAATCTGGGGGATGGTGAACGATAAAGGAAATGGATTATTTATTATAATAAAAATTTTTTTTTTTACTTTTATGAAATTATTTGAATTGAAAGAACTTAAAAATTATAAAACATTCCAAGTTATTTTTGTTAATGATACAAAATTACATAATCATGAATTTTTTAAATGTTTGAAAAAGGTTAGTTGTATTAGTTTGATAGTTGATTATTCTTTTTGTATATTGGATTATGATTTGAATTATTGAAATCATACAAAATTTATTCAAATTTGAAAGAAATGTTCAGGGGTACGACCTAAAATCGCTACGCAAACAAAAGAAAGGCAAATGAATGGGCAAATTACGTTCAATCAGGATGACTTGTCATTTCTTGGTTGACTTTACTTCTCGTCGATCATGCACAAGATCCGTCGCCAAAAACCAGCTTTTTGAACTTTGATCGCGCGCGAGATCTCGCGTCACAGCAGTCAGCAAGTCAAACATTACAAACCTAAGCCCGCGGTACTCCTCTCAAGTCGCCCCAAGCCACGTTTTACGTCAGGTGACTCGCACTCGATCGCGGTCTCGTGTCTTAAGATCCGCCTCACGTAGAACACATGAAATTCCCCATGATCGTTTTTGATATGCGTGCACCAGATCACACACACACGGAGCACCTTTACTCAGATGAATAACCTCGTCGAAAAAAAAGGAGTTAGCGACTCGGGCTAGAATTGAACCGCGACCGACCGGCCTTTGATTTCCAGCGATCACGGATTTTCGAGTGCGAGACTTGGTTTTCCCCAGAGTAATTCTGCCTGGGTGCATTCGCGCAACGTTGTTTTGCCCTGCAAAACAGGTTTTCTCTTTTCATTCAGAATCGTGGACGGATTCCACGAATGAACACGAATGGAGCGCGGAATATAACGAACTTCGTGGAATTCACCGGGCTCGGCACCGAACGAGGTCGAAGTGGGGGAAGTGGTGCCAGTTTAAGGGAAAAGTATTGTGATTTTGCCTCAATTTTAACCGACAATTTAAAAAAAAAACTTATAAATGTGTAAAATAGAAATAAAAAAGATTTAAATTTGGCAGTTATCTCTACTAAATATTTAAGATTTAATTAATGAAATTGGAGAAATTTCTTTGAATCTGTTGAATTAAAATTAAAAACTTTTAGGGTTTTCTCTCCAGAAGTTTTAAACAGAAATTTAATCACTTCATTTTCTTTTCATTTTCACTTTTAGATTTGGACCAAAATAAGATCCAACGCCAACGGTTCACAAGAACGTGTAAATTTACATTTTTAATGATTACTTCATTGCCACAATTTATGTTAAAATATTCAAATACTATGATTGCATCATCATATAAACGAATTGTAAGCTATTTGCTAAGGTAAATCCCTACGAGTACAAAGATGTTTTCATGAAACTCATAATTCCATAACGAATGCAACAAGGACGGGTGAAATATTAGTCTATTTCGTACATCATCCGGCACATGACAACAGCCAGCACCGAATTCTGCAGAAACTTATCACATCATTTCAACTGAAGCGAATCCACTTCTTGCGGACAATGCCGAGATTGATACAAAAATCATGCCATTTTGTTTGCCAATTAATTTTCCAATTATTATCACGAGGTGTAAATTCGAAGTGGGTTGGCTGACATGTAGGCCTTGGGGAGCGTCCCTAAATTACGAAGCGCATTTTGAATGCTTGTCGATCAACAAACTATTAGTTAAAAATAAAGCCTCTTTATAAAAAATATGTTTTGGATTTTAAAGAAATTTGTAACTTTCCTTAAAAAACGGATTTTAAAAAAAAAATGAAACATTTTTGAAAAATATCCACAATATCTATGTGAGAGCCTTAATCCAAATTGGGTAAGAGCTCATATCTTCGGCTGGTTAAAACTTTTTTTTTCTAATTTCATCCAATTTGTCGATTTTCTTGTTTAAATAAATCAATTTGCTTTTTTTTGCTGTAAAAACTTTGATTGCCCACTTTCTGTTTAATTGTTTATTTTGATTTCAGTACAAAACGCTTTTCAAACGTCAAAATGCTGTTTACTAGAGAGAGGTAAGCTCCAGGCTTATTAGAGAACGCCCATCTCAAAACAAAAGTACCAATCGAAGCACGAGAACTGTCAAACGGAGGTACCAATCGAGCAGAAGAAATTTCAGGTGGTGTTCAATCGATGGGAAGTATTGTAGTTTGGGTGATTTATATTTTATTCGAAAAAGTGCAAAACGCAAATTGAAAACAAACCAATTTAAATTTTCTTTTTTCAATTTAAATTTTGATTTGATTCGTAAACTCATTATTTCGTTGCGTGTTAATGCCGCTCAAAAATGGTCAGTTTCGGGCGCTAATAACTTCGTGGGAAATTTGTTTTTGGAATTTTTTGCAAACGTCATCTCATTTTAGATTTACACCAACCATAAACTATGTTAACACTCAGTTTGTTGTGGTTCAATTGACTGATCAAAAGAGAATCTGAAAAGAGTCACGCAGGTGCTTTGACAATTGCAGTGCTGCAAGCTATTTTGACTGAAGTGCATGTAGTGGTGCCAGTTTCAGTATTTTAAGATGTCCGTTCTCTAATAAGCTCCAGGCTCTCTACTGTTTACTAACAAACTTAAAATTTTAATAAGGCGTCATCCATTAAGTATGTCACACTCTAGGGGGGAGGGGGGTATGAGCAAGCGTGACATTACGTGTTATAAGTATAGGAAAAATGTGACAAACGGGAGGAGGGGGGGGGGGGTAAATTTTGGCTGATTTTAGCGTGACGTAATTTATGGATGAAGCCTAAGAACTGTAAATTTTTTTGGAATCAAATTTTCAAAATAAAATAAAAAATTGAGAAAAAAATAGTTGATGGATAGAGTCAACGCCATCTTGGATTTCTTGTGTATGAGTGCATTCCTATCAGAAAAATGCGATCAGTATTGGAAAATAAGCTATAAATGTATCAGCAATCAGAAATCAAAAAAAAATTTATTAAAAAAAAAACTAATATTTTGACTTCTTCTAGCAACGAAACGAAACTATTGGCACTACGCCCCCCGGGGCATGGCCTTCCTCTAACGTGGGATTTCTGCTCCAGCGCCTCTGACGAGACAGGAGAAACCGGGACCGACGTTTTACTTCACCATCCGATAGAAGCTCAGTGGATAAGGCGGGAATCGAACCCGCGTCTCATAGCATCATCGGGATCGGCAGCCGAAGCCGCTACCCCTGCGCCACGAGACCCACTTCTAGCAGGAAGCCAATTTTTAATTGATTGGTTAACCGTACAACTTCTCTAAAAATTCTTTAATCTTTATATTTTTTAAAATGTTTTTTGACTAAAAATAGTTAAGGATTTTTCTTCTAACACATTTTGTTGAAAAAAAAATATAAAAAAATATTCAGTTATTTCACATTTAAACAAAAGTAAACGATTGTGAGCTTTTATAATTTTCTAAATGAAAAGATATTTTTTAAATATTTTTTCCATTTTGTTCTTTCTTTCACGGTTTGCCAAATGGTTTCTGATGTCATGCTTCACGCAAAAAAAAAACAAAACACTCGTGTCCACCATTTTGTCAGCCTTTATCTTTAGAAAGTGACGGGTTCACAATGGAAAATTTTCCTTCCCAGGCTTAAGACTCAAGACACATGGCAACAGGCCACCAAAACTGGCTTAATTTCTGGCACGTCCGCTTTTTCGATCCGGTTTTAATTTACCGGAAACCGGATCGCCAATAAAATCATGAGACCTCCTGTTTACCAGTTAATTATAGGCGCCAATTAAAGCCACGACGTGCAAATCAGCTCGGGAGGAGTTTGGGCAGTGAGCTGGCCTTGTGGTACTTGTTGTTTTGGTGGATTTTTGATTATTTTTTGTTTGAATTTAATATTATTTGTTAAAAATTGATTGAATTTCCTGCTCACTAAAATAAACAAGAAAAAAAACTGGAAAATTACTAAAAAGCAAAATGTTCTAGTTTTACTCATTTTAAGATTTTAAAAATGTTGTAACTTTTATAAGGTCGATGCAAATATTTTTCAAAGTTTTTGTCCCTCGGCTCGGGCCGGGTTCGAGGGGGAGGCAAAAAAAAAAAAATATTGAAATAACAAGCCATAGTTTCAACATTTGCACGGAAAAGTTGTTTTAAAATGCATTTAAAACTAGTTAAGTTGTTTTGCAATCATTAGTTTTCAAAAAATGTAAAATTTGACGAAAACCAAAATTTTTGCGAAAAAAAACTTTTTGCGATAATAAAAATCGAAAATTTTCAAAAATTCAAATGATTTTTAAATCAACCGAAACATGCTAAAAATGATTCTGAGCGCAGGGGAATGCATTCAAAATTAATTTCAACTGATTGCACTTAAATTTTTATTGAAATATTAGAGTTTAAAAAAAAAAAATTTTTTTTTGCCCCCTGATTTTTTGAGCCAACTTTGAAGGGGGGGGGGGGACAAAAACTTAAAATAAAATTTGTACCGGCCTAATTTAATAAAAATTTATAATTAAGTTTTAGAATTTTTATAATCAACTTGACGCAACATTCAGGACAGAATTTGGAGTTACTTCTAAAATCTAGTGGTCACTTAGTAAAACTAAGTGCCTACCAAGTGGCCAATATTTTTTTAAAGTTTACCTTGAATATTTCTTTGAAAAGTGATAACAATAAGTCAAGTAATTGGATATTGGTTTAAAATAAGTAGAACAACCAAATAGCTCGATATTTTTCTAGCTTAACTTCGATTAATGAAAGTCAACAATTTGAAATTTTTTCTAAGACAAAAAAAAACGAAAAATCTCGATACACATTAGAGTGGATTGCACTAATTGCGTCCAAGCTCTATTATTTAAAAAATATATATTTGCTTTTTCAATGTCTTGAAAAAATATACAATGAAAAATTAAACTTATATAATAAAACATGTGATATGCAAAACTGACTTGGGGAAGAAAGGTGAAATTAAAAATAGTGACGTTAAGTTTTTTTATGGTCATGCTTTTTGGTAATTTTCATCAAATTACATCATTCTGAGTGGTAATTAATATTTTATAAATTTTAATCATGGAAACAATAATTGTTACATAATGCACAGGAAATGTGCCAAATAACCTGGCAAACTTTTCCGTCAAATGACTCAAATCGCATTTATTCGTTCTTTAGATGACTGAGTCTGAAAAAATGATGCCAGTTAAAAAATCATGTTTAAGTGGTTCAAAACGGCCTAAAATTAAGAAGGAATATAAGCGGAACATAACTTGTGCCAAAATGCTCAATTGATTCACCAATTAATTAATTAGCTGCTTGGCATTGGCACAGGCAAAGGCACCACATGATCGGGAGGCAAAAACTGTTAGCACTTTCAATTACCATCGATATCACCAAATCGGCTGCGATTTCGATCCGGTTTAAACCAGCTATCGAAAATCTAGAACAAAAACATTGATGCTGGATGATGTCGCTTAGTATAAACTACACAATTTAAGCAACTTTTTTTCAGTTTCATTCAAAGAATAACAAACTTAGCGTATTTTTTGTCTATCATATGGTTTCTGAAAGATATTCGGAAAACAAGATACAAAATATTACAAAATACTTAAGTTCTTCTTAGACAGCCAAGACACGATAATTACACGGAAAATCGAATCATGAGCTAAAAAAATCGTGTTATCATGAAATTTGAGTTCAAATGTGTCAAATTTGAGTAGTTCATTGCTTGTTCACTACCAACTGTATTTTTCCAATATTTCATCACAATCATTTTGGTCGCCATCCGGGATTTACAATTATTTTAAATTGCTTTAGAGCCCCTATATCATCATATTTGAACCCAAAGCCGAAACTGTAATAATGAGTTTGGTTTTAGTTTAATCTGTTTTCAAAAATAATTGCACTTAGTGTTACATAATGAATATGTATATAGTAAATCTGAATTTACTTGATAATTTTCCACAATAAATGTTTGATTCAAATACAAGTTTAGTTAAATTAAGTAAAACGTAGCTCTCTGCCCTTCAAATAACCTTTTCTTCCAACACAAAGACAAATTCAAAATGGCGACTGATTCTGCACAGTTGGGTGTCTTCAAGGAACGTGTGAGCAGTTTTTTTGGCTGTAGTTTCTACCAGTTTTTGAAGCAAATTTGATAGTTTTTTAAGGGATCTTTGTCGCTTAAGACTTGAATCTGGTTCCGAGCATAATTTGATAACGACTATTTCTGGCAAACGGTGTGAAAATGCTCTACTTTTCACTAATTAATAAATTGGGCGATTCTTGGCACCACATGATTTGAGGATACAAAACAACTGTTTGCACATTTAATTACCATCGATATCGCCAAATCGGCCACGATTTCGTTCTGGTTTTAACCAGATTTCAAACAACTAAAGCAGATGCTTCCAAAAAGTATGAAAACTCCACCCCTCAATTGTTGATCCATCAAATTTCCAAAATGTTTCAAAAACTCCGCTCCATCCGGTTCTTTTTTTGAGCCCCCAAGTAGAACTTTTCCACCCGAACAGGTTTTCCTCGGAATGAGACCTAGTTCATCCCGACTTGCAGCACTGCCGCGCTTCGGCTTAACTTCGACGCGAAGTCGCGGTTGCGCACGGTTATAAAAGGTCCCACCGCGTTCATCCCGAACATCATTTCGTGTCCAGCGCTCGTACAGTTCAGACTACGCGGTTTAAGTCGCTCTACTAAGTCTCGCCTTAAGTAAACATCAACAAAGTGTGTGAACTTGAAGTTGGTCGCGTGTCGTGAGGAATAACAACAAGAGAGACGCTTTTTTTTCGGGGGGTGCAACCTTGGATTACGCAACGTGCAGTGCATTTGAATCGTTGAATATCGGCAAGAAGATGGTGATAGCCGCTGAAGAGCAACTGAGCCAAGTGATGGCTCCAGTGATGAAGGAGTGTGATGGGGAGGGATGTTGTGCTCCGGTTGGGGTGACGGCCAAGCGTGCCCTACTGGTGGCCAACATCGAGGAACGAGTCGTGGTGGGTTTGTCGGATGCCATCCAGGCGCTCGCCAAAACGCCGGAGGAGTTCCTGTTTTGCTTTATGGCGCCACCCAAGCCCGGGGACAGTGCCACCCACATGCACGAGGTCCTGCTGCAGGCCTTCTGCTTCGAGCACGACATTTACATAATCAAGGTAGGTTTCATCATCCTGTTTACGATTCAAAAACAAACCCCACCCCCCAAACTCCTCGCAACCTTTCACCTTAAACTCATTTGCATACATCTTAAACAGAGACACGCTTTTATTAATAGCCCAACTCTCTCTCTCTCTCCTCCCTCCCCAAACAGATTGACAGTGCGGAAAAACTAAGCCGCTTGCTGGGCTCAACCACCCTGCAGTCCTGCGCCCTCGTCCAGAAGACCATGTCCGCGGACCACCAGCACGAGATCCTGTCCAAGGTCGAGGACCAGCTGGTGGACTACTGCGAGGAGCACTGGGAAGATCCGGTCAAGCCAGTCGTCAAGCTGCCGGAAAAGTAACCACCGAAACCCCACGCTTTTGGTGAAAAAAAAACTGACCCGCAAGGATTAACCGAGCCGAACCGGCTCAACCGGCGATGAATTCCAAGCCGCGCGCTGGGGTTTCCCACCCAAGTTGGCGTTGATCGCCGAGTCACCCCACAAGAAGCAACAGCAAGCGTGTGCAGTTCAGTGTGAATGACTCGAGGCTTCGGGGACCCGGTGAACAGTAGTATGAAAATAAGCAGCGTTGAAGCGCTGCCGTCTTGACAAAATAGTGCAAATAGTTGGATAGTTTTAGAAAAAAAAGTAGGACTTGATAATTGTGACCGTAGCGGAAATGTGTTAATTGTGTCGGCAGGCCGTCAGTGTGAAATAACAACAGAAAAACACAAACATCACACAAAAGAAAAAGAAAACACAGAAAAATATAGATAATTTGATTATATTAATTAAACCGCTCACGAGTTGGGGACATGTTTTTGCGCAAGCGAGTATCACAAATGGCCCTTTTACAGGAAAAACAATAGCAATCGAACAAAACAAAAAAAAAAGAGTGGATTTGCGATTTGCGTCAGTGAAATGCATGGATTGTTGTGAATTTGCGAAAAGCCTTGATTGGTTTGGCGGGAGAGTGCGATGTTTTTGTTGCGTCGAGCAGTGACGCTGTCTGCGGAGGTTGATTCCTGTTTTTATTTTGTTTTTTTGCTGATAAGTTTAAATTTCTGCCATGGGAACGCATGGTGTTTTGTTTTCAAACATTTTTATTCTGCATTACTTACACTATGCGAAGTTTGTTAATATATTCAAACAATTGTTATAAATAATATGAACCTGCAACCAATTTAGAAATTTTGAATATGGCAGAAAACAAAACAAATTCTGTAGGCATTTTTAAGTTGTCGATCGATAAAATATGATCCCACTTATAAATTCAAAAAGTGGATATAAAGTGGTCAATTTTCGCATGCGAGTCCTCGAATCGGAGTACCTTTGATTAAAAAGTAAACGACAACAGGGACAGCGGTCTTAGCCTAAAGTTTTAATTTTTCTGTTTTTTTTCTTTGCTGTTCATGCTGCAGTTTCACTTCACCTCATACGATGGTCTATGAAAAAAATGTTCTAATTCCTCCAAATATTTGTTGAGGGAAAATATATACACAACAAATGATTGTAATCAACTTATTTCTGCACATCAAGGAGAACTGCAAAATTTAAGTTGCGAGTGATTCTGGAGATCTGCTAGTTTATGCTATCCCTCAATTGCAGACCTTTTTCCCATTTTTTTTGGCTTATTTCGAATGTTTTCTTGAAAATAACTAAAGTTTTGGAAAGTTATTCGTTTTGAAATAATACATACCTAAAAATATCACTAAACACTGTTTTGCATAAAAACTTACTTAAAACAAAAAGATAACCAAGGATTCGAATCGATTCGATTAAAAATAAAGATTTTATATGAATAAATTGATATTTTTTTTTTAATAGACTTAATTAAACAATAAAAGAAAATGACATTTTATGCTTCGAAAACCGGGCACTCTTGTTTGGTTATTAATATCTTAACATTGTGCTCAACGTTAAGTTTATGGCCTAATACAAGTATATAATAAGCCGTTTTCAATCAGATAAGAGATTATTTTCGTGAGTAGAGACGTGGTCAAATCAATTGGCTTTGGAAATCATGTCCAAAATAAGTACATATGTTTATAATTTTAGGAATTCTGTAAAAATGCAAAGATTTTTATGTTAATTTTTGGCAAGGAAGCATCCATGCATCACTGATGTAATTTTTGAATGATTTTCTAAAAATTTTGCCTAAAAAAATTCAAGGCAAATTCGGTACTTTAAATTCCAGACATAATTCAATTAGTTTATTTAAATTATTATTGAATGATTTGTTAAACCTAGCTATTTAACGGTACTTAGCAAGCAATTAAAAAAATAATGAAATATTTGATTTTTTAAACCCAATCAAGATCCCTTTAATCTTTTTAAAATTATTTTGAGTAACTCAATCAAATTGACTAAACAGTAGATTTGAAAATTCATCTAATGACGCAATGACAAATCGCAAGTTAAATGAAGTTAAAATCAGAGGGGAACCAAGTATTGCGAAGCATCCAGAAATTCGACTCATGACGTTGCTAAGACATCAGACAAAGCCAAAATGAGTGCCTAACTCGACAAAATGGCGGATTTTAAGAGAAATAAAAACAGAAAAAAACATGGAGCAAAGTTCAATTTTCGTCTCGCTTGTGTAAATCGCTACAGGTATTGTTTTCTAATTAAGTTAATTATCATACATGTGGAACTTGACAAATCGATTGCCCGAAATGGTGTCAAACCATGTTTTTTTACCACTTTTTAAACTAGTTTCTAAACAGAAAAGTGGTTTGATTTAACTTCATTTCTTTGATAATTAAAATGTGAATTTTCCTACTTCGAAAACATAAATTTCTATAATAATATCGTTGGAAATTTTGACCGGTTAAATAGAAAAATTCACGTAAAATTCACAGGTTGATCTATATTCATATATTTTTTAAATATATGGTTCTATTATTGTCTTTCTTATTTTAATGATTTTTTAAAATTAGGACAAAACACTTAACAAAATAGCAAAAAGTAAACTTGAAAAAATGTGACTAAAATCAAAAGCTTCGGATTTATTAATTAAATCATGGAAAGAGTCGTTTTCCTGAAGTATTACTATCATTTTGAAATTCGAGTTTATTAAAAGTTGGAAAATACATGTCATACATTGAAATCAATTAAAATCAAAATATTGTAAAACAGTTAAAAATACTTAAATTATTACACTGACCTACAAAAATCAGCTATAATGTTTGCGCTCAACTCGAGGGGAAGCATGAAGTTTGAGGTCCCCAGAAACTCGTACACTTTGAATTTTTCAAAAACAGGGCTGAATGGTTTTTCTTCAAAGTTTATATGGAGAATTAACATGCATATAAAAAAGCAACATTTAAAATTTCTTGGTATCCATGAAATTTTGAGGGAATTGAAAAATGCGACTATCGATTTCCAAAATCTAGATGTCAAGAAACTAAACAAATGCAATAATCAGATCAGAAATTTTTGTTATACGATAAAATAAACCAATAACACAGCAATTAAAATCATTTCTCCATAAATATTTAAGAAGAACCGAACAATTTCTACAACGCAAAAAATTTGTTATTTTTTCCCAGAATTCCCTCGCGATTAAGAAAAAAACCGCCAAAAACACTGATAAAAACGGACAACCAAGCGTAAATTTACTCCCCAAACCAAACCCCCCAATCTATCTAAAGTACGCACACGACACATAAAAACCCCTCGCGCAAAAAAAAAAAAACGACGTCGCGTGACGCCCATTACCGTTTATATCGCGCGGAATTTACAAACTTGTTTAAGGGGTAGTTGATCCTATTTTTAACCCATCACCAAAAATAATTGTTTTAAAAGCATTGAGCAATTCTCGCTGAAACCGTCCCACTAGATGCACATGTTCTCAAATCGTTGCGGCAATGTTCTCATTCGATTCAGCGCACCAAAAAACCATAAAAACAACCTTCGAACCAATGAAAATGTCAGCCGTTAGCCACCTGTAAATAAAAACTTGTTTTGAACAATGGATTTTTCGAAAAATGCCTAATTTAAAGAAATGATATCTCCCAAAATACATTACCAAACATCAAAAACTTATATATCGTTGGAAAGGTAATCCCGAGGGCTTTCTATCCCACTTTTATAAACATTTAAAAAATATTTTTCAAGGGTAATTTTCAGGATTTTGGGAACCTTACTCTTAATTTTGAATTTTGACCGTGTTCGCAACCACTTATCGTTGCGAAACCATTTTCATTCGAAAGATTGGACGATTTTGCATAAAATTAACTTGAGAAAAGTAGTGTAATGAAATAGTTTTCGTATAGTTATTAAAGGATGAAAGAAATTGGTAAAATTTCAGTTAAAAATAACCAAAGCTCAGACTTCAGAAATGAGCCATATTTACAGGCAAAACAAAGCAGGATTGTATTTGAGCCGAATGTACAGTCATCTGAGGCAAATCTGGACATATAGGATGAATAGGGACAGTTATTTCAACCATGCTTTCACTCATTAGATCATATTTTTGATTTGTTTATGTAAAAGCATACATAAACAAATATTTTCAAAATTTGAAGCATTTAAGTACTCTGAAAACTAATGTCCTTACTTAGACTGTAGTCTCGATTCACCACATTTCACTGAAGTAATATTTTATGTACAGAATTTGTTATAGGAAGGTCTGCTTTATTTGTAATCGTGCACATAAAAGTGCATAGTTGAAATCAACATTTTTTGATCAAGTTTAAATTTGGTGGGGATGTTGATACCATCAAAACAAACAAGAAACTCGATTTTCGTCCAAATCGGACTACACCCTTTTGTTTCACACCACTCCAAAGTTTCGATTTTTTTGCAAACAATGTTAAAAACCTTCATTTTCAAACTGCTATGTCTCTAAAACCGCAAGCCGTACAAAGTCGAACCAGAATTCACTAGAAAAATAATTTTACGTAGAATCAATAGGTGTACCGTAATCTGGGGTGAATCGGGACTACAGTCTAAATAGAGATAGCAGTTTTTAGAGCACTTAAAGCTTATTAATGTGGAAATGGATGTACACATTTTGTTGACCTGAGTCTTTTCTAACCGAAACCAACCAGAAAAATCAAAATATTGTGCTCCATCATGGTTAAAACAGCTGTCCCAATTCGCCCCATGTGTCCCGATTGACCCCAGTTTACGGTAGTCTGTTTTTCAATTAAAACTATTTTCAGTGTATTTATGTTGCGCAAATGAAAACTTTATAATTGGTTTTCATATTAAGAGCAATTAAAATTCAAGTTGAATAAATCCCAACGTAGTCCGATTTGGACGAAAATCGAGTTTCTTGTTTGTTTTGATGGTATCAACATCCCCACCAAATTTAAACTTGATCAAAAAATGTTGATTTCAACTATGCACTTTTATGTGCACGATTACAAATAAAGCAGACCTTCCTATAACAAATTCTGTACATAAAATATTACTTCAGTGAAATGTGGTGAATCGAGACTACAGTCTAAGTAAGGACATTAGTTTTCAGAGTACTTAAATGCTTCAAATTTTGAAAATATTTGTTTATGTATGCTTTTACATAAACAAATCAAAAATATGATCTAATGAGTGAAAGCATGGTTGAAATAACTGTCCCTATTCATCCTATATGTCCAGATTTGCCTCAGATGACTGTACATTCGGCTCAAATACAATCCTGCTTTGTTTTGCCTGTAAATATGGCTCATTTCTGAAGTCTGAGCTTCGATTATTTTTAACTGAAATTTGACCAATTTCTTTCATCCTTTAATAACTATACGAAAACTATTTCATTACACTACTTTTCTCAAGTTAATTTTATGCAAAATCGTCCAATCTTTCGAATGAAAATGGTTTCGCAACGATAAGTGGTTGCGAACACGGTCAAAATTCAAAATTAAGAGTAAGGTTCCCAAAAATCCTGAAAATTACCCTTGAAAAAATATTTTTTTAAATGTTTATAAAAGTGGGATAGAAAGCCCTCGGGATTACCTTTCCAACGATATATAAGTTTTGATGTTTGGTAATGTATTTTGGGAGATATCATTTCTTTAAATTAGGGCATTTTTTCGAAAAAATCCATTGTTCAAAACAAGTTTTTATTTACAGGTGGCTAACGGCTGACATTTTCATTGGTTCGAAGGTTGTTTTTATGGTTTTTTGGTGCGCTGAATCGAATGAGAACATTGCCGCAACGATTTGAGAACATGTGCATCTAGTGGGACGGTTTCAGCGAGAATTGCTCATTGTTAATTTTTTGCTTTTTTATTAAATAACTGAAATTTAATTGAATAAATTTTAAAAATCAAAAAGAAAGTTCGTGAAAATGTACACTTTACTAAAACAAACAAAACCCTCCAACTCGTGTTCCGATTACATGATTCAGTGCGTGTGTGAGAGGAATATACGCGAGGAAATCGAGTTTGCGAAAAAAAAGGCACGAGAATTTGTTTAGCTCTGGCTCCAACTCAAACACACAAACACACACACACGCTTCCCATCAAGGTTGATGGCGATAAGTCTCGACCGCGTTGGGGGCAGCCGGCTGAGCTGGGGAATTCCGATCTTCCTCGAAAGCCGCGATCACGAGAGCGAGAGAGTAAACGAACTGCTGCCGCTACTCTGGGTATTTTTGCCTTTCTCGGGCGCTTCCGAGAAGTGAGAAGAATGATCGACGTCGGCGACGAGGTTCTCTCTGGGTATATTTGGGAAATTCGACTGAAGTGTGCCATTTCTCTCGATTCTGGGAAATGGTTCTTTTTCGGAACAGCTGAGGAAAATTTCCTTTGAAACAGATGAAGTAAAAGCTGTTGCATCGTTCTGAATTAGTTTAAAACTTTACCCAGGGTATATTAAGATCAAAAAGATATTTTGAAAAAAACAAACTGATATAGGTGTATTGTTTTTGAAAGAAATTTTATTTAAATTCAATTAAATTGAACTTGAAGATATGCTTCAGTATTCATCTGTGGTCTACGCCTAAAGGTCGGAATATGCTTTTCCATAATCATTTATTTTTAAATAGCAAAAAACTTTATTTTGGTTTTATTTTCTTATTATCTTCCTGAAGAAAAAAATCAGAAAATATGAAAGGCATTTCGACCAAGAATCTTCGAGAAGACCCAACAAAAAAAATGATAGTTTTGATTTGTTTTCGAGTCTGGACTGTATTATCATAAAAAAATTATTTCCAACATCCTAATTTATACCATACAGCATACAGATTTCTTCGACACAACCTATTTTTTTACTGCAAGGTTCTTGTTAAAAACTAATCCATGTTTATGACAATTCAAATATTTTTTTCAAGTTCGTGTCCCCCCAAGGTCCCCCACTCCTTTAAATGTTTTCGAAAAATCAAAGGGCCAAAAAAATAATGCTAAACATTTAAATTTTTATTGAAAAGTTAAATAGTCAAATCGATTATAAATGATGTACAATGCACAGTGGTCCATATCGCAAAATTAAGTGGAAAATGGATTTTCCGAAAAATTGTGACGTTTTGGAGCTCTGGTGTCTTCAGAAGTGTTGTTGCAAATGGAAAGGGGTAACTTTTGGTTTGGTTGAAAATTAGGGTGGTTCACGATTAGTGTGATTTTGAAAATCTAACTTTACAGGAATATTTTTGAGATTTTTTTGTCTTCTAGAAAATTGTGGACTTGCCAATCCAAGCAACTTTGTCGAAGACACCAAAATTTTATCTCGTAATCTACGCCTTTTATGACCAAATTTATAGAAAGCATCTGAGCAAACCTTCAAATATCAGATTTTAGAACGTGGCATTTCGGGGTTAAGCTTTAGGAAAAAGTGATGTTCGGAGTACTTTTAGAGCTTCAAAAAACAAACATTTTTATTTTTTAGGTCAAAAGTTACAGCCATTTTAAGGTAAAAAACATGCAAATTTAAAACTTAAATATCTCGAAAAGTGCGCAATCTTAATTTTAAGCACCAGGTTGTATTTGAAAGAGGAGATCTACAACTACAAACGCTGAAAAAATCTCAGGGTTTTTTTCCTTTAAACTCGAGATATCTTCATTTGAAAATGTTTAATTTTTAAGGAAAAACCATATGGGACCACCCTAACGAAATTCGAAAATTGTTTAAATATATGTTTTTCCATGTAATTCGGCCCGCTGAATCTGAACATGCCCTCAGAATTGAGCCAAAGTGTCGAAAAATTGAATTTTTGGTCATAATTTGAACTTTTTATAATTTTACAAGGATATTTTTTCACTTTTCTCTAAAGCTTAACCCTGAAATGCCGCGTTCAAAAAACTGATTTTTGAAGGTTTGCTCAGATGCTTTCTATAAATTTGGTCATAGAAGGCGTAGATTATGACTTAAAATTTTGGTGTCTTCGACAAAGTTGCTTGGATTGGCAAGCCCAACAACTTTCTAGAAGACAAAAAAATCCCAAAAATATTCCTGTAAAGTTAGATTTTCAAAATCACCATAATAGTGAACCATCCTAATTTTCAACCAAACCAAAAGTTGCCGCTTTCCATTTGCAGCAACACTTCTGAAGACACCAGAGCTCCAAAACGTCTCCATTTTTCGGAAAATCCATTTTCCACTTAATTTTGCGATCTGGACCACTGTTCAATGCATTGCAAAATGTTTACTTATGCATTTTTATTCAAATTTTGGCGTTTTGATCTGTTCGCTTTTGTTTTTATATGTGGGATCACAGACCGGAAAAAAACGTACAACTTAAGAATTATAATATATTTATCAACTTATTGATATTTTACCTTTTTTGACAGTTGACATTTATTATTTTTAGATCATTTTTTGATTTTAACTTATTAATTTTGAAAATATTTCTTGAAAAATAAAATTTATAGTTTTGGCTGCCGACATCGATCAGATTTGAAGGGAATTTTTTTTTTAAATAAAATTGTTACAATCCTTATCACAATTTCGATTGTGTTTCTTTAGGGGTCAACATTTTACTTACATTTCCTATATTTTCAGTAAAAAGAAGTATGCAGTAATTTTTGTAGTGTCCCAGACTATGTCTCTACGCATTTTTTTTAACAATTTAAATGATGATGGTGCCAATCTAAAGCAAAAAAATGTGAAAAACAAGCAAAAAATTAAAAGTGTCTGTAAAAACGTGAAAAAATTAGACAGGCAAAATAAAATTATATTAGGTGGTAGAATAGGCCAAATACTATCCAAAACAAACATAAACTAAACAAGATAAATGCAAATGAAAAAAAAATATAAACAAGAAAAACATAAGGTAGAAGGGCAGTAGAAGGTTAAAAATTTTAACAAATTATGGAAGTTTTTGTTACTATTTTTTGCTTAGCATTGGTTGATTCAATTACAATTTAAGAAAAAATAAAATCCAAAGACAACGATATTTCTCATAATAATATCAAACAAATAGGTAGAGATTTCGCCTTTAATATAACAGCCCGTTTTTAAACAAATCAATTACAATTCACGTACCGTATCATGTCACACAACTTCCACAAATCAATCAAAAAAACATTTTTTCTATTTTTAGCTCTATCAATTTACTATAAAGCCGACCAACCATCAGCCTCGATACCGTCTTCAATTAATAGAACCTAACCTTGACAGTCCCGATGGCCGCAATTTGCGCAGATTGAGCGCCGCCACGCCTCTATGGCACTTATCATCACTTCTCCCAGTGCGGCCTGGCTGGGGTCGATCACTCCGATAGACGATTTCGCACCCGTTAGCCAATATTGTTTTCTTCAGAGCTAGAATCGATCTAATCTAATTCACGACCGGCGATGGATAACGTTCGACTAGGTCGGTTAGAAAATGTTTCAAAAATATTTTGGAAATTTTTGGAAATGGTGTAAAAACAGCAATTATATGAAAATAATTATATTCAAGAAATTACAAAAAAAGTTTAACAAACTTAAAAAAATCTAATCGACTTAAATTAAATCGAAAACTAGAGCAGTTAAGAGCTCCAATAGAATCATTCCAACAGATGCTGGTCTGTCGTCACTGAGCGAGCGATAGTTGCGCGATGGAATCGCGATCATGCGATTTACGTCATTGATTGAGCTCCACCACGAAGCAGCATAGCACGTTTCCGTTTTTGTTTTTGTGCTTCAATGTTTTGCGGCAGTGCGCAACCCCAACACGAGACTTGCGGTTGACTGATAAACAGTTTCATTGATGATAATGTGAGATGCGCAAAGCCTGCTTCTCTTTTGGCGCAGTGAATGATGCAAAATTCCGCGAAATTTGCGTCTTGGTGAAGCTTCCGCCATTGTTGGAAGGATTTGCGATGGAGAATGAATGAATGAAACTGTCAATTTGTTCAATTTGATTGAATTTTGCTGCGATTCGTCGATCAACCTTGTCTTATCGAAGAGTACATCGTGTGTACCGGAATCAGATGGAAGGTGTGAACCCCCCTTATATTTATTCGAAAAATAGCCAAGATGATTCACCCACCTGGGCTGCCGTAGCTGATTCATGCTCGGAATACACCCGTTCGTATCAGGTGAGAAACTGTTGCGGTTTGGAGTTTCAGATTCACTTTCGGTGGAAGTGAGACGGTTTGCGATGCGAGCGTTGAGGGCAAGATGTTTGCTGTGATTATTCATTTTTCTTAGTTTTTTTTTTATAATCAACAGTAACTGTTGAACTGTTCATAATTGGTTCAAAATAATCTAATTTTCTGATGTTGGTTCAATAAATCATCGCCGTCGTGCTAACTTGTCGTAAGTGCATTTTAGACCACATTGAGTTAAGAACGCCATTTTGTGCAGTTCACAATGATTCGCCTTTTGACCTTCACAGATCCCCAAAATTCGATTTCAATAAAAGCCAAAAAAGCTCCGTGCATTTTTGTCACTTTTTATATGATAGAAGTTTCAATCTTGACGTGCTATCTTGACACAGCCTAAAAATTGATGTAAGTGCGAAAATTGGAAAAGGGATTTCAGGTCAGAACGCGTTTGACGCACAAACAAGATAGACTACCGTCGGTGGGGGTGACATTGGGTCTGAGGGGTGTGATTGGGTCAAAGTATTTTTTTTACGGATTTTAACATTTCTCAGGTATTTCTCAATGAAACATAATTCTGTTAAAACGGTTGTGCAAGGGACATCTTAAGATGACTTTGCTGAAAAAATCTCGTTTCTAGAACAAATCCTGTCATTTTTGAAGCTGTCTAAAGTTGAGCTTATAAAATTTTTGAAGGAGTTGATCATAAAGTACCCAAATATTTGGAAATCTCTACTATCTTTGTATTTAGGCATCATTTTAGTTTCATTTGACCCAATGTCACCCCCTCTAAGGGGCGAGATTGGGTCAATTTCCAAACGATTGGCATTTAAGGTAGTGTTCATCAAAATCCATCTATTGGGAAAATGTTAGCAAACTATCTAAGAACAAATCTACGATAAAAGATTTTCGATGTTATAATCTAATGTTTTCTACTTGAGAACCCTTAACAAAGTTTGAAAATTGGTTGAAATATAGTTTCAAACAATAAATCTTCTCTTAAATCTTTGTTTTTATTTCAAATCCAAAACATGAAATTTCAGTATTTGTGTCGTATCTCATATGGCATTACTGGCGTTTTTTTTTTGTGTACCAATTAGCACTGTTTGGAGTTGTTTGACTGGCAATTAATTACGTATTTTACTGTGTCGTTTCGGAAAAGGAACAAAATTATAGTTTGAAATCATTTGTTTGCGTAAACTAATTTTTTTAGAGTATTCAATTTTTTAGAAAACAAAATTCTGAAGATCAAAATACTTATGAATAAATTTTTCGAACTTTTAATCAAGCTTTGAATAAGTTTTACTTATGTGTTTGGATGTTTTCAAATTCAATAGTATTAACAAAATTTGTTTTAAAAACTAAAATTAGCATTTTGAAGAAAATAATAAAAATATATCAATAAAAAAATAGCACAATGCTGTTGTTGTTGTTATACATCTTCGAATTAGAAACAACGATTTAAACATAATTTTAAATATAATTGACTAAAAGGATACTAAAAGGAAAAGGATAAAATCTTAGATTTTTATTTAAATTCGGTAAATTTAAAAATAACAGTTTGTAAACCGAAAATAACCTAATTTGGTCAAATCTTTGGCTCATTACGTTCTACCGATTAACGGTAAAATGTTATTCATTTTGACAAATGGTTCACTAATCTAAACTTTACAGATTTTTCAACTACCGACTAAGGTAGATACATTTTCAACTATTAACAAAATATGCATTATTGCTGAGATATAGTTTTTGTAAGCAGTTTCAAAAAACGTGTGCCACGATATCTGTACACTGCTTTAACCAAATCGGTGAAAAAAATTGGTGAGGACTCCTCCGGCCCCGAATGCATGACAAAGGCCGTAAAGTTGAGAAATAATAAAATAATTAAATTTTGAATTAATCATATTTTTTTGCCAATTAGATAAAAAAAATCCACCAGTTCATCATTTTTAGCAAACATATAAAAACCCTATTTTAACTAGTGCGTCCATCCCGGGAATTCCCGGGACAAAATTCCTGGGATTTTTCCAAAACCGGGAATTCCCGAATCCCGGGATTTTTTATAGTTTGTCCCGGGAATTCCCGAAATTGAAAAAAAATCAAACTTGATCTGGAAATTCAGATTTGGTTGTGAAAATTAATAACAAGTTGAATACTTAATAATCGATTAGCATTAAAATTTTAAAACATTACAAATTGTATTCAACATACATCAGTATTAATTTGGCTTATTAGGGAAAATTGTCAAAATTTTAGCTTGCATATCCGCAAAATGCCTTATGCTTTAAATATTTTCAATTCTATTTATTATATTGTTGAAAGACTGAGTAATATTTTAATGTAAATTCAAGATTTTAAATTTGAAAAGAAATATTTTTTTTTTCATTAAACACCGGAAACTGGGGCAAATCACGAAAAATATCACGACAGGACAGCTTTTTAAGTCTATTTTCTGCACAATGTTTTGAATGCATTCGGTTGAAACAGAAAAATGATACAAAACTCGGCTATCCGAAGTTTCAATTATTCAGAGGTCTTTTATCCGAAAGATTGTATAAGACTTTCGATAATCAAATCACGAAAAAAAAATTTTTTGTTTGTTTTTATTTTTTATTTTCTTGCTTTAAACAAATTAGAATTCTCTTTTAATCAAATTTGAATTGGTTAATTGCCTTAAAAGTTACCAAATACATTTTAAAAATATTTTAAATAATATTTTAAATTATTTTTTTTTACAATTCTACATGGACTGGTATCATTTTATCAGATTTTATTTCTTCTTTATTAGACTTTTCCAAAAAAAAAAAAAAATGTCGAGCTTCGAGTCGAGCTAACAAATATATATTAAAGAAAATTATTGATAGAAGAATTATTGAATTTTAACCACATTGGATAAAAAAAATAAATTCATTTAAAATCCAAAGCGCAACAAAGAACGAAAAAACATGTTTAATTTCTTTCAGGCTATTTGAAAACTGTCGAATTAATATTATCGAGCTTATTAATTTTATGCTTAAAAAACATAACAAATAAAATGAAAACATAGACTTTATGACTGTTTCAAAAATTTCCCGGAATCCCGGGAATTCCCGGGATTTGAAAAATATTTTTCCCGTTTCCCGGGAAATTCACAACCTGGGAAAATTGGACGTCCCAATTTTTAACCACGACAACCACAAAAACTTGAAATAAACCAGCCTTAACAACGTTTGAAAAATGTGTCAACCAATTAGCACTACAGTCCAGACTCGATTATCCGAAGGCCTCGGAAAAATTTCACTTCGGATAATCGAATCACAATTTTTGTTTTGTTCGCTTATTTTTGATAGCTGAGCTTAAGTATGACCACCAAACTACTCTAAAGTGATTTAACATTTTTAAATCCATCAAAAATGGCGACGATGAAATATTTGAAAAATGCATTTTGTAATTTGGGAAGACAGACAAAAATTATTTCAAAAATAAAACATTTAAAAAATATTATCTGGTTTATATTACGACTTTTTATGAAAACTTTTTTTTTACAATATTGTTTGCTTTGAAAATTGTGATGATAGCGAATTGCATATTTTTTTTTTCAATCGAATAACCTTAATTAAATGGAATATTTTTTAAAATGTCATTTCAAGAAAACTGTTCCAAAGGTGAACTAAATCAGTTCATTCGTTGGAAATGTTTACAAGGATCATGAATACAAAGGGTTCAAAATGAGTTCACCTAAACTGATAAGACAGTTTGTTTTTATCGCGATATCTTTCAAGATCAAGAAACTGCCAAGCTTTCTCCTTATTATTCATGCATTGTGACCATTCTGTGTCATATTTTTCCGTTTTACCGTTCATAGCAACCAATGAAGAGTGAAATTGAGTCAGGAATCAAATCATATGACTTAACTTTTTATCTAAACCGTAACAAGGCAAGCCAATGAACCGTGGCCCTTCTTTCAAACAGCAAATCCTGCAAGTCATGCCAGCGTTGCTGCTTCTTCCCGCGAAGATGTTGCATCATCCAAAAAAGGGACCGCGCCTCCTTGGATGAAGCTCGACGGCGCAAAAAATTTCGCGCGGCGTCGCGTCGAATCAAACCACGCTGGAGGTGATGATTCGTATTCATGTGACATGGCGCACTGGCTCTCGCTTGTGATGGTTATCGAGTCTTTTCACCTGAAGCAACTCGCGGCTTTTCGCGCGCAATGTTTGAACAGCGTCGTGGGAGGGAGGAATGCTGGCGACGCCGGCACACACTTGGACGCGTGTTAACCCAATTCCACACGACACGGCTTTGGCGACGCTTACTGCGAATGAGTGTGAGCGTCGTGGTGAGAGCGAAAGAGAGAGAGAGGGAGTGGGCAAGCGTTTTGCGTGCGATTGGTCACGAGAGAGATGATAATGAAAATGAATTTGGGGTAATTTGGTCGCTTTGTAACTTTCTTTAGATTTTATTAAATGTCAAATTTGAAGATAAAAATTATTTGATTTTCTCAAATGTGTGGGCATGAAATTTGACTCCGGAAAATCCAATACAGTCGACTCTCGATCTTCTCGATATCAGTATTGCAGTCATAGATTTAGAAGCTCTGATAAATTTCGAATAACTATTTCGCAAATTTCGAGGCAACAGATAACTATTAAACAATGCTGCGTTAGAAGGTAGCTGGGAAGGCCAGCTATTGCTTAACACTTTGAGTTTTGTGAAAAAAATACTTGTTGTCTTGGAATTTTCAAAATAGTTTCAGCTGTCAAAATGCGTATCCGCCCTTTTCTCGTGTTGCTCCAGAGACAATAGCAATTACGAACATTTCCATTCTACCCTACCCAAAATGAACTCAGATTTTCCAAACCCCTTCCCAACGGAACTGCACTGATTTTCACGTATCAACACGTTTCCTCACAGACAGGTCTGATCTTGTACGGTCATGATCATGAACTCCACCAGCGCGGAATTTGTGTTGGTACACGTGTGCTCTGGGGGTGTGTGAGGACGCTTTGGTTATAAGTATAACCGCGGCGTCGCGTGAACCGCCAGAACCCATTCAGTGACCAACCGAAGAACATCGCCAACGCAACTACTTCCGAAGGGTGAGAGAGTTAAGTGGAGGCTCGTGCGAAAAAGTGTCTAAGTGCTGGACAATTTCACAACATCGGTCAATTAAAGTTGGGAAAAGGGGTTTGAGTTGTGAGGAGAAAGTGCGTTCGGACCGATTTCGCGCAGCAAAGTTCCCGCGAGGTTCAACCTGGCCTATTACCGGACTACCGGAACGTATCAAGCATCGAAAATGGTCATTAAAACATCGGATTCGGCAGCCACCATGGAGTCCAAGGTCGGCTTCAAGACGGTCGGAATTGGGGCCAGCGTCCGGACGACGCTGGTGAGCGCCCTGTCGGAAGGTCGCACCGTAATTGGGATGGCCAACGCAATCCAGCAGCTGCGGGAGGACCCCCAGCAGTTTGTGTTTTGCTTTATGGCCCCGTCGGAGCACGATAGCGGATCGCACATGCAGGAGGTTCTGCTGGAGGCGTTTTGCTTCGAGCACGACATCTACATCATTAAGGTAGGTCTATAATTAGCACCCTCCCAAATGTTGAGGAATTCCAATCTAATCAGCATGACTTTCTGTTTCGCTTCCAGGTTGACAGTGCAGAAAAGCTAAGTCGATTAGTTCAGTCCAACGAGTTGGCCTGGTGTGCTCTGATTCAGAAGCCCCCGAGGAAGGAATCCCGCAGCGAAAACATCCTGATAGACCACTGTGAGCTGTACTGGGATGAACCAGCGAAACCCGTAATCAAATTGCCGGAAAAATGAACGAACTAAAAACTGGTGAAAAAATCAAACTGAGCTGAAAATAAAACTCCTGAAACAAACGATTCAGCGAGTAAAGAAAAACAGTGTTACAGAACAAAGTGACTCTAACGTGAAGTGGTTTGCCTACGAGCGGACATTGTTCTACTAAAATAACGGGAATCGACGATATAATGGGCACTCAGACGGTGCAATATATAAATAGTTTCAATAGCTTCTGATAAGATAAGCATATCTTTGAAAACGATTCTCAAACATTGTCAGCTGGAGCGACGCGTGAGCCGTCGTCGGGAACGAAACCAGGAAGTGGTACTTTAGAAGACATCTGTGACAAGTTTTGACAGTGATTGTTTTGATGTGTTACTATTATTATTATGACAGATTGTAATTATTTGTTAATATAATAGTAGTAAAGATAATTCTAACCCTAACCTAAGCATACGATTAATCGATTGATTACTCACGGCAACCAATAGTGGTGTAATTTGTACGGTATCCTCAAATAACCGATGAATAAAAACTCTGAGAAAAGGTGTAAAAATAAAACTCTCTGCTCACTTCAGTTATATCACATCACATCACACCACTCTCACTCAGCTGTTGCCGTCGTTAGCAATGAAATGCATGGAAGGAGAGAGCGAGAACCCATGTGGTAAATTTATTGAACGGGCTCGGAGATTCATTCACGGCTTGTACGATTTTTTCTGATGTTGTATGCAAGCTGTGTTCTAGTGTTGAAAGCGTTGAAATGTATTAAATATTTTATGAAAAAAGTATTTAAAAGTGTATTTTACACCTGCCCAGTTGTTTTGCAATCATTAGTTTTCATAATATCGAAGTAGGAGAAATTCTCGTTTTTTTGGCATGTTAAGCACTCGCTGCTAACTCCATCCAATTTGCTGATTTTCACTATTTTAACAACTAATTTTGCAAAACTTTTGGTAGATTTTTTTTTTTAAATTTTTTTTCTGTTTAGATAATTTTACACAAGTTTACGTATTTCACATTGAAAATCCAAGAAATCATCGATTGAAAATTGAGGCCCAACAATAGTGTCAGGATTTTTGCGAGTTGTATTCCTGTTTTCTGTTTCCTTCACAACCAACTTTATTTGCATCCATTGTGAAAAATGCCTTATTTACAGCTGAAACAAAACTCTGTACTGCACTTACAAAACTACTGTTAGTCGATAAACTTAAGAAACAAACTGAATTGAATTGAAAATTGAAAACTTATTAAAACTCATAGCACTTTTCAATGAACAGCCTCTAAATTGGAGACTTGTATGAAAAAAACTTATGATGCAATATGACTTATTTAGGCATACGGAATTGATGGACAAAGCATCAAGACAAAAAAAAAATACTATGAGAAGTCGATTTGCGAAATTCTAGAGACTTGCTCAAATATGATGTTGAATGCGAGAAATGTCATATTGCATGCAAGCTTTTTAGTTTGGGTGTTGTAAAATTATCTGATAGTAAAAAACATTTTTTAGAAGTCAGGTCTAACGGTTCAAAACGTCAAACTTGATTTGTTGAGTGTCCAAATCGCAAAAGGCGGCTAGACAAAAAAAAAATAACAAAAAATATTATTTTGTTAAAATGCTAATTTTGCGCATTTTTTTCTTTATTTCATATTTTCTTCTTAAAAACTGCTTGCAAAACAAAAATCTGATTTCAAGCCTAGTTTTTGACTTTTTTAATCAAAATTATCACATAATACTTTTTTCATTATTGGATTCCAGATATGCCACTGTCAATAAATCGCAAAATATCGTAAAATATCGTAAAATGTATGATTCAATTCAATTCATTTCAGTTTTATTGGTAAATAATCAAGTTACAATAAGTTAGTTTTAAGTACATTACAGAGTTTTTGAGTTCATTTCAGCGCTGTTTTGCATCATAATTCGTTTTTGAGCAATTGGAAATGTTAAATAAGGCATAATCAAAAGTAAGAAAAGTTCAAGAAAAAAAAAACTTGCTAAATTACTATAATCTATGATAATATTTATTTTCTTCAAGTTTAACGCCTTTTTCGAGCCGTGGTAAAAAAGTCTAAATTATAAAAAATCCTGATTCAAAGTGCAATGTATTCTAAATAGTTTTAAATCAATTGTACAAGTACAAAAAATGGTTTTTTTAAGAGGGAGGGGACAAAAACTTTAAAAAATATTGGCATTAAACACCCAAAACTAGTGCGTCCATCCCGGGAATTCCCGGGATTTTTCCAAAACCGGAAATTCCTGAATCCCGGGACTTTTATATTTTGTCGTGGGAATTCCCGAAATTGGAAAAAAAACATTTCAGCTTACACATTTAATTATATTCATCAAACAATTAATTAAGACAGCTTTTAAGCCAAATTTGTTGGATGATGTTTTTATTTTTTTATTGATGTATACTAAATTACTTTAATCTATTATAATATTTATTTTCTTCAAGTTAAACGCCTTTTTCGAGCCGTGATAAAAAAATCTAAATTATACAAAATCCTGGTTTAAAGTGCAATGTATTCTAAATAGTTTTAAATCAATTGTACAAGTACAAAAAATGGATTTTTTTTAAGAGGGAGGGGACAGAACATAAAAAAAAAATATTGGCCTTAAACACCCAAAACTAGTGCGTCCATCCCGGGAATTCCCGGGTTTTTTCCAAAACCGGAAATTCCTGAATCCCGGGACTTTTATATTATGTCCTGGGAATTCCCGAAATTGAAAAAAAAAACATTTTTGGTCTGTTAATTCAGCTTACTCATTTAATTATATTCATCAAACAATTAATTAAGACAGCTTTTAAGCCAAATTTGTTGGATGATGTTTCTATTTTTTTTATTGATGTCGGTAATAACAAAAACAGAATAAAAAAATAGTATGCCAATGTCCAAATTAATTGCTCTAAAATCTCCTGTACCTATTCAGACTGTAGTCCTTATTTTTCCCAGTTGGCGGCATTGACTCAAAGATAATTTGTAAAATATTTGTTATAAAAAATATGAAATTTTAAACTTTCCTACATTGTAAAATTAATTTATTAAGCTTTTCTTTGGCTTTTCTAGTCATGTCATAAATTAATTGAAAAACAAGTTTATTTATTAGAGACTTATTGAATTTGAATAACGTTGGATTAAAAATTGTGGTGTATTGAAAATCCAAAGCAGAACAAAGAACTTTTTTTTTGTTTCTGTTAAGCTATCGAAAAACTTCTATCCTTGTTAAGATTGAAATGTAAATTATAACCAAGTAATAGTACCGAGGTAATTTTATGAGTTTAAGCTTCAAAAACATAACAAATGCAATAAAAACTAGGATGTTTAGACTGTTTCAAAAATTTCCCGGGATCCCAGGAATTCTCGGGATTTAGAAAATATTGTCGCGTTTTCCGGGAAATTCAAAACCCGGAAAAAATGGACGCCCTGCCCAAAACTTTTAATATAAAAACTCGTATTGTCAGCTGTAAGTAGAAAATTGTTCAAACAATTCGAAAATGAAGTCCGTTTCTTGTTTCGAGCTTTTCTCATTATGAAAATCAAGATTTTGTCCAAAATAAAAATTGGGGATGATTGTCGTTCCTTTGGAGAATTACTTGTTTTTGTTGTGCTCACTTTTTTCCGTGCATGTCCATCGTCGGCGTCGTCGTCGGTACACTCAAACCCCGATGGTTTGACACCAACTGTTGTCAAACGAACGGGGTCACTTTTTAATTTGACACCTCTTTTACACGGAGTTCACACACACTACCAAACGTTTGTTTTGATAGTATGCATTAACGCCGTGTAAAAAGTGACAGTTCGTCACTTTTTAGTTTGACTTTGACCAACCAACGGGGTATAAACTAAAATAGTGTCAAATGAAAAACTGACCAACCACCGGTGGTTGAGTGTAGTGGGTGGTGAGATTGTTGGCTGATGTTGCTGTGTCACCGGTTGATGGATTTTTGCCGGAAGTACCTGAACGTTGTCTGGATCCTCGTAGGTAGCTGGTATGTTTCAAGCAATGGTCACAATTCACAATTATCACTGTGATTTTGGATACGCCTAAGATAAGATACGTAGTTTTACTCCAATTCACGACCCTTTTCCACTAAAAATTAACTCTTCGCGACAACTTCCCAGAATCTTGACGAGTCTTATTTTTTGTTTATTTTCTTAGCGAGCGTTGACAGTTCTGTTGGAATCGTCCGATTACACCGCTGGCTTTGCACCGTACGGAAGTGTGGCCAACTCAGTGGTCGTAACAAACATGGAATGTGATATTGAAACATTTAAAACAACATCAGTTTTTTCTGCATCTTCTTTCAACTGTTCGGTAAAAAATTAACTCTATCAAACTGTATGTATAAAAGATCTTAACACTAAAGATATGAGCATTGAATACAATCTACCCTTTGTATGTTGGTGTGAACTATGAACTGCGTACGCGACATGAACCTTAAAAATCTCACAAAATATGCTTTCGAGTATTTTACGTTTCGACTTTAAAATATGCTTCTTTTTTTCGTTAAATCTGCTCTTCTCATGCTAAAATTTCAATCCAAACAATGAAAATACGTTCAAACTTGCATAATTTTTCTCTTTCTGATGTTAACTTTATACACTCCGTTCGGCGCGCAACAAACGAACGGACATTTTTAAATACTTTTGCTTTACAATTTGGTCACAATTGGGAAACGCTGCGCAAAAACGCCGCAAACATTCTCACGAAATGATACAATTTTTATTGTCTTTCTCATAAGGTCCGACGCCGCCTCCTCCCCCTGCATTCGGTGGCACGCCGAGCTGTTTCCGCTTCCGGGCGCACGCGATCGAGTTGTTTGGCATGTAGTGGATGCGCGTTCCGCCGTAGGTCCGCCGCATGGGCAGCTCGTACACGGTGTCGTCGGCGCTCGAAGAGCTGGACGAACAGGTCGAGCAGACGGACCGCACGTCCGAGTCGTCCTCGTCGCCGATGGCCGGGGCTTCGTGCTCGTGCACGTGGCGTGGCCTCCGCCGGGGCGATCTTCGGGTGGAGGAGGTGGAAGAGGATCGTTCGTGGTGGCCGCCATGGCGGTCGTGACGATCGTACGACGACGAGTACTCGGACGAGGAACGGTGGCTGTGGTTGTGGTGGCTGCTCGATTTTCGTCGCGATTTGGACGATTTCGAGCGGGACGAGCTGGAGGAGGACCGGCTGCCGTAGCTTTTGGACCGAGGGAGGGAGTCCTGGAAGTCGCCCTCGAAGCGGACTTCTTTCTTAATAACTGAAAAAGAGTGAAAAGAAAATTTGTAAAAGTAAGTTATAAAGACAACATCGTTTAATGTCTCACCTATTGGCGGCGGAGTTGGCAGTTCGACGATCGAGTGCGACGCGTCGGACGCATTCTGGATGCCATCGTCCAGCGGGTCTATTGCACTTGCTTTGTCCATCGGGCTAATGTCGTCGTACGGTTCCAGCTGCTGCTGCTGGAACTGCATCTGCTGCTGCTGGGTCAGCTCGGGCATCGATGAGGTCAGCGAGGGGTTCATTTTGGCTATTCCGGCGTGGACGATTCCGGTTCCGGACCCGGAGATCTGCTCGTGCCGATTGTCCTGCCAATTGTCCAGACTGAGGCTTAGGGTGAGGTCGGTCAGATCCAGCGGTTGCCGGCTGCGGTCTTTGTGGAGTAACCGGTTAAGCTCCGGTGAACACTGCGGGATTCGGCGTTGACTCGAGGAGTTGAGGATTGGTGGCAGGGACTCGTGTTGGCTCGCGTTGGAGTAGTGATCCACAAAGTCACCGGGTTCCGTGCAGGGTCGGGACGAGATGGGCGAAGTGGCCCCACTGCCACCGGTTCCGGTGTAGGTTTGTACATTGTCGTTGTCGACCGAGGTTGAGTAGTTGGTGGCCACCTCACTGGCCATCGTAGACGCCTCCAGCTGGAACTGCAGCTGCTGCTGAATCGGACTGGATCGAACCGAAGACTGCTGCTGCTGTTGGTTCTGCTTGGCCGGACTCGAGTGCGGCGTACTTCGCTCACTGATCGGACTCTGCAGCGGTTCCGGGGACTTTGGCAAATGCGGTGAATAATCCGGCAACAGCAGTTCATCGGTGACATTACGCCGAATCGACCTAGTTCGGTTCCCAGATCCCGGCAGCATCATCGTCGCAACGCAGTTGTTCATCGGAAGGCCGGAAGATGCCTCCGACGGTGTGGGAGGTTCGCCCTTGCTGCACGCTATCGAGCAGTAAATCTCCCCTCGTCGGGGCAGGAATGGCCGTCCCAGCAGGGAACAGCGGCAGGTGCTGCACGCGAAGCAGTTGTCTGTGGCGTGCCAGTGTTGGCCGTCGTGGCTCATCTGGCCCTGGTCCACGCCGATGGGTTCGCTGCAAAAGTCGCAATACTCGGCGAACATGGCGTCGAAGCAGTGCAGGCAGTATGGCTTACCGTCGCGCATTATGTAGCTGTAAAAGGTGACAAAATACCATTAGGCTTTTTACTATACAGCAATCTATATAATTTTTTGAATCAAGATTCAACCCAAATATCGTGAGCGGGTTCGGATTTAACCAAGTTCTACGAATAATCTCTGCGGTAAATTTAACGCAGTAGGCCTGGCAGCTTTAGCGTTATGATGTTTTTTAACCCTTTCAAATCTGATTAAATAATTTGTTCAGAGTTGCCGATGGAAAAATGATTCTTATGGCCATACGAAATTTATATGCCCATTACATATTGCTATTTTTGTTTTGCCTGAAAGGATCCAGTATTTGTAATTTCAATGGGGTTATTTTGTCAAACTGAATGCATATTGGTAAAAATCTTGTTTGAATTTAATTTTGGTTGTATTTGGTCAAGAAACTCACGGCAATTTCACAGCTTGAGTTTCATACAAAAATCTATCACCCGAAATTAGTCTTCCAGATTTTAAGAAGATAGTTGTGCATAAAAGACGTAATAATAATAGATGTTCTTACCGTTGTCCCCCGAGCTGCTTATCGCACTCGAAACAGGCAAAATGCTTAATGTGCCACGCCCGTCCCTCCGCCTCCGTGCACTCGTCCGCCAAGATGATCTGCCAAAGAGAATTAATGTTGTTAATAAAAAAACAGTGTTACAAATCACCCCTAAAGGTGTTTCCATTTCCGTACCTCGTCACATGCCGAGCAGCGTGGCTTGAGGGTCTCCGCGTGGTGCCGACCGCAGTACAGGCGGCCCTCGCGGTGGAAGTAGATCAGATCGACGAGCAGTTCCTTGCACACCGAGCACACGAAGCAGGCCGGATGCCAGCAGGTGCCCGCGTCGAACCGGGACGCCGTCACTCCCATGTCGCCGGACGAGATGCATTCGCCACACTGCGCGGGGAGAAAGCAAATAACATCGTTATGTTTAAATAATGATTACGAAAATACAAGTGGAGTTGATTTAAATGAAATCGAAATACATTTTCCTAATTCGAATTTAATTTTTTATTCGTTTGAACTAATTTTAGGCAATATATTCATTATAAAATGAAAAAAAAAATGAAAATTAAATTATAATGCATTTTAACATCCAGTTTTAAAGAGTTGAATTCATAACTAGTATTAAAATTATTTATTTTTAAATACTTTGTATATATCCCACATACCACAATCGTGATTCAATCCAGATTTGAAGGTAATAAACATAACATTTACAAGTTGAACTGAGAAATCAAGGATTGCAATTAGAAATTCACACATTTTGTTGCTCTGAATCTCGTCTATCCAAAACTACTCGAAAATATCAAAATATTAGGCTGCAACGTCGCTCAATCTGCTGTCCCAATTCGCCCCATGTGTTCCGTTTCGCCTCAGGTGACGGAAAACATGCAACTACTTAAGCGAGCCTGTTGATGATCAGATGAATTTTCAAAATTAAAGAATACTTTTAAAATATGTTTGTTGACGATGTGCAAAATTAATTTAATCGTCAAAAATGTCAGAGGTTGGTTTGAGCATGAGCATGAGCATGAGCATGGTTGACTGCCAATGAGCTGCTACTCCGTTATTGACAGATCAGCTGAAGTTAAACAATGAATCAAAAATGATCAGTGGGAGCCAACCATCCGTTCACTGTTTAACCTCTGAAGATCCCTACTTTATTAGTCAATACCGGCGCCCTCCCAAGAAGCCTGCAGTTCAACGAAAGGGAGGAATGTTAGTCCGATAGTTGAAGTTGCAGACTCATCAAGCACACAGTTTTTCGCTATATACTTGTTGATACCGCTTGAGACCGTTGAATCCACAGCATCTCCTTCAAGCATCACGTGATTATTTTTTTTTTTGGGTTAGTAGGATAAGGAATTGGCTTTTCGATGCCTCCCGAGCTACGTTGCTATGGGGAGGACTTTCATAACAGACCCGTCGGTGAGCCTTCCGAGCAACGATGCTATGGAAAGGTCGTTTTGGTTAACACACAAAGTCACTTACACACAATTATTTCACTCCACTATTAATTAATCCAAAATGTCAGTGCGTCTTTCGATCATTATATAGAAATGGCTTTTTCCCCATTAAAAAATAAAAACTTATTCAAAACATTATATACAATTTACCCGACGCTGTGCCTTCCGATCAACGATGATATAGGAAGGGCTTTGAAAATCACAAAACAATTAACTAAGATCTCAAAAAAAAAAATCAAAAAAAAAACACCAATTACTCAACGAAAATTACCCTCAAGACACAAATAATTCAGTAAGTCGTGCTATTATTCGATCACCACAATCACTCACTCCATACACAAAAGCACACAAAAGAAATGAAAATGAGCATGCAAAAACAAGACAACGCTTCCCCGTGGTCAGCGCACTAATGATGCCATTATTTAATTATAATAACCACGCACCCAAGCACACAAACAGCGACACAAAAGAAATGAAAATGAGCATGCAAAAACAAGACAACGCGTCCCCTTGGTCAGCACACTAATGATGCCATTCTCGTCAAAAATGTCAGAGGTTGGTTTGAGCACAAACTCAAGCTTTTTTAAATCTGTTTTCAGGACGTTAAAATATACGGGTAATTCTCTACCAACTCACAAGAAATCGGGAAAAGTTGCCCCGACCCCTCTTCGATTTGCGTGAAACTTTGTCCTAAGGGGTAACTTTTGTACCTGATCACGAATCCGAGGTGTTTTTAATAATTTGCAGCCTTTTTCATTTTAAAATTTCGTGTTTTTCTAACTTTGCAGGGTTATTTTTGAAGTGTAATAATGTTCTACAAAATTGTAGAGCAGACAATTACAAAAAAATTGATATATAGACATAACGGGTTTGCTCATAAACATCACGAGTTTTCGCGATTTTACGAAAAAAATGTTTTGAAAAAGTTACTTTTTGCGTTTCTCTTTGTTTCGTCGTCCGTGTCTGTCGCGGGTGACCATGAACGGCCATGATCGATGACGACCAACTTTTTCAAAACTTTTTTTCGTAAAATCGTGATAACTCGTGATTTTTATTAGCAAACCCCTTATGTCTATATATCAAAATTTTTGTAATTGTCTGCTCTAAACAAAGTGTGCAAAGTTAGAAAAAACACGAAATTTTAAAATGAAAAATTTTGTTCTAAATGAAAAAATGACCCTTCTGGGTCAATGTAGATTCGAAAAGTACATTAAATTTCCCATAAAATGACATGTTCCAAAAATTTTTACTGTCAAGTAACGGAAAATGGGAGAATTTTTAAAACTTTTTCAGTATTTTTTTTCGATGAAAAATACGTTTTTTTCGGAATTCTGAGTACGCCTTCAAATCGGGCGTCTAATTTTACATAAAAGTTCCTTTGACACCAAATTTCTATCTCATCATCGTTTCAGGCTGCAAATTATTAAAAAACACCTCTTTTTTCGCATGTTCAAAAATGGAAGGGGTCGTACCGCCCCTCCGTCACGAGATATCAAAAAACGGACCTCGGATTCGGGATCAGGGACAAAAGTTACCCCTTAGGACAAAGTTTCACGCAAATCGAAGAGGGGTCGGGGCAACTGCAGTGTGAGTTGGCGGAGAATTACCCATACATTTTCAACTTTTAACAAAATAAATTTGAAGACATTTGGTTGTATCATTGCCGAGATACATCTATATGAAGTTAGAATTTTCAAAAAAACGGCCTTGACCAAATCGGCTCAAAATTTTAGTAAAGACTCGTTAAACCGGATCTGTGTGCATGACAAAGGCTGATTTTCAAAAAAAAAATATTTAAAAAAATATAAAAATATTTTTTTATTTGGCATGCACACGGGATATGTCTTGCGAGTCTTCACCCCAAATTTCAGCCAATTTGGTCTATCCCATCTCCAGATATCGTGGCACCCGTATATCAACTCGGTGTTCAGAGAAAAACGCTCGCAAAGTTTGACAGTTCTAAATCGTCTGTATCTTACTTTAATCATAAAATATCTTCATGAAACTTTCGGGAGTGATTGAAAATCATCTTTTAACTTGATTTGATAAATTTTCTGTAATATAAAATGTTGTGATTTTCTACATTTCCTTAACCCTCTTAAATCCAGATTTTATTTCGATTACTTTTTTTATTTTGAGCAACATTTGTTCTACAAAAAACTATGCTTCTCATGTGAAACTTTTTCGGTAAATTCATAATTCATTTTGCATTGATGGTTTTAAAACTAGGTTTGTTTTTGATATTTTTGAACATTTTTTTACTGCCTCCTATCATTTTCTTTTCTCATTTTTTTTCTGAAATCTTTTTATTTTTTTTGTTGGTTTTTCAATTTAACTGAAAAAAAAAACTTTTTTTAAGTCTCATAAAAATTGTAAAATTCAAAAAAAAATTCTTTAACCAAAATGTAATTCTTTTTCTAAAAAAATGGCATCACGCTCACGTTAAAGAAAAACAAATGTGTGATTTTTTTTAAATTATAAACGGTCTTTGATTTTTGTTGATGTTTAGAATTGATGATGAAATCATAAAAAAACATGTATTTTGTTACACTAAATGATCTTTGCTAATAACAACATTGTTTTTTGCATCTCGGGCCTCATTAAAAAGAAAAAGAATTATAAAATTTTGAGAAATAAATTCTCACAATTGTTCTATCAAGTGAAAATTTTTCTACAACAAAAATGTATATTATGATAACAATTTAATGTGTAACATTGGCATGGCTCTGCTTATGAAACCATACTTATTTCTTATTGGTCTTAAAAATTTACAAGTATGTAAACATTAAAAGAAATTACAATTTAAGCAGATTAATTAAAAAAAAGAAAACATGGAAAATAATATTTTGATTTTGCAAATTCTGAATCAGGATTGGTTTTATTTTGTTTTTCATTTATGCTTTCATATGTAGAAGTTATCTAGAATTTCGCAAAAATAAACAATCCTGATTGTGATTTCAAATTTGTTTAAATTGTGTGAAAGCCATTTAGCACCACGAGTTTCTTCATAGAAGTTTACATACAAATTTGGGTGCTGTCTTGAAAAGTGCTTTGAAAAACATTCGAAAATCTGTATCTCGAGAAGGGATTTTCTGATGGATTTGGAGCCTGAAACAAAGTTGTAAGTTATGATAAGGACTGTTAAAACACAAACAATTGCACTCCAAAAAATACATGTTTTTTTACTTAGAGCTTAAGAGTAGATATGGCGGATTTTTTGTTCTTAGCCATGTTATGTTTTTTTTGTTGATAATTAGTGTTTTTTGGAAAGAGTCCAAATGCACACAATAAAATAACGAAAAAGATTTTGAAATGTAGAAATGAATTGACAGTTTTTAAAAAAAAAACCGTTTTATGGTGAAATTATTCAACAAAATTGTCTTTTTTTAAATTAAAAATAAACAGTGTCCATCCTTGAACATGTCTAGAAAAATATATTCGTGAAGTTGAGAAAGTTCTAAAATACAGACATGCCTCGGTTTTGCACCGTTCAGCTGCCTCGGCCCAGTGCTTAACTGAAGCACAGAGCTTATAGGTGTTTGGCTATATGGGAGACATTGGCTTTAATCGTACGAAAAATCATGCAAACATCAATAAATTATAGTGTTTGGGAATCGGGATGATGTCAGCTATCCATTAAAATTATTATTTCATGAAAATTTTAACAAAAATACGTATTTTTCCTGTATTTTGAAAATGCATTTTTTTCTCAAAAGAATCCAAAAATGTATTGTTGTTGGAATATGGGTATCAAATGATCAGGTTTTTTCATACATTTCGGATATAATAACAACATTTTTAGAATATACTCAAAATTTTCACAAAACTACGTTTTTTTTCGAAAGAAATACTCAAAATTTCAATTTTTACAATATGGGTATCAAACGATAGGGATTTTTTCACAAATTTCGAATGTAATAACAACATTTTTAGAAAATACTCAAAATTTTCACAAAACTACGTATTTCCGAATAAAATACTCAAAATTTCAATTTTTACAATATGGGTATAAAACGATCGGGATTTTTTCATACATTTCGAATGTGATAACAACATTTTTAGAAAATACTCTAATTTTCCACAAAACTACGTAGTTGCGAATAAAATACTCAAAATTTCCGTTTTTACAATGTGGGTATCAAACGATCGGGATTTTTTCATTCATTTCGAATGTAATAACAATATTTTTTTGAAAATACTCAAAATTTTCACAAAACTACGTATTTTTGTAAAACTTTTCAAAATTTCAGTTTTTACAATGTGGGTGTCAAATAATCAAATCATTTTTTTTTCAAAAATACGTAGTTTTGTGAAAATTTTGAGAAATTTGATTTTTTTAGTAACTTTCGAAATGTATGAAAAAATCCCGATCATTTGATACCCACATTGCAAAAACGGATATTTTTAATACTTTTTTTGAAAATACGTAGTTTTGTGAAAATTTTGAGTTTTTTCAAAACATATTGTTATTACATTCGAAATATATGAAAAAATCCCGATCGTTCGACACCCACATCGTAAAAACGGAAATTGTGAGTATTTTTTTTTTAAATACGTAGTTTTGTGAAAATTTTTAGTATTTAAAAAAAAATTTATTACATTCGAAATGTATGAAAAAATCCCGATCGTTTGATACCCATAATGTAAGAATTTAAATTTGGAGTTTTTTTTTTCAAAAAGAAGTAGTTTTGTGAAATTTTTTAGTATTTTCTAAAAATGTTATTATTACATCCAAAATGTATGAAAAAACCTGATCATTTGATACCCATATTGCAATAACAATATACTTTTGGTTTCTTTAGAGAAAAAAAATGCATTTTCGAAATACAGGAAAAATACGTATTTTTGTTAAAAAATTTCATGAAATAATAATTTTAATGAATAGCTGACATCATCCCGATTTCAAAACACTATAATTTTTTGATGTTTGCATGATTTTTCGTACGATTAAAGCCAATGTCTCCCATATAGCCAAAATCCCATTAGCTTTGTGCCTCGGTTATGCACGCCTCGGTTTTGCATCCCCCATATGCGGTGCGTAACCGAGGCATGACTGTATGCTTTTTTAGGCATTGTTGGACAAAACTTCGATTTGCAAAGTTTTAGTGAATCGCTCATGTTTTAGTAAAATAAATTATAAATAATAAGATAAAAGACAAAAGAAAAAACAAACAAACAGAAAAAGAGTACAAATATGTAGCTTACCCCGTCGCAGATCTGATTGTTGGCCAGCTGCTTGACGGTGCCCCTGCCGAGGGCTTCCCGCTTCCGTTGGGCCGAGAACAGCTTCAGCTCTTTGCGCTCTTCATCGGTCAGTGAATGGCAGTATCGCACCTGTGGAGAAGGAGAAAATAAGTGAAATAATAGGAAAATCGGAAAAAGGTAAATAAACCACAGTGGATGAAATGCAGCAAAACGCAAGGAAGAGGTGTTGTTTGTTCAACAACTCCGAGAAGAAAAAAAAAAACGCTAAAGTGACGCGAAATAACAAAATAACAAAAACCGATTGGAAAATATTTGCTTTTCCTCTGTGCAAACTCAGCGTGGACGCGCAGCCGCAAGCCCGCAGGGGGTTGTGTTTGTTGTAGGTACGTGGAATTGTTTGCACTTTTGCTTTGCTTTAGATTGGTTTGCAACGCGATGAACTGAGAAGAGGTTTCGCGCCCTCCCGATGGACAAGTCTATTGATGGCAGGGTGATGATTTGACTTGGGAAATAAAGTTTTACAAATATTTATAAGAAAATTGAATGTAGCAATATTTTTAGAGTGGAGAATGTAATTTTGTTTACTTTAATCTTCATTATAAAAATACAGATTTTGTAATTTATTAATTTTAAATTATTACCATGCCCCATCGCTTCAGAAACCAATCCCACAGGAGAAGCGCCCAGTGGCATTCCAAGCCGAACGAGAAAGGAGGAGCACCCTCAACGAACCTTAACGGACCCTCGCGAATGGCGCGAAACAACAACTTCACTTCTTCAACTCGCCGCAGCCACGCCAAACTGAATTAATTATATTTTTATTATATATTTTCCTTGTGTCTGGAGTCCAGACCAGACTCTTACCTCATTATCGTGTGGTGGAAGCTGCTGGAGAAGCTGCCGAACCCGGTGCCGCTCGCCGATGCTGTTGACGTACGGCACCTTGTCCTCCGGGACGGCCGAGAAGTACAGGTGGACCTGGGGGTGGGAGTAGAGGAGAGGGTGAAGAATTGCGTGATTAGAAACACATTCCTTGAGAAAACGTGATTGACGGGATGCGATTGAATTCAGCGGCGGCTGGTCTTATCAGAACAAGATGCTGTATTATGCAAATCACGAGGACCATGGGATCAGAGGATCCAAGCCTGCTGTAATTTGTACCATCGGTTTGTAGTTGATATCGGGCAGATGGCAATGTTGCAAGTTTATTTCTGTTCGATATTTAAAAAAAAGTAGGTTAATGTGTCTGCTGAAAAACGTGCATGGGAACAAATTGAACTTATTTTATCTCAAGAACGGTTCTTTTAATAAGATGCTACAAGCTATTGAATGCTGAAGTCGATACCGTGTTTTAAATTTAATATTTGTTGGTTGGATGTGGGGGAAGGGAAGCTTGAAATAAAAAAAATCCTCGTGATTTATGGATGGCCCCTGTGTAGAATGATAAATCTTGAATAGATTCCAATTCAAAAAGTGTATGATTATTGAACTATTTTTTTTGCTGTTTTAATAAATTTTAAGGGTTTTTACTTTTACTAGCAAAAATGGCTTAAAATTTTAATTTTTTTTGCGATATTTCAACCATGAAATAAAAAAAAAAATCTAAAAAATCAATATTTTCAAGTTTTATTTTTATTTCTTCAAGGATATATTCAATTTAAATAAACGCATAAGAAACTTATAAATGTTTTTCTGTTCATTTGTATTCAACTCTTTTTTCATTTGCATAACATTTTTACGAAACGAGAATTTACATTTTCTGATGTTATTATCCATCAAATAATTGAAAAATATTAATTATGAAAAGAATAGAAAGAAATGTAATAAAAAAACGTCTTCAATGAATTCGAAATTATAACATTAAGAAAAACGTTACTTTAAAATTTACCTGTTGGTGGATGGTGCCTTCATTATTTAGAAAATATATTTTATTTTGTTTTATAAAAATTCACTAAAAATTTCTTTTTAGCAAACTTAATCGTTTTTATGTTTATAATTAAAATAAAATAAAATTTAAAAAAAAACTTGAAGGTGTTCCTTATTTAAACAGATAAATGAATAAAATAAAAAAAAGTTTCTGTGTATTATAAAGCCGTTGCAAATATTTTCAATGTTTATGTCGCCCAGGGGGCAAAAAAATATTTTTTCAAAAAACTTCAAAATTTTAATTAAATGTTAAATTATCTAAAATCAGTCTAAAATGCATTTTTCTGCATTGATAATCATATTTAGCATGTTTGGGCTGGATTGAAAATATTTTGAATTTTTATTATATTCCAATGCACAGCACCACAAAAACTTTTATTTTCGTAAAAAAATAAAAATTTCCTCAATACTTAGATATTTTAGAAACTAATGATTGCAAAACAACTGAACAGGTGTATAATGCATTTTAAAGCACTTTTTTTATTCAAATGTTCAAACCATGGCTCGTAAATTAAATTTTTAAACTTTGGTCAGAGGCAAGGGTTATAAACTTCAAAAAATATTTGCAACGGCTTAATCAGTTCCTTTAAAAACTGGAAAAAAACTGTTGTAAAGTTGGTTTTTATTGAACATTTAACCTTTTTTCAAAAACGAAAATGTTTTTACTGTTTCTCAGGAGTATTACAGTATGGCCCATAAAAACTGCGACATGTATATTTTTTCACAGAAAAGTGGTTCCAGTTTAAAATGTTTTTAACAAACTGATTTTTTTAGTGTTTTTTTCGATGAAAAATACGTTTATTCGGAATTCTGAGTACGCCATCAAATCGGGCGTCTAATTTTACACTAAAGTCCCTTTGACACCAAATTTCTATCTCATCACCCATTGTTATCCGAGCATTCGTTGGTGAAGGTTGTCTGAATCAACATGACTCGTCGCGTCCCGGCGCAAAACGCCGGCAATATTGCCCTACCTGCGGCTCAAGCAGGCAAAAAAGTGGGAATTTCCAAAAGGAAGGTTGAGGCCTCAACTGATGGCCAAAAACCGGGAATTTCCAAAAGGAAGGTGCTTTTGGAAGTGACATCGAACAGCAAAAAGACGAAAAAGAGCGACGGTACTGTACCGATGGATGAGGAGGAGGAGAACTCTTCATCGCACGAGGAGCAGCTTTTGAAGAACAACAAGTTCGCTGGACTGCCTGACGAGGACCAGGTAGCGGAAGCAAAGGAGAATGAAGTGAAACAGCGAAAGGAGAAACTGCCTCCTTTTATGTGAGGCAATCAGCAGCAACGATCGACTTTCGAGCGGGGCTGGTTGAACTCATCAAGTCTGGGAAAGTCCAAGGCAACATTCGTCTGTGTCAGGACGGATTTAAGGTGCTGGTGCAATCCAGGCAGCACTATCAACTGGTCAAGGATTACTTGACCGAAAACGAGGCGGAGTACTTTACCCATGATGTCGTCATGGATAAGCCGTTCAAAATCGTCGTCAGAGGTCTGTACGACATGCCAGTGGAGGAATTAGCTGCCGAGCTAAAAGTTTTGAAACTGGATGTGTTGGCCGTGCACAAAATGAGCCGACGCAACAAAGACATCAAGTACCGTGACCAGCTCTACCTGCTGCATTTGGCTAAGGGATCGACGACGCTTCCTGAGCTGAAGGCAATCCGAGCGGTTTTCAACATTATCGTGTCGTGGGAGCGATACCGACCAGTGCATCGTGACGTCACACAATGCTTCAACTGCCTGGGCTTCGGGCACGGAGGTAAGAACTGCCACCTGAAGCGTCGTTGCGCCAAATGTGGTACTGATGCGCACATCACATCCCAGTGCATCCAAGATTCGCTGGTGAAGTGCCTCAACTGCAACGGTGAGCATTCGTCAACCGACCGAAAGTGCCCCAAGAGAGCTGAGTTCGTGAAAATTCGGCAGCAAGCATCGACGAAGAATCAGCCTCAGCGTCGTAGAACTCCTCCAGCCCTGGTGGAGCAAAATTTTCCACCTCTTCAACCGCGACGCCAGGTCCCGAACTTGGCACCGTTGCCGTTGGATCCCAGGAAGAGAGCTGAGATGAATCATCCACGGCCGGGTTCCAGCCAGGAGCCGAGACCGCCACCACCGGGCTTCAGCCAGGAGCCAAGACCAACCCAAGAACCAGCAGTTGAGGAAAATGGTAATGATCTTTACACCTCAACCGAACTCCTCAATATTTTCAAACAGATGTCCGCTGCACTGCGTGGATGCAAAACCAAGACCCAGCAGATTGAAGTGCTGACCTCGTTCGTCATCCAGTATGGATCGTAGGTCCCTCAAGCTGCTGAATTGGAACGCTTGCTCCATTAGGAGGAAGAACTTAGAGCTGGTGGATTTTCTTCGCGAGAAGGAGATCGACGTAGCTGCCATCACGGAAACTCATCTGAAGCCCGGTGAAAAAGTTTATCTGCAAAACTACAAGATCGCGACGCAGCTCGACAGGACCACCTCTGGAGGAGGAGGTGTGCTTGTCGCTGTTCATCGTGATCTCAAGCCACGCCGGCTGCCACACTTTAAGCTGGACATCATCGAGGCCGTTGGAGTGGAAATTCCCACTTCGGTTGGCCCAGTACTCTTCATTGCTGCATACTGCCCACGTCAGGTGAATGCCAGAGATGGTTCAGCAGCAAAACTGAAGAGCGATATCCAGAAGCTGACACGGCGGAGCGCAAAGTACATCATCGCTGGTGACCTCAACGCGAAGCATGAAGTTTGGGGCAACAGCAGGAGGAATCGGAACGGAGTGATTCTGCACAACGATCTGCAAAACGGATACTACAACGTTGTGAGTCCGGATCGTCCAACGAGGGTGGCTCGGTCTGGGAATCACTCAATCATCGACTTCTTCATTACCAATATGGCTGAGAACGTGGCTCATCCTGAGGTGTTTGAAGAGTTGAGTTCTGATCACTATCCGGTGGTTGTGGAGGTTGGAGCTTCCGTTACTCCGCAGCGGCAACCAACCCGGAAAGATTACCACAACGTTGACTGGCAGCAGTTTCAGCAAGTGGTAGACAGCAACATCGACTATGATCAACACCCGGAAACTTCTGCTGATATTGATCGTTCGCTGGAGGTGATCCAGCAGGCTATCAACCAAGCAGAGGCTGCCAACGTTCGGGAGGTTCCTGTTAATTTTAAGGTAACTGATATTGACGTAGATACTAAACACTTGATTAGACTTAGGAATGTTTATAGGAGACAATATCAACGGACTGGGGACTATGACAAAAGATTTCAGTGAACAATTTGAACAAAATCATACAAGACCGACTTGACAATATCAGAAATCAAGAATTTTCAAAACATGTAAGCCAGCTTGGGAATTATTCAAAACCATTTTGGAAACTTTCAAAAGTTCTTAAAAACAAACCAAAGCCTATTCCTCCTCTTATTGTTGAGGATTCTCCTTTGATTACATCCGAGGAAAAGGCAAATGCACTTGGGCTTCATTTTGTTAGTTCACATAATCTTGGCGCTTCCATGACCAGCCGTAAAGAAACATCAGTTGCCAATAGTATTTCAACAATCAATGACTCTACCTTTGAATTTCCTGCAGATTCCCATGTTTCTGGTGAGGAAGTCAAAGTTGCAGTTAAACAAATGAAAAATATGAAAGCTCCTGGCTTTGATAACATTTTAATCTAGTGTTGAAAAAACAGAGTGATCAGTTCTTTCAACATCTAGCCAATATTTTCAATAAATGTTTGCAACTTGGTTACTTCCCCACCAATTGGAAGCTGGGCAAAGTCATACCAATTTTGAAGCCTCAAAAGATCCAACATCGCCAACAAGTTATCGTCCCATTAGTCTTTTGAGTAGTCTGTCCAAACTCTTTGAGAAGGTCATCTATTCAAGGCTTTTGGATTTTACCAACGATAATAATATAATTTTGAATGAGCAGTTTGGCTTCCGAAAGGGCATAATACTGCTCATCAGCTTACGAGAGTAACTAAAATCATCAAGCAGAACAAGCTTGAGTCTAAATCAACTGCTATGGCTTTGTTGGATGTTGAGAAGGCTTTTGACAATGTTTGGCATGATGGTTTGATACATAAACTGTATTTATACGGTTTTCCAATGTATCTTATCAAAATTATCCAGCACTATCTTTCGGAGAGATCGTTCAAGGTTTTTCTGAATGGGATTGCTTCTGGATTATTCAACATTGATGCTGGGGTTCCCAAGGAAGTATTCTTGGCCCACTTCTGTACAATATTTTTACATCTGATTTGCCTACTCTTCCTGGTAATGGTGTGTTGTCACTTTTGCTGATGACACTGCCGTTATTTATAAGGGTAAAATAACCAGATATTTAGTTGGCCGTCTTCAGAAGGGTCTTGACGTTCTTTCCGAATACTTTGGCGACTGGAAAATTCGCATAAATGCAGCCAAAACTCAAACCATCATTTTTCCACTTTCCAAATCGGCCCGATTTGTCCCAAAGGATGATGTTTTGATTAAAATGAATGATGTTTCAATACCCTGGTCAAAGGAAGTTGTCTATTTAGGTCTCATACTTGACTCGAAACTATTGTTTCGACAGCATGTAGATAAAATATTGAACAAGTGCAGCATTCTCATCAGGTGTTTGTATCCTTTAATTAACAGAAAATCAAAGTTATCTTTGAAAAATAAGCTAGCAGTTTACAAACAAATAATTTACCCCGTTATTGAGTATGCAGTACCTGTTTGGGAGTGTTGCGCTAGAACTCATAAATTGAAGCTCCAGCGTGTCCAAAACAAGGTACTCAAAATGGTTTTGAATGTTCCTGGCTGGACAAGATCAAGTGAGGTTCATGAATTAGCAGAAGTAAAAATGTTGGATCAGAAGATTCAAGAAAAATGTTTGAAATTCAGGGAAAAATGTGCTATTTCTGAATACCCCTTGATTCAAGGATTGGTTTAGTTTATGGTAAGATTAAGTTAGTTTTAGGTTAGGTTATGTTTTCTTATTTTTTTTTTCTTCATTGTACCTAGTGTTACAAAAATGATAAATCATATACTTTTAAAGTTATGAATATGAACAGTGTTTAAATCACGAAAAGCAAACTAAAGCTGAAGAGCCACAGCTGACCACTTATTATGTAAACCAAATGTAATTATTATAAGAAAGATTCAATAAAGTATATTTAATTCAAAAAAAAATATCTCATCACCGTTTCAGGCTGCAAATTATTGAAAAACACTTCTTTTTTCGCATGTTCAAAAATGGAAGGGGTCGTACCGCCCCTCCGTCACGAGATATCAAAAAACGGACCTCGGATTCGTGATCAAGGACAAAAGTTACCCCTTAGGACAAAGTTTCACGCAAATCGAAGAGGGGTCGGGGCAACTGCTGTGTGAGTTGGCGGAGAATTACCCATGTACTTTCGGTACAAAATTTATCTTAATTTCATACCTTATATCTTAAAAACGGAACAGTTTAAAATATCCAAACCTGTGCCAAAAGCATCGTTAGAAGTCCCTCTTAAATACGCCCAATCGAAAAAGTTCATAAATTTTGATAGAATTAGTCATTTTAGACAAAAATGTCATTTTGGTTATTATCTTGAGTAATTCGGTCTAAGTAAATTATTAACTTAAGAGGTTACATACATGTAGAAAATCGCAAAATTTCATAGTACAGAAAATTTATTGAATCCGCTAAAAAGATGATTTTCAATCACTCCTGAAAGTTTCATAAAGTTATTACATGATTAAATTCAGTTAGAGACGATTTTAAGCTCAAAATTTTGCCGTTCGCAAAGCGGACTGTCAAACTTTCTGAGCGTTTTTCTCGAAACACAGAGTTGATTTACGGGTGCCACGATATCTCGAGTTGGGATGGACCAAATTGGCTGAAATTTGGGGTAAAGACTCCCAAGACATATCCCGTGTGCATGACGAATCCCGATTTTGAAATTATGCTTTTTTAAAAAAATACAAAAAATAAAAACTGACGATTTTTTATATGAAAAACATAAAAATATTTTTATCTTTTTTTTTAAGGACTGGTTTAACGAGTCCTCACCCAAATTTTGAGCCGATTTGGTCAAGGTAATATGGAGATATCGTGGCACCCGTTTTTGGAAACTCATAACTTCAAATAGCTATATCTCGGCAATGATACAACCAAATGTCTTCAAATTTGTTTTGATAATAGATGAAAATGTATATTTTAATGCCCTGATAACAGATTTTAAATAAAATTAAGTGTGTGCTCACACCAACCTCTGACTTTTTTGTTGATTTACATGTAGGTAACCCCTTAAAACCTAAAGTGATGGCTCTAAATGGTGCCCAGCAAATCCATACAGTTAAAAGTCATATCAGGGCATCTGTTAGAGTCAATAACCATCATTAGTTGCAATATTTTTTTCCTTGAATCATTGCAGGCTCGAAAAACTCCTAAAAATTGAAGCTTTTTCAGAATCGGGTTATTTTTGAAAAGTTCACTGTTTTAGTATAACTAAAAAAAAAGGGTTAAAATTTGTAAAATTCGATTAAATTAATTTTAACATGTCTCAAAAACATTAACCTTGAATGCTGATTACTTTTTTTTTTCCATACAAAAAATCATAAGTGGCTCTTCAGATTGACCAACATAGAAAAATTGGAGAATATTTAGTTGAAATGTTCTGTGACATATTTTAAGCAAACGAAAAAAGTTTTCAATGCATTTTTTGTTTGTTTGGAACCTTTTTAACATGCATACATGCTACATACATTGTAGGTCAAAACAGGCCCGATTTCCACCTAATAATAATGTCGCATTTTTTTATGGGCTATACTGTACATGTTTTATTAGGATATTCCATTTTTTTATCCAATATTTTTATCAGAAATTTCGGATACAAAACAAAGTGATTGTTAAAAATAAAAATGATCAAGGAAAAAATATACAATCAAATTCAAAATTTATCATCAATGGGGCATGTTTTCAGAAATTATTTATTATAGACCATAGATCGGAAAATGACGTGAAGGAATAAAATAAAGCAAAATTATTGGTTTCATGCAATTTTTAATTGTAATAATGGTTTTAGCATTTTTGTAATGTTTTGTGTTTAAAATTATGAATATGTTGCTTTAAATTCTGTTTTTTTCTCCCCCCTCCCCCTGACATCCGACGACCGTAGGCAAAACCTTAAATAACATTTGATTGCCTTTTTATCACTTTTAACAATTTGTTTAGTAAAACAAGTAAAAAATTATTCATCGTTGATTACACATGGAAATCATAGACAATTTTTACCCTAATAAGTTAACAGGATTCTAGTTCAGGAGAAACTTAACGAATAAATTTTCTTTTTATTCTTAAATTACATGTTTTGTTACAGTCACAACTATTGTTGGTCAAAAGTCTACCATAGCGTTAATGGAGTTTTTCCAAAACAGTTCAAAACTTTAAACAATCAAAATTGAAAGATTTATTTTTTTCCGATTTCTGGCAAATGCATCACTTCAAAGTTGCTGTGCTTTGCAATGTTATGGAAAATAGTTCGGATAAGACAGGTGTATCGTCGATTGAAAATTCATCTGACGTAAATTTTCTAAAATATGAACAAAATTGACCCTTTGAAATCTGTGTGTAGTGCAGGTTTCAAGTTTGGAACTAGTATCACATTTTTAGCCATTCAAAGATACGAGCATTCTTTTAAACTGTCCGAATCACAGAACTAAAGGCATGCATTTTAATCCCGAAAATAAGAAATAAATCAAACATATAATCACTGCTAGGTGACAAGACTCCAACTCAACTGGAACTCTTAAAAAAACAACTTCCTACACATTTTGCTCAGTGACTAGAGTAAGCGCACTTTACCACCAAGTAGCGACCACTCTGCACACATGCCTTGGTCGTCTTGACTTGAATTGACCAGGTCGGTTGGTTCGTCGCCGTCGAGGTGCCGCGAGCCCTGTAGTGGTCGTCAAAAGCAATAACCTTCTCCATCGACAAACTATTACGTACATCTCTCACGTGGCCACCATCTTGGGCCCCCAGCTGAAGTTCCACGACGACACTCTCTGGCACGCACCTTTCCTCAAGAAAAGACCCATTCATTGAAGCCAAGCCAACGGAACGCAAATTATAAGATACCAGTTTCCAGACAAAATGACCACTAATGACTCGTTGCAGAACCCTCGCAGGGGAGACCCTCTGCGCCACTCTTGATCGCGAAGGGGTCGCTGAATGCAGTTCAGTTCAGACCTTCGACGGCGATGCAAGCGCAAGAATTTTAATTATCCACCGAACAACTGTATCATCATTCATATGCAAATGTACAAGACGGTCTGGCCACCAGAAAGGGGTCTTTGTTGTTATCAGCGGAGAGGCCTCCTTCTTCCCAAGATCGAGCAGGGGAAGCATGGCTAATTGAGGTTCACAATGTCTTTTGCAAATTACTCTCTGTGGCCACCAGATGCAGATCAGCAGATGGTTCAAGAATATCAGCACTTGTTTGCGATGTTCAACAACTTGCCACTGTTTGTAGAGAAGGTACAAAGTTGTTGGATATGAGCAGCGAGAAGGTTACATTTTTTTTTTGTAGAAAAAATATCATGAAAGTTCTTCCCAACATGTTGGTAATTTCTACAAAATTGGTAGGTTTCACTTTAATTCGAAAAGGAAAGCTGCAATTTTATCCAGCAACCTAGTGATATGGTTCCCAAGCTTCGTCAATCCTTCGTTGAGCTTTCTCCTTGTCTTGGTTTTATAAATATATTTTTGGAATAGTTTTGGCTTCCTCTCCGAGGAATGCCTTATAAAATCACTTGAAAATTGGCCAAAAAATGTCACTGCGATTTCTCGGAAATGGCTGAACGGATTTGGACACTTCAGGTTGCATTCGATCCCTCTTAGCTTCCGATAAGTCGCTATTGAAAATCTTCCCCGTAGCCCTTTCCTGTCAAAAGATATTTACGAAAACGATTTGCAAAACTAAAATGGAAAAACAAAAACGATGAAAAATTTCAAAATTGCTTCATTTTTGCACAACTAGGTAGTTTGGAATGTCCTCCATCCACGGCTGAAACGGGACAAAATCCATTGAAATTTGCCAAAGTTACAGCCACTTTAAGAAAACTGTTTGCATTCAGCCGCCTCCAAATCGACTAAAACGTGGCCAAAATTAACCAAAATTTCGGCATGTTGCACATTTTTGTAAAGCTTTTTCAAAACCCAATCCAATGAGATACATATCTCGACGAATTATTAGGCTTAGTCGCTAATATCTGCACTAAACTGCTATTTTTGACGATACCAATGCATTATCACATGCTGGTTCGCCCATCCGGCTAAAAAACCCAGAACAATTATACTTCACTCGAAAGCATTTTTCATCGTGCTTCGAATGTCATTTTAGGAAATAAAATTCCCTTTGTGAAACGCGTCCAGCATGCAAAGATTCCGCCGACCTCAAACCAGGTCCAGCATGGCCCCAAAAGTCGAGCGGCCGGAAGATTGCTCGAAAAACCAAGTCGAGCACCTTCCGGCCGGAAGATTGCTCGACAACGCGCAGAGCGAAAAAAAAAACAAACCAGCTCAGAGAGCGGGAGAGAAGGAGATTCGAACCCACGGGCATACACCGGCCAAAAATAAAACTCTGGTGCGCGCCCCAGCTCACTACACCGACTCGACTCGCTGGGAAGAGAGCAACAAGAACGCGACCAACTGGTCACCGTTGGTTTATGGTAGATTATTTTATTTTGGGGGAAAACGGTCTTCTTACTTTTCCTACTCGCGTCCATCATGCTAAGATTCTGTCGTCCCTAAATCAGGACCAGAATAGTCTCAAAAACGTCTTCGCCAAGCCAAGACAAGTCAAGTCATTTCGGGAAATGACAATATGTAATGTGTTCTTAGATACCTATCCATGAGCCATCGATCGACTCCGTTAGCGATACACTTTTTACCCTTTCTTAAATTTTCGCTTTAGCTGTAGAAGGTGAGAGCGGAATGCAAGGCGAGAGAAGGAGAGAGTTTACGGAAATTTTGACTCGTTCGAGTTCTGCATAGGGACGTGGCGTTACATCGTGCTGCCATCTGGTTTTTTAAGTGCAAAAGTGCTGAGTCATCGTCTAAAAATAGACGGCGTCCTATCTCGCCCAGCAAAATGAAGTCGATAAAGTAGTCGGTTTCGATAAGAAAAAGTGGAAAACGTGGTCTAAAAATAGTGACGCCATCCCCCTATGCCGTCACGGTGTAAAAACTCGCGTGCATTGCTTACATGGATTTTCGTCGACGAACATGGGCGTATTTTACTTCTACTCGGATTGAATAGCATTCGATTTAGTAAGTCTCTAGACTATATACTAAGTATTCTGCTTTCAGTCTAAAAGGATCGCAAAGTTATTATTTTAAATTGTTTCTAAAATCCATTTTAAATCCTTTGCGGTCGTACAAAGGGTCATTGTACCCAGAAAATTAAGCTTTATCATTGTGAACAATAATATTACCAATTAAGTTGAATTTTAGAACTCAATCAACGAATCGCCTCTATATATACATGTACATTCTCAATACATTTATTTGTGTATGAACCGAGAAGAGGAAGCCCCCATTCACCTAGGTGGATTAAGTAACGTTTTTAAATTAAAAAAAAAACTCTTTCTTTATTTTTATACTATATCCAACTATGATTGCGAAGCTGACTATGTTTTTTTCAACTCCACAGAGATGGATGGAAATGGAAACAATGGAAACTTATAACCTTTTTATACCAGTGTTGAAAAGTAACACTTTTCGGCACTGAAATGGGTGCCTAAAAACAACCACTCAAAATTTGGAATCGATTGGTTGCGATTGGTTGGTTGATACATTGTGTGCATTTCAAAAACCATTAAAAAAACTTTTTTTTTAATTTTTTTCTAAATTAGTTCAATTTTGCCTTCCTCACTGAGGTAAGGCTATAATCCTGCTCGAAAAATGAACTTTTGAAAAACAGCTCGTAGACCTATATTCATGTATACCTATCGACTCAGAATCGAAAACTGAACAAATGTCTGTGTGTGTGTGTGTATGTGTGTGCGTATTCCCCTTGGTGCTCAAAATTCTTGCCAAGTTTTCTCGGCACTGGCTGATCCGATTTGAGTCAAATAAGTTGCATTCGATCCGGTTTGGTGCCCCATACTGCACTATTGAATCCTAGTTCCATGTAAACTATATCCATCTTATCACTGACCCATCGTTGGTTAGGTTATCAAAAGACCTTTCCAACGAGTACAAAATATTGAAGTTCTGGCAACCCTGTCTCAAGTTATGACCACTTAAGTGATATTTATGTACTTTTTTGATGCCGGATCTCACTTAAATGTATGTAAACTATGTCCGGATCCATCATCCAACCCATCGTTGGGTAGGTCATCAAAATACTTTTCCAATGAGTCCAATACATTGAAGATCTGGCAACCCTGTCTCAAGTTATGACCACTTAAGTGATATTTATGTACTTTTTTGATGCCGGATCTCACATAAATGCATGTAAACTATGTCCGGATCCATCATCCAACCCATCGTTGGATTGGTAATCAAAAGACCTTTCCAATGAGTTTAATTTATTGAAGATCTGGCAACCCTGTCTGGAGTTATGACCACTTAAGTAATATTTATGTACTTTTTTGATGCCGGATCTCACTTAAATGTATGTAAACTATGTCCGGATCCATCATCCAACCCATCGTTGGATAGGTCATCAAAAGACCTTTCCAATGAGTCCAATACATTGAAGATCTGGCAACCCTGTCTCAAGTTATGACCACTTAAGTGATATTTATGTACTTTTTTGATGCCGGATCTCACATAAATGCATGTAAACTATGTCCGGATCCATTATCCAACCCATCGTTGGATAGGTCATCAAAGACCTTTCCAATGAGTCCAATACATTGAAGATCTGGCAACCCTGTCTCAAGTTATGACCACTTAATGATTTTTGACCAAAACATTGAAGATCTGACAACGCTCAGTCTCAAGTTATGACCGCTTGTTATATTTGTGTATTTCTTTATTGAGAAACAAACCTTACCTGACAAAGTTCGTTCTGCTTTTTTCGTTTGTTGACGTTTTGATTTTTTGCTTATTCAGCCTCCTGTGATCAAAACTTGGTTTAACCTTTCCCATACAATCTGCAAATTTTCCGGAATCGGTTCCAGGAGAAGTTGTAACTTTTGGCACTCACGAACATACCATACGAACCCAACGCAACAAAGAGCACCTCGATCGGACGTTCCGTGTTGAATTGATTGGCGTTCGAACAAAACCGTCAAAATTTTGTATACATATAGAAGATAGATAGAATTTGTGTCCAAACTCATAATATCACCAAATGTTGGTAAGAAGTGAGGAAGGCACCATCCACATAGGTGGATTAAGCTAGTTTTTAATTTTTGGTTTGCAAATCTTGAAAATCTAAAAAATCTTGAAAATCTTGAAAATCTTAAAAATCTTAAAAATCTTGAAAATCTTGAAAATCTTGAAAATCTTGAAAATCTTGAAAATCTTGAAAATCTTGAAAATCTTGAAAATCTTGAAAATCTTGAAAATCTTGAAAATCTTGAAAATCTTGAAAATCTTGAAAATCTTGAAAATCTTTGAAAATCTTGAAAATCTTGAAAACCTTGAAAACCTTGAAAATCTTGAAAATCTTGAAAATCTTGAAAATCTTGAAAATCTTGAAAATCTTGAAAATCTTGAAAATCTTGAAAATCCTGAAAATCTTGAAGATTTAAAAATCTTGAAAAGTTCAAAATGATCAAAATTAACAAAATGATCAAAATGATCAAAATGATCAAAATGATCAAAACGACCAAATTGATCATTTTTTTGATCAAAATCATTATTCGAAAACAATTGGAAATGATTCAGCTCAAAGACTCATTTTTATAATCATAGCTGAAGCTACTACTTTTTCATTTGACCTTATCTGCAAAGGAAACCTATAGCTTCTAGGTGTCATATGAACCCTAGAAATCAATGCTTAACTACTTCTAGATGGCGAAGTAAGCAACAAGGCAAAATTATGAGATTTGTTTCTAGGAAAAATGTCCAATTTATGTTTATGAAAATTAATTTCTCACTAAATTAACATCCAGCAATACCTTTAACGCAATTTAAAAACCTGAATACAAAGCATATAATTTCCCAGGAATCCAATACTTTTTCCAATCAAAACCTAACCTCCCCGCAACTGAAACCAGTTTCACGCTATCGCGATCGTTTTTCGCTATCAACCTGCTGCCGATGCATGCTGCGTAAAGAGACCAGAGTGGAGTGCACCCCATCATCATCAGGTATATGCCGATAAACATGTTCCCTCTCCGTAGTCGTCGTCCAACTTGTGGTCCCCGACAAACACCTTTCGGAAGTTGGTTTCGCTATTCGCGCGTGTCGTATAATTAAATTGGAATTTCTGATAACCGTGCGCGCGCGCAACTTAATTGTCGCGAAAGCGCACTCGCTCACTCGAAAACTCACCTGATCTGGCCGGAGTCCGGGCGGCACCCAGGTGTACTCCTCGAGGGCGCACCCGCTGTCGTCGTCCGACTGGGAGTAGTTGTGGCCGATCTGGACACCTGGCCCGACCTGGTGGTGGACATTTGGCGGGAAATTCGGCGGGAAGCTCGAGGACTGTTGACTGCTGGTTGTGCTTCCGGCGCTGCCACGTGGCGAGTGGTGGTACGGAGGTCCCGGAGGGGGTGGTCCCGGAAGATATGGGACGGCTCCGTGAAGCTGTTGGTGCTGCTGGTGAAGGGCTTGGGACGAGGCTAGCGCGTGGGCGCTGTAGATTGAGCGGGGACCCCCGTGAGGACCTCCGCCACCGTCGTGGGGTTGAAGAGGAGGTAGAAAGTCCCCGACGGAAGGACTGGACGTGGGTTGAACCAGCGACTTGGAGTACGCGGCAGGGTGATGCTGCTGCAGATGCACCGGACTCATTGGAACCCGCGGCGGAACGGCGGCGTCGTACGGCTCGTAAGACGACGGATTCTGGTACGGGTACGATGACATGGTGCTGACGGCGGGGGTCGGCGAAGCGATCCTGTTGAAAGAGAAGAGAGAAGAAGACAAAATTGATTAACAGGTGGAGATAATCTAATAGATATTTCAACGCCTGGAACTAATCGGCGGCATCACGGCCAGCCAGCCAGGGCCGGCAACGATGATGAAGGTGGTTGAAGATGACTTTCAAAAATCTCGGCCAATAACAGTACACAAAGCGTGCTGGTCTTCTCTTCTCGGGTGAGGGGGTTACGCAAAGTACTGGTTTCATACGCCGCCGTAGTTTAACCTTTCTGGTGCGAGGGGGAACTTACTCTGATTTTTTTCGTCTTCTTCAGTGCGCTGGGAAGATCTTCGTAGGTTGGCGGGCCGGCTGACCTACAAAGCGTAGATCATACGCCGGGGCCATTGTGGACGACGTGCGTGACGAAAGCGAAATATTGGAGAGATACTGTAGATTGGAGTTGAAGTGAACTTTGGAGTCTTAGAATTTCATATAAAAAATCTCAACCATTTTAAATTTTGAAATAAATTAATGACTCAAAACTAATACACAATAAACTTAATTCTAAATTTTCTTAATTTTCTTAACATTCTTAATTTTCTTAAAATTCTTAATTTTCTCAGTTTCTTAAATGTTCTTAATATTCTTAGTTTTCTTAATTTTCTTAGTTTTCTTAATTTTCTTAGTTTTCCTAATTTTCTTAATTTTCCTAATTTTCTTAATTTTCTCAATTTTCATAATTTTCTTAATTTTCATAGTTTTGTTAATTTTCTTAATTTTCTTTATTTTCTTATTTTCTTAATTTCTTAATTTTCTTAATTTTCATAGTTTTGTTAATTTTCTTAATTTTCTTTATTTTCTTAATTTCTTAATTTTCTTAATTTTCTTAATTTTCTTAATTTTCTTAATTTTCTTAATTTTCTTAATTTTCTTAATTTTCTTAATTTTCTTAATTTTCTTAATTTTCTTAATTTTCTTGATTTTCTTAATTTCCTTAATTTTCTTAATTTCCTTAATTTTCTTAATTTTCTTAATTTTCTTAATTTTCTTAATTTTCTTAATTTTCTTAATTTTCTTAATTTTCTTAATTTTCTTAATTTTCTTAATTTTCTTAATTTTCTTAATTTTCTTAATTTTCTTAATTTTCTTAATTTTCTTAATTTTCTTAATTTTCTTAATTTTCTTAATTTTCCTAATTTTCTTAATTTTCTTAATTTTCTTAATTTTCTTAATTTTCTTAATTTTCTTAATTTTCTTAATTTTCTTAATTTTCTTAATTTTCTTAATTTTCTTAATTTTCTTAATTTTCTTAATTTTCTTAATTTTCTTAATTTTCTTAATTTTCTTAATTTTCTATATTTTCTTAATTTTCTAAATTTTCGTGATTTTCTTAATTTTCTTAATTTTCTTAATTTTCTTAGAAATCTAGAAAATCTTGAAAATCTTAAAAATCTTGAATATCTTGAAAATCTTGAAAATCTTGAAAATCTTGAAAATCTTGAAAATCTTGAAAATCTTGAAAATCTTGAAAATCTTGAAAATCTTGAAAATCTTGAAAATTATGAAAATCTTGAAAATTATGAAAATCTTGCAAATCTTGAAAATCTTGAAAATCTTGAAAATCTTGAAAATCTTGAAAATCTTGAAAATCTTGAAAATCTTGAAAATCTTGAAAATCTTGAAAATCTTGAAAATCTTGAAAATCTTGAAAATCTTGAAAATCTTTAAAATCTTGAAAATCTTGAAAATCTTGAAAATCTTGAAAATCTTGAAAATCTTGAAAATCTTGAAAATCATAAAAATCTTGAAAATCTTGAAAATCTTAAAAATGATCAAAATGACCAAAATGATTAAAGTTATAAAGTAGCCCCAAATTACATTTCCTCCACCAAATTACCATGCCACTTTCATTTGCAGTGCAGTGCAGAGCACTGGTTCGCCGGCGGGAGCCCACAATCAGCGCCACCACACCATAATTGGGTTAAACTTGGATGGAAAATCGGTTCACTCGAAATAAAAAATACCGTGTGCCGGCTCACAAGAACCGCCGAAACCGAGCCGGATCGGATTCGTCGCAGCGATTTTGATTCTCCAAAGAATTAAAAAAAATGTTGTATGAAAAATTTGACTTGAAAAAACTCACTCACGCGATTTGGCGCGGAACAACTGCGCGAGCAAAAAGTAAAAGTCTACGATTAAGTAACAGTGGCGGCCTTAAGCCGAAAATACGCGGGGTTGGTTGATTCTGATCTCTTTGGTTGGTTGAGGGCTTTTGGCGGGAGTCACGCAGTTTTTTAGAGGCACTTGCAATTTGAGTTTGGGCTTAGGTGAAAAACGATCTAATCAAGATTTGCACTTTCGAATAACAAAATTATCTGGTGAGGCGTGTTCGTTACGTAATGAATGCGCAATAGGTGTGTGCACGATTTACAGTACTTGTAATTGGAAGATATTTATTTTTTCATAACGAAGAGAGCTGGGACAGAAAAATGATAAACAGTACAATTTGAGATAGAAAACAATTATGATTGGTATAAGTTTGGATTTAAAAAATAATAATATAAAGCAAGAAAGTCATTTGAAACTCAGTGGTACAAATCTTTATTTGTCTCTACCTTCTTTTGTCCCAAATGCAATCTGTCTCAATTGCCTTCTATTTCAAATGCCTTCTGTCTCAATTATCTTCTGTCCCACTAGTAGTCTGTCTCAATTGTTGGTTGATTCAAATGCGCTTTGTCTCAATTGTATTGTAATTGTATTTTTTCTATTTTGTCATTTACTTTAAATGTTTTCTGTCTCAACTGTATTGCGATTGCGTTTTGTCTCAATTGTCTCCGACTGCACCCATAGCGTCACCAATTTTTCCTGTCTCAGCTATCTTCGAAGAGACTTCTGTCTCAAAAATCTTTGTCAGAACTGTTTCATTATTCTAAGCAGTCTTATGTCTTAGTTGTCTTTTGTTTTAGCTGTCTTTCTGTCTCCAATGGAGACAAAATACAAAGTTGAGACAGGTTAGACACGAAGTTGTCTCATTTGACTCCAATTTGTTGTCTATTATTTATCGTCTTCTGTCTCAGCTATCTCAACGTTTAAGTTATATCTGGCATTAGATTTCTTCTATCTTGGTTGTAACAAGATCAAAAGATGCTTCAGAATTATCCGTAATTAATCAAAATTAGTTTAGCGACTTCTACAAAAAGTGTTTCTGCCCAAAGTGCCATTTTTGTCTCATTTTGCTCTAAACTAAACTTCCCTCCTCTGTTTCGCGCTTTTCCCGCCAGAAATTCCTTCAGTGAAAGTTACATCACCAGCACCAGTGATTCATCAAATTTCCCACCAACCATTTTTCGGTAGTCGTCGCCATCGTCATCTAATCTGGGCAACAAAAGTGTTGAAACCTCTATTTTGGCGCGGCTCTTTTCCATCATCTTTCGGTGGAGAAAGTGCCAAACCGCTAATGAGTGATGTCGCAACAGGTGCCTTTGTTCTGCCTTTCATTGCGATCATCTGGCTTCCCAGGTGTGATGCTGATCCAAAGTCATCAACTTCGAACAGTCCGGTCCGGATTCCGTCGCAATTAGATGACCCAAATGTCGGCTCGCTAAGCGACGAATAATTATTAAAATAACACATTTTAAAATTCCTGTTTCGAAGGTTTACAACCGCTGATGGCCCAGTTTCGCAACTTTACTACACAACACACACCAAATCAAAGCACATTTGAATAACAACCAAAAAAAACTTATTATAAAAAAGTGGATTCCATCTGACGCGGTAGAACCAGTTCCATTTCGATTCCGCAACACGAAAGAAAAGCTTAAAAGGGCCATAAAATTAAGCATCGGATCGTGGCGGGACGTCGTCGTCGACGATGCTTTTTAAAAGTCGACACATGGAAGAGCCAAGAGCTGGGACGAGACTTTCGTGGAATAGGTCAGATATTGACAGTACTAAATGGTTTTGCTTCAGTTCTGCCGTCTTGTACGCACTTTTTAAGTGGAGCTATAGTAAATGGTTCCGACGACGACGAATGATGGTCGCTAATCCGAGTGGTCAGTTCCGGTTAAGGGGCTTGGAACCGGTTGGAACGTTTTTCATATACTTTGTCAAGGATTGTAGCATTTGCGGAGCGTAAAATGCAATAAATTTGGAATTTTATGGTTGTCATATATGTTTGAACTAACTTAAAAACTAACTTTAAAAGTGCCTGTCTACTAAATTGCTACGTCTCAATCAAATCTCTTCTTTCAGTTGTCCAAATGGTCACAAGTTGTCCCAAATAACAAAAAAAAAAAAAACTCTTAGCCGAACTTCATCGAATTGCAGTCAAGTCTCGATTATTGGAAGCCTTGATTATCCGAAGTTTGGATTATCCGGAAATTTGTCCCATACAAAAATGCGAATCACGAAAAAAATGTTTTCGATATTTATTTTATTTTCTGACTTATAAATTTATATTCGAGCATGGCGAACCTATTTAAGAAAAATTTAAATATTTAAAAATCAAAATCAAATAATTCGCTCTACAGCATTGCCTTGGCGTTCCCGATTACGGGATTCCTACTCGAAACTTGATGTCCGAAGGCTTGATTGTTGAGGCAATTGCAAACCTCTTTTTACACCTAAGCTTCCATCCACCCCGGGATTCGAACTGACGACCTTTGGATTGTGAGTCCAACTGCCTACCAGCGACTCCACCGAGGCAGGACCAAGGGAGACGACTCCTACACTTGGACTGAGCTATCGACCTAACCTCTAGGTTAGACCGGGGCCAACATTTACTTCCCCATCCGACGGAAGGCGTGATCAGACAAATCTCGTCTCAAAATTTGCCTCCGGGACCTTCTGGGATCGAACCCAGGCCAACTGGGTGAGACGCAATCACGCTTACCCCTACACCACGGTCCCGGCATAAATATTTATATTTTCTTAACATTTAGTTTTTCTTAATTTTCTTAATTTTTTTATTTTCTTAATTTTCTAAATTTTCTAAATTTTCTTAATTTTCTTAATTTTCTTAATTTTCTTAATTTTCTTAATTTTCTTAATTTACTTAATTTTCTTAATTTTCTTAATTTTCTTAACTTTCTTAATTTTCTTAATTTTCTTAATTTCCTTGATTTTCTTAATATTCTTAATTTTCTTAATTTTCTTAATTTTCTTAATTTTCTTAATTTTCTTAATTTTCTTAATTTTCTTAATTTTCTTAATTTTCTTAATTTTCTTAATTTTCTTAATTTTCTTAATTTTCTTAATTTTCTTAATTTTCTTAATTTTCTTAATTTTCTTAATTTTCTTAATTTTCTTAATTTTCTTAATTTTCTTAATTTTCTTAATTTTCTTAATTTTCTTAATTTTCTTAATTTTCTTAATTTTCTTAATTTTCTTAATTTTCTTAATTTCCTTAATTTTCTTAATTTTCTTAATTTTCTTAATTTTCTTAATTTTCTTTATTTTCTTTATTTTAAAATTTGAAAATCTTGAAAATCTTGAAAATCTTGAAAATCTTGAAAATCTTGAAAATCTTGAAAATCTTGAAAATCTTGAAAATCTTGAAAATCTTGAAAATCTTGAAAATCTTGAAAATCTTGAAAATCTTGAAAATCTTGAAAATCTTGAAAATCTTGAAAATCTTGAAAATCTTGAAAATCTTGAAAATCTTGAAAATCTTGAAAATCTTGAAAATCTTGAAAATCTTGAAAATCTTGAAAATCTTGAAAATCTTGAAAATCTTTAAAAACTTGAAAATCTTGAAAATCTTGAAAATCTTGAAATCTTGAAAATCTTGAAAATCTTAAAAATCTTGAAAATCTTGAAAATCTTGAAAATCTTGAAAATCTTGAAAATCTTGAAAATCTTGAAAATCTTGAAAATCTTGAAAATCTTGAAAATCTTGAAAATCTTGAAAATCTTGAAAATCTTGAAAATCTTGAAAATCTTGAAAATCTTGAAAATCTTGAAAATCTTGAAAATCTTGAAAAACTTGAAAATCTTGAAAATCTTGAAAATCTTGAAAATCTTTAAATTCTTGAAAATCTTGATAATCTTGAAAATCTTGAAAATCTTGAAAATCTTGAAAATCTTGAAAATCTTGAAAATCTTGAAAATCTTGAAAATCTTGAAAATCTTGAAAATCTTGAAAATCTTGAAAATCTTGAAAATCTTGAAAATCTTGAAAATCTTGAAAATCTTGAAAATCTTGAAAATCTTGAAAATCTTGAAAATCTTGAAAATCTTGAAAATCTTGAAAATCTTGAAAATCTTGAAAATCTTGAAAATCTTGAAAATCTTGAAAATCTTGAAAATCTTGAAAATCTTGAAAATCTTGAAAATCTTGAAAATCTTGAAAATCTTGAAAATCTTGATAATCTTGAAAATCTTGAAAATCTTGATAATCTTGAAAATCTTGAAAATCTTGAAAATCTTGAAAATCTTGAAAATCTTGAAAATCTTGAAAATCTTGAAAATCTTGAAAATCTTGAAAATCTTGAAAATCTTGAAAATCTTGAAAATCTTGAAAATCTTGAAAATCTTGAAAATCTTGAAAATCTTGAAAATCTTGAAAATCTTGAAAATCTTGAAAATCTTGAAAATCTTGAAAATCTTGGAAATCTTGAAAATCTTGAAAATCTTGAAAATCTTGAAAATCTTGAAAATCTTGAAAATCTTGAAAATCTTGAAAATCTTGAAAATCTTGGAAATCTTGAAAATCTTGAAAATCTTGAAAATCTTAAAAATCTTGAAAATATAAAAAAACTTGTAAATTTTAAAAATTTCAAGTTCAAAATGATCAAAATGACCAAAATGATCAAAATGATAAAAATGATCAAAATGATCAAAATATCAAAATGATCATAACCGGTTCACCTAACCGATTCAATTTACAGTGAAAAATAGTGAAACTGTCCTAATTGTTCTCAATAGTCTTAACTACCTCAACCGTCTCAGCTATTTCATTCGTTGTGCCATCTTACATCAAATCGATGTAATTTATCAAAACCTCAAGTCCATTTGCGAAATCTTGAAAAAATCACACGAGACCGCACGCAAAAGCTCATTATTTCGCGTTCCCATCCAATCTAACGAAAAAACAAAAGTGCAATCACATTGGTTTAGTCGCGCTTAGGACACACTCACTCCACCATCTGATCATGGTAATTAAATCCAACCGTCAAAGTCCGAATGTCTCGTACCCTGAGACCAATGTCACTAGAATTGTCATTGGCTGCGTGGCGTAACTTTGAACTGAAGAATAAATAATTACACCTTAACGCAGAGTGTGTACTTGAACTTAAATGAGCGCGCTCCATTAAGCGACGAACCCCTGAGTTAAGGTTTTGCTTAAAGTGTTTTAAGCGATGACCGCGACGTTGATTGCCGATCTTGGCTTAAATTGACACTTTGTCTTTAGGCGGTATTGCTTAGTCGCTGGGGGATTTTTTTTTCAAACCATTGTCAATAGCTTGAACTAGATCGTTCGAAAATTACTGCTTGAGGCCCCACAAAAACCGAGTAAACTACCTCTTAAAACCATTCGCAAACCATCCGTGCTCTACTTGCTGGGTGACCTTCCCGACTCAAACGTTAATCACAGTCCAAGAAACCAGCAATTTCATTCTTTTCGCTAGCTTAACCCATCCACAAAACTATGAGGAGTAATTCGCTAATCACTTAATTAGTGCTGCTTAGTCTGACGCTGTCCCCCTTCCCACCAGTGATGGTCAACGTCATCAATCTGGCCGGCGGCATCTTTCTGCGCGCGACGCTAATAACCACTTTGGTTGCCCCTGTGGCCCCCGAGGGGGTTTACTCCATTTGCCAGGATGACATACGGCCCATCCGTCAGTTGGCCAATCGGACCCCGCACATCTTTTAGAATACCTAGTTGGTACCTAGTCCACCGGCAAAAGTAGCTGCCGTTTTGTTTAATCACAAATTGTGGGAAGGAGGAAATTTGCTTGGGAAAAGTGGGGGAGGGGGCGGGGACAGTGATGGGAAAAGGTCACCGGACTTGGTTATTTTAGGTTGGTTGGAGTTGGTGAGATTTTGAAAAGTGTTGGTCAAAAGTAGTGAAATGGTATTGTCAAAAGTAATTCTAGATTAAATTTTCAAAATAGTCTATCCCTCATGGGATCTAGATAGGACCTATCTAGAATTATCAGTTACTTAACCCTCTACTGCCCAAATTTTTTTTTTCGAAAATATTTATTTTTCCTGTGTTGAGGAGGTCATTTTGAGCAACTTTTGTTCTACGAAAAACTTTACTTCTCTTGTTTTATGTTTATTTTTATATTTTAATTTGCATTTATCTTGTTTAGTTTATGTTTGTTTTTAATAGCATTTGGCCTATTCTACAACCTAATAAAATTACATTTTGCCTATCAATGCAAATCAATACAAAATTTGTCTCTTTTCAAAATGTTATTGCCAACTATATTTAAAAAAAATAAATTATAAAAAATATGGCACAAAATTTATTTTCAAGTAACAATTTTAAACCAGTGCAGTAAGAAAAAAAGATCATTTTTCGGATTATTAAAAATTTCTCCTACTGTTTTCAGGGCTTTAATTATTCGAAAAAAATTCAAGGTCATTTTTTAAACTGAACCTTTCCATCCCTGCGAACAATTCAGGGGAGCAATTCAAATTACAACTCTTTCCGAGCAACGCTCGTCTGCATACATTTCCCAGTTATTTTTTTCGGATGGCTGAACCACGCTGGGAGTCGACTCCGAGCTTGGTTCATGTTCGGGCGGGTTTTGCTAATATTTTTGTATGTTAATGACCCTACTTCGCAGTCCCCCAAAAAAAAAAAAAACTTAAATTTTCGTGTGACGAAGAAAAACGTTCAGTGCGACCTCATTTCCATGCGCGCGCGCGACAACTCCAAACTCTTCGGAGAGAACTTTAATTAAAAATAACTGGACGAGCTATTTGGGCATTCTGATTGAGCCGAGTGCGTTCATTTCTTGATTTGCTCATTATTTACATTTTTTTTGGCTTGAGGGAGGGGGTTCGAGTCTGAGACAGAAAACAACATTAAAAACTAACTTAATCCACCTATGTGGTTGGAGCCTTCCTCACAACAATGGCTGTACACAAGTTTCATCTATTTTTTAGATCTGGCTTCCAAAAAGTACATCGATATCACTTAAGTGGCCATACCTCGAGACAGGGTTGCCAGATCTTCAATGTTTTGCACTCGTTGAAAAGGTCTTTTGATAACCTAACCAACGATGGGTCGGATGGTGGATCCGGATATAGTTTACATACATTTAAGTGAGATCCGGCTTCTAAAAAGTACATAAATATCACTTAAGAGGCCATATCTCGAGACAGGGTTGCCAGATCTTCAATGTTTTAGACTCATTGGAAAGGTATTTTGATAACCTAACCAACAATGGGTCGGATGGTGGATCCGGACATAGTGTACATACATTTAAGTGAGATCCGGCTTCAAAAAAATACATCAATATCACTCAAGAGGCCATATCTCGAGACAGGGTTGCCAGATCTTCAATGTTTTAGACTCATTGGAAAGGTATTTTGATAACCTAACCAACAATGGGTCGGATGGTGGATCCGGACATAGTTTACATACATTTAAGTGAGATCCGGCTTCAAAAAAGTACATCAATATCACTCAAGAGGCCATATCTCGAGACAGGGTTGCCAGATCTTCAATGTTTTGGACTCGTTGGAAAGGTCTTTTAATAACCTAACCAACGATGGGTCGGATGGCAGATCCGAACTTCGTTTACATACATTTAAGTGAGATCCAAATATATGTGAAAACACATTTTTACACATAACTTTTGAACTACTTATCGAAACTTCAATCTGTATAAAACTCGATCTATGGGACCCTAAACCAAGTCGAATGCAAATCGGTTCAGCCAGTGCCGAGAAACATGAGCTAGTTTGTTGGTCACATACATACATACACACACACATACACACACACATACACACAGACATTTGTTCAGTTTTCGATTCTGAGTCGATATGTATACATGAAGGTGGGTCTACGACGTTTTTATACGAAGTTCATTTTTAGAGCAGGATTATAGCCTTACCTCAGTGAGGAAGGCAAAAATCTGAATAAAGACTTCAACGACAGCGGGTTGTCCACCTTGAGATAATTGCAAATATTTACTTACGTATGGCCAGCGTTGGGCGCGCCGTTGTTCAGAACTTCAGGTAGCTGTTGGTGCTGTTGCTGGTAGGGAACCTGCGGTGAAGCTGATGGCGACGATGAAGAATTGGGTGCAATTTGGGGGCTCCCACGAACGGGACTGTCGGGCGCGGGACGTTCCGAGTTCAACAGCCGAAGTTCCTCGCTGCTCAGGTGGAAGTTCCGCCGCATACCGGGTCGGTGCTGAGGTAGTGGTGGAAGGTCATCCGGAGGGTTCGAGGCGTCCACGTTGATTCCGCTGTCGGACCGTTGCTCGTCCTCGTAGTTGGGATTCGAACCTGGTGGGGGTCCCAGGAGGAAGGTGTCATCCAGCACGGTGACCCGCTTCTTCGGCGTCACCGGCTGGTCCGGATTGTTGACCCTGTTGGTCAAGATCGGTCGATGCTGCTTCGTCGGGAAGATGATCGCGGACTTCCCGGAAGAAGTCGTCGTCGTTGCTTGGCCACCACTCTGATTGGCAGCGTTTGCCAACCTGTCCGACGCGGCTTTCGCGTAGATCTGCCGGTAGTACTTCTCCTGGTTCCCGTACAAAAAGCAGACCTTCCACCACTGCTTCCCCACCTGCAGTGCATTCCCGGTGGACGACGTGGTCGCCGACTTGGCCACCACCTCGTTCGAACTCATCGTGTCTTCACACCTCGCGACAGCGCAGTTTTCGTCACGTTTAGCCTTTATTTCCACTAGTCACCGCCAGATGTCGCCGCGGTCGTCGTAACAAACAATGTAGCATTAGTTCGCGCACCTTGTTATCTTCTTCGTTTTCGTTCGGCTTGAGTCACACGCGTTGATCCCCCTCCGTGCTGCAAGTGCCAGACGATTATTTTAATTAACCCACCACCCCAAGAGCGGTGATATAAAATTAAAACTAGACTCACGGAGTGTGTCTGACTGTGTCTCTCTCTGCGGCAGCAATTTGTTCGCACGACTTGGACTTGGACGACTTCTTGGAGCGGAGATCTTCGGGAGGGGGTCGTCGTTTGTGTTCAACATTGAATAAATCGTTACGTTTAATGTTACTATGCGGACTGTGATCTCTCCGAGTGTAGTCGTCATGGATGATCGTTACATTATGGAGATTGAAGGAGGCGTACACGATGAAGATGTGTCTGTTAAAACGTTACAGTTTGAGGAATTCCAGGCGTTGATTCGGAAAAAATCTTGTGGCTTGATCAATCTTAAAATTGAAGGTTTTTTAATTTCTTTTTTTGTCTAAACTTTTTTTAGTTTCTTGATTATTTTATATGTTAAGAATGTTAATTTTTAAAATTATTCGTTTTTTCCATAAATAAATATAATTGTAATTATTATTTTTATTTGTATTTGATTGACAATGCAATACTACTTTTATGACCAAAAAATCCATTTTGCATTAGTTGTTCGTCCAACAACTTTGGAAGCTAATCGTACTCAAAAACCTTCGAAATATTAAAATATCGGTTCCGTCATCAGGGGTGACATTGGGTCTGTATGGTGAAATTGGGCCATACAAATTTCAGCATTTTTGTATGACCCAATCTCTCCCCCCCAGACCCAACATCACCCCTAATGACGGTATTTTGAAAACAAAAAAAAACAATCTAGTTGGTTTTCGGGTTTAAGATTGATGAGATAAATGCAGGAAAAAAATGGAAATTTTGGTTTTCTCAAAAAGTATTATTCCTAGTGAAAATCAATACAACAATCGTTAAAATAATTTATTTAGAATTCTGATGTATTATCTAGATCATACTCCAGGCCACGAACGAGCTTTTGCAACATACAGTCCAGACTCGATTATCCGAAAACCTTGGATGAATTTCACTTCAGATGATCGAATTTTCGGATAATCGAATCACATTTTTCATTCTTTTTCACCGCCTGTTTTTGGATTGTCGAGCTTAAGCCACTAAACTACGCTAAACTGATTTAGAATCTTAAAATCCAAGATGGCAGGTAAAAAGATGGTAACGAAATTTTGAAAAAATGCATTTTGTAATTAAATTTCTATAAATTCGAGTCGAAGATCTCGAATTTGATGTTAAAAATAAGAAAATAGTAATTACGAAAAATAACTGTTCCTAATTCGATTATCCGAAGTCTCATACAAAATTTAGAAGCTTCGGATAATCGAGTCTGGACTGCATTTCGACTTTGATCGATTATGCAAATTAGATTTGAGAGTGTTTTTCTATCTGCCTTTCTAACTAAGGAAATACAAAGGGTTTGATTTTGGCTTCGAAATAACCTCTATCTTTATAATCAGATTATTAAATTCATTCATTTCATTAAATTTCATCGGAAATATAAAATAAAAAATGTTCACACTTCATGGATTCCTGACAAAAAAAATTGGTAACACTGCCAATAAAATTTGTAATCTTTTTTGTTACAGCTTAAAAGACAGCATTTTTCATTATCTAAATTTATCCAAGATTTTTTTTCTTCAAAAAGTAATTATTTGGTGAAGTTGCGAAAACTCCATTCATGTTTTGATTTATCATAAAAGGTTGCCAAATAATCAATCTGTATGATGGTATTTGTAATCACTGTTCACAAATCTATTTAAAAAAAAACATCAAAAAATTAGCTATAGGAAATAATTTTCATTCATGTTTACATAATAGGGGAACTATACCCTTTCTCAGCCTATTTCTATTATCGGCCTAACAGCACTTTGATCATGAATTACAGCTTTCATTAAGGGGTTTTAACTGTTCCAAAGTAATAAATAGCTAAAATAAAAGTGAGCAAGCAACTCTCCATTGTTGATACATCTGAAAATGTTGATTTAATAGCGGAAACAGCAAAAGTGATGAGAATTAGTCGAACGGCTTAGAGTGATTAAAATGAGTATATTTCCCCTACAAACTTTAAAAGTTAGTCAAGTTTTGAGTCTCGATATATCATGACAGTGCTGCCTGATCATCTTGTTGGTCCACGATTAGGATATTAAAAAAAATAGGTAGAAAAGATAAACTAATATAAATCTGAAATATGACCAAAATCGATATTTTGACACTTCGGGACAATTCTGAGAGCAGACTGGGGTTCTTCGGTAAAATTACATGGAATAATAATGCGTTATACTGAATATTTGACCTTTTTTGAAAATATTAGTTCTGTTTACAATTTTTTTTTGGAAATTTCACAAATGTTTAATTTTTATCATGGTCCTATTTCGAGCATTAGTGTCTGAAATATTGGTACTAGAAAATAAAAGGTGTTTGGATGAGTGTCAATTCCAATGTCTCTTAGGCAATTTTACTGAAATTTCTCAACTTTTCGAAAAGTTATACTTTATGAGACTATATCTTGAAAAAAGTGCACTTTATCAAAAAATTGGTTTTACATTCAAAACTGAAATAAAAAGAAAATTCGAGTAAAATTTGAATTTTTGTAGAAAACTTTTTATTTTCAAAAAATCATAACTCGGCGCAAAATTTTTGTCCATACTTTTCTATGGCTCAAAAGTTGCGTTTTTTGCATCATAAAACATATAATAAAAATAAAAAATAAAAAATACTGATTTTGAGAAAATGAGAAAACACCAAACCGATAAGAAATTTACTTCAAATGATACAGTATATTTACGTACCATTTTTGTATGGACATCTTCCAAAATTGTATGGAGCCTTGTATTGGTGAACCAATTACATTAAATGGCTGTTTTGATCGTAGGGAAGGACTCCAAAAAGTTTGAACCAAACCAAAAAAATATAAAAAAATGAAAATGCGTGGAATTGGCTTATATGAGCAATTCTCTACGAAATCGGTCTTTTTTCTTCAATTTTAATTTTTGTATTTTTTAATCCGGCTGAAACTTTTTTGGTGCCTTCGGTATGCCCAAAGATGCCATTTTGCATCATTAGTTTGTCCATATAATTTTCCATACAAATTTGGCAGCTGTCCATACAAAAATGATGTACGTAAATTCAAAAATTTGTATCTTTCGAAGGAATTTTTTGATCGATTTGGTGTCTTCGGCAAAGTTGTAGGTATAGATACGGACTACACTGGAAAAAAATGGTACACGGTAAAAAAAATTTGGTGATTTTTTATTTAACTTTTTATCACTAAAACTTGATTTGCAAAAAAACACTATTTTTAATTTTTTCATTTTTTGATATGTTTTAGAGGACATAAAAAGCCAACTTTTCAGAAATTTCCAGGTTGTGCAAAAAATCATTGACCGAGTTATGAATTTTTTAATCAATACTATTTTTTTCAAAAAATCGAAATTTTGGTCGCAAAAATGTTTGTTAGTCTTGGTTTAAAAATTTTGAAAATATTGTTTTCGAAAAGATCGGAAAATTTTACAAATGTTTTATATTATAACATTGAAAATCGGACCATTAGTTGCTGAGATATCGACATTGAAAAATGGTGGGCTGTTTGTGTGAGACTTAGAAAACATCAATTTTTCTGTTTTTAAACCTTTGCCTTGCAATATCTCAGCAACTAAAGGTCGTATCAACAAAGTCCGTTGAAGCAAAATATAGAGAATTTTCTCAGCTTTTCAAAAATATTTTGCGACTATTTTGAAAAAAGTTACATAAAAATGGCTATAACTTGAAAACGGTGCACTTTATCAAAATTTCACTAAAGTACTTTTTGATTGCAAATTCAATTTTACATCGAAAAATGAAGTAAAAAAATTTTTGCGACCAAAATTTCAATTTTTAGAAAAAAATAGTATTGATCAAAAAATTCATAACTCGGTCAATGATTTTTTGCACAACCTGGAAATTTCTGAAAAGTTGGCTTTTTATGTCCTCTAAAACATATCAAAAAATAAAAAAAATTAAAAATAGTGTTTTTTGCAAATCAAGTTTTAGTGATAAAAAGTTAAATAAAAAAATCATCAATTTTTTTTTACCGTGTACCATTTTTTTCCAGTGTAGTCCGTATCTATACCTACAACTTTGCCGAAGACACCAAATCGATCAAAAAATTCCTTCAAAAGATACAGATTTTTGAATTTTCGTATATCATTTTTGTATGGACAGCTGCCAAATTTGTATGGAAAATTATATGGACAAACTTATGATGCAAAATGGCTTCTTTGGGCATACCGAAGGCACCAAAAAAGTTTCAGCCGGATTAAAAAATACAAAAAAAATCGAATGACCGAAATCCTAGAGAACTGCTCATATTGTAAAGAATCGCTCTTTTGTAACTTTTGACCAATAATGGACTTATTAAATTTTTCAAATGTTGGTGATTTTCAAGGGCTTGCTCTGATACTTTTGAAAAAAGGTAAAGATGGCTTAGATTGTTAGATCAAATATCGATGTCTTTGACAAAGTTGCTCTTCTAGAAAAAAAAATCCCGAATTTTCTAGAAAAAAAAATCCCGAAAGTATAACTTAAAAGTTGAATCGTGAGCCACCCTAATTTTGAACTTAGACAATAGTTGTTTTTATCCATTTGCAATAACTCTTCCGAATACAACACGCTTCAAAACTGCACAACTATTCAGAAAATCAATTTTCCACTTCATTTTGCAATGTGGACCAAATAGAGTGGTATTATTAAAATTTGTTTATTTCAAGATTTATTACATGCTGCCTTGAAAGGTTATGTAATTTTTCATCAATCTGTTAATAACTTTTGGGTTTTCTGCCAAATTTTAGCATATTTTTTATGAAAATAGCTTTCGAATACATCTTTGTGATTTCCTCTGGAATTTTCCTTCAAACAAAAGCACCAACGATCCGGCGATCGCACTGAAAGGAGAAGGTATTTAATTATGCAAAACAAAATAATCATCTTCTTGAACAGTTCCGAAACAAAACGCCTAATGAGATAGACAAATGAATACACATTAGTGGGTAGTGTTGGTGGTGGGCGAGCCAAAGTAAACCTGTTTTCTACGCGGTTTTTTTTGCAACTATTTGCGTTCAAAGTTTTGTCCATCATTTGAGCGCACGCGCGCGATGATCCTTGAAGTTGATAGGAATTTCAAGTTGTTTTCTTTTTGTTCAAACGTAAAATTTGAATATACCCAGCGAGATCGTAAAGATGCAGACGATATGGGGTCGCAACAGTTGTTTTGTGCTTTTTTGGAAAGTTATCTGGCTGGCTGGCTGGCCACGGGCCCCGAGGGTGAACTAATTGGCCACAACTGGAACCATTTCGGGCGGGTTTTATCGAACCCATCCATTATGGAAATGGGCTTCCTTTTTTGAAGAATCGACGACTAGCTGACAACACAATATCTTAATCAACGATTATTTTTTCGTGTTTTTTTTTTTGTGGTGATCGTAGATTTGGGTGTCATTTTCGAGGTGCTTCTTGAAACAAATTGATTCGGATGTGGTTCCCGTGTGATAAGGGATTTGACGGTTTGGGGACAGGTCACCGAGGGCAGTTTGATTGAAATTTATGACATCCTACATTTTTTGTAGTCTGAAGATTGTTGAAAAAATGTGCGGAATCCGAAGCCAATTGTGACACTAGAGATACAAATGTTTAAAGGGAAACTCTTTTATTGTAACATAATCAACATAAAATTTAAATGTCACAAGTTTTACGTAAAACCCCCTCCGGATCTGTCCCCACAGCTTGTAAAACGTAACCAAAAAAAACAGTTTCCCGCGCTTTTTCGGGACTGGTGCCGTTTTTGGCCACAAGTGTGTTGCTGTGCGTGTGACCGCGCGCAAGTGGCACCCCCGGAGGCACTTTCGCATTATGGTGGTGTCTCACCCCGGCGGTGTGGACCCCCGTCGAAAGAGTTGCTGCTGCTGCTGCTGCTGTTTTCGATTTAATGACTTTACGATCACCGACTTCAACTGGGGTCCGGGGCGTTATAAACCCGTCTTACCCCCTTCGAAAATTAACTTAAACCAGTAGGAACAGCAAGAATAAAATCGGCAAGCTAAGAGGTTCCACCCCTGGCCGTCCTCGAGTGGTTTGGAAAAAATAAGCCCCCCCGAAAACAAAACAAAAAAAACTTTCAACTTTCGAGAAGGGGCAAGTGGACCGTTAGTGTCGGGGCTTCCGATTTCAAGGGGCAGTAGACTCGTTAGCGTAAGTCGTGTGTAATAAGCGTACGACGTGGGTTTTGGTCAATCGGGAATGATGAGCTGGGATTACATCAACTACCCACCACACGGAAAGGGGATCCATCGCCAAATCGCGATAAAGTTCGCTAAAACTAGCGAAAAATGTCGCTAATTTCTCAGCCTGCACAAAAATTACCTAGAATCGCTAATTTTTTTCGCTGGTTTGGAAACCGATGAAATTCTACCAAACCAGTGAAAAAAACACTGGTTTGGTGAAAAATGTCGCTGTTTGGGGGATCAGTTTTGCTAGAATCAGAAAATTTTCTCGCTGGTTTGGAAAAAGCGGCAGGGCACCAAAATCAACCAGGAGATTATTGTACTGGTTTTGGGAAACAATTCGCTGGTCCAGCGGATTTTTTCACTGAACTGGTGTTCTTTTACGCTGGATCAGCGTTTTCTATCGCTGACGTCCGGGTTTTTTTCCGGCGGCAGCAGCTCGTACCAAAATCAACCAGGAGATTATTCTACTGGTTTCGGCGAAAAATCCGCTGGTTCAGCGAATGTTTCCACTGGACCAGTGTTTTTTTGCAATCGTCAGAAAAGATTTCGCAGTAACGGAAGCAGAATTAAAAGAAAGTCCAGCCATCAGGTTGTACTTACTTGCCACAGCACAAACTGTTCCGCGGCCATGGTCAAGTTCCTCGCCTACGATTCTTGCTGCCACCTGCGATAATTTGTGCACTCATCTATGCAGCAGTACAAATACATCTCCAGCTTCACTGCACCGTATTTTTCTGCTGCGAGAACTTAATGGAAACGTGCTTCTTTTCATTGAAAAGAACCATCATATGTATTTTAATGCTGAACACTTGATGCAGAACTTTTTCATGCTTTTTTGTTTTGAAAAAACCCCTAAAGCAATTCGATTGCCACAAATCGCTTCCAAACGTGAACAATAACAAACATTTATGACGGCTGTCGGAAGGATTTGTATCAAACCAGCGAAAACTTTCGCTGGAAAAGAAACCGTTTCGGAAATAACAAACCAGCGAAACCAAGTTGCTGGATTTGATTTCGCGCAGCCACCTTTTTCAGCGAAAAATTTAGCTGGTTTAGAGAAAAATATCGCTGATATCAGCAAAACCAACCCAGCAAAATTCGGTCGCTGGTTTGGCGATCGATCCCCTTTCCGTGTAGTGTACTCCCAGTCATGGTCAAAATCATCGTCAAATCAGGGGTCTACCGTGGGGTGTAAGATAGATAGGGGTTATCTTGTACAAGAATCAGTAGCCTTTTTGTTATTGGAGATTTTTTATTATTATTTTTTATTTAATATGTCCACATTAAATTGTTCATTTATAACAAACAAACAAATTATTCGCTCTACAGCATTGCCTTGGCGTTCTCGATTGCGAGATTTGTTGAGGCAATTGCAAACCTCTTTTTACACCTTAGCTTCCATCCACTCCGGGATTCGAACTGACGACCTTTGGATTGTGAGTCCAACTGCTAATCAGCGACTCCACCAAGGCAGGACCCAGGGAGCAACTCCTCCACCTGGATTGAGCTAACGATCTAACCTCTAGGTTAGACCGGGGCCAAATTGTTCACGAAAACCTAATTCGATTTTCGAAAAATTCCATACATATTTCTGTAAAGATTAGTTTTTTGAATTTTACACATCACTTTGGAGGACTCCAGAGCTGCAAAACGGTTTAATTTTTTTCAAAACATTCTAAAATCATTTTAATTTTGATAACCAAACATTCAATATTACGCCCTTTTAAAATGTTAGCCTTGGTTAAAAAAATTGTGAAAAAAATGTTTTCGAAAAGATCGGAAAATTCCACAAATGTTTCATATATTAACATTGAAAATCGGACCATTACTTGCTGAGATATCGACAGTAAAAAATGGTGGGTTGTTTGGGTGAGACTTGGAAATCATCAATTTTCATGTTTTTAAACCTTTGCATTGCAATATCTCAGCAACTAAAGGTCGTATCAACAAAGTCCGAAAAAGAATTTTTTCAGCTTTTCAAAAATATTTTTTCCAAACATGTGCACTATTCAAAAAAAATGAAAAACTGCGACTATTTTCCAAAAAGTTACCTAAAAATGGCTATAACTTGAAAACGGTGCACTTTATCAAAATTTCACTAAAGTACTTTTTGATTGCAAATTTGATTTTACATCGAAAAATGAAGTTGAATTTTTTTTGCGACCAATATTTCGATTTTTTGAAAAAATCAGTATTGATTAAAAAATTCATAACTCGGTCAAAGATTTTTTGCACAACCTAGAAATTTCTGAAAAGTTGGCATTTTATGTCCTCTAAAACATATCAAAAAATAAAAAAAAATAAAAGTAGTGTTTTTTTGCAAATCAAGTTTTAGTGATAAAAAGTTAAATAAAAAAATCACCAAATTTTTTTACAGTGTATCATTTTTTTTCAGTGTAGTCTGTATCCATACCTACAACTTTGCCGAAGACACCAAATCGATCAAAAAATTCCTTCAAAAGATACAGGTTTTTGAATTTTCATGCATCATTTTTGTATGGACAGCTGCCAAATTTGTATGGAAAATTTTATGGACAAACTAATGATGCAAAATGGCTTCTTTGGGCATACCGAGGCACCAAAAAAGTTTCAGTCGGATTAAAATATACAAAAAAAATCTAATTACCGAAATCCTAGAGAACTGCTCACGTATTTATTTATATATTTTTTCTTGACATTTTCTTAGCTGAAAGCTATTAAATTTTACTGTGGGTACATTTCAAACATATTTTAATCAATTTTATTTCTGCTTCAAACCACCTTAAGTCACATACTTTTTTTTTGTTTTGGCAATGTTAGTGAATACTATATTTAGGTATTTGTGATTGTGCATTACAATTTATTTTTCAGTGTGTTAAAATATATTAAACAAGATTTTTTTCAAATTATTGAGGTACAGAACGTAAAAGAAACTGAAAATAATAGATTTCAACTTTGTTTGCTAAATGAACTTATTTTAAACAAGTTTTTTTTTGCAGAATTGCAATTAGGCCGAGGCACATATTTTCAGAAATTATTTTGTCTCTTCCCTTCCTTGAAAATTTTAATGAAAATAGACAATTTACTGAAAACATTTTAAAATCATTTTTTTAACTTCGGCCAAAGTGAACGGACAAACACTTTCAGAATTTTTTGCAGCGGTCTTACCCTTCTTCCAAAATTAAGTGATTTGTTATATTGTTATTCAACCACACAATAAGCCTTTTTGATCGAATTGTATTTAAAAAATACATTAAAAGAAATGGTTTCAACATTTGAATGACAAAACTAGTTTTGCAATCATTAGTTTATATAATATTTAAATAATGATTTTTTTGAGGATAAAACCTTTTGCTGTATTTTGGAGTTTTAAAGAATTTAAAGTAATTTGAAACGAGCCCAAACATGTTAGGGTATTCGTCCCTATTTTGGGCCTACTAAGCAGATCGCACTTTTAATTTGATGTGTTCTCAAAGGATGCTATAGGCAGCCTAGTTTGTTATATATGAATAAGTTGTTTTTTTAATGCTCAAGCTCGTACATTATCAACATTTTGTTACCTTATATCGCAGTAAATGCACGAAAAACAAAAAACACTTTTTGCCCCTATTTTGGGTCTATTGCTCCTAGCATCCGACCTTCAATGTACATTTTTTTCGACCCACCTTCTGATTGGTTGAAATTCCGAAGCACATCGTCAGCTGTGTGCTATCTTGTGACATAGACCATTTTGGTCGAAAATGAGTTAATGATGACGTTTTGCTATACTTAACAAACACTACAAGATGCTTTAATCCGATTTTGGAAACTCGCTTCCGTTTCCCGGATATCGCAATACACACTTGTGACATAGACCAATTTACCATCAAAATGATTGAGCACACTTGTGACACGTCATACATGTTGTTGGAAAATGTGGAAATTTTTTCTTGTTTTTCACAAATTTATGTTGATATTTTCTGAAGGCAATGCAATCTTTTGTTTTTGAAAATATACTGATTAAGTCGGTTAAACTATTGATTTAAGTCTATTTTAGTTTGTATGGAAATTCTGTGCACACTTGTGACACGTAGTACAATTTTACTTTCGAAACACACTTGTGACACGTGCTTTTCAGATTTTTGTTTACATTATTTACTGTATCTTTTAACTGGTGTAACCAAAGTAGTTGAAACTTTGAGCGTTTGTTAAGCGATAGTATACAAACCGATTGCTTTAAAAAGTTTGGCTTTATCATTCATAGTTTTGAAATTATTTACCAACAAACTTAAAAATCGATTTTCTCGAAAAGTACTAAATGGTCGTTGTCACAAGATAGCACACAACTGACGACATGGCGATTTTTTTTTTGACATACTGTTCAACCCCAGCTCGTACAGTTGAGCTCCAAAAATGCGGTCACCAAACAGGCTTAATCGTTGTGCTGTTACAAGCCACAAATCAACATAGGAATGATTGATTTAACCAGTAACAGTAAACTTACGTGCATAAAGTGTATGAGCAGAATTGATTTCATTAATTTATGAGTTTTAAAGATAATTAAATATTTGTTGCGCAGCCAATTAATTAACCCGTACTACGCGAGTAAGAACTTTAAGATGTGAAAGGTGCGCACACACTGTCACAGTTTGTAAAAGTGTCAAATGGACTGTAAATACAGCCATCGTCTACGAAATTAAGAGAGTAACTTTGATTAAGATTAAAAACCTATTGCTGGTGGTTTGAGATTTGGGCGAAGGCTCTCATTCGTGTGCCGAGTGATGAAAGCCGTGACCCTGAGTGTCAACAAGCGGTAAGCAAAAGTAATGACAATTTTGGACCTAATGGGCAGCTAGTAATTTACAGGAAGTATCATTCCCAAGTGTCAGTTTCCTGCAAATTAACGGTGGAATGCACAATTTCTTCAAATTAAGTTTGGTAGGCTCAATACAGGTACTAGGCCTAAAATAGGGACAAATACCCTGGGGATGATTATGACCGCTGGAAAAGGCATTTCAAAGTGTTTTCAGTTGATTTGTCCAACCAAAGTTTTTTGAAAAAAATATTTTGTTTTGATTTTTTCGGCAGATTTTTAAGGGATTCGATGAGCACTACCAACTTTGAAAAATATTTATTGCGTCCTTATTTGGACAAAAATATTTTTTTCAAAAAATATATTTTTTAAATATATTTTTTGATTATTGTCATGTCTAGAGTTTTATTTGAAGTGGAAGCCAAAAAAATATTGATTATTGATTAACACCTAAACTCCCAAGCTAGAGAACAAATATACTTGTTTACGCAACAAGTTTCAAAATTAAGAAGATTTTTTCAGTACGAGTCGTACATTTATCCACCGAGGTTCGCCGTGTTGGATAAATACGACGAACGCTGAAAAAATCAAGTTCTGCAACCCTTTTAACGGATTTGCAAGTCAAATGCCCATGTGTTGAGCCATTTCACCATTTAAATCAAAACAATAATATAAAATTAATACTTTTCGAGTGCTTTAAAGTATAATTTTCAGTAAACAAAAGTATTACTTTTGTTACAATTGATCTCCGATACTCCGAACCAGGAGATTCTCCAAACCTGCTGGATGTCTTAAATTTAAACTCAGTCTTCACTCCGTAGCGGTGGTTTCAAGCAAGACTCTTTTTTATTGCCCTGCACTTTCCGAGAAATTTTCTGCCCTTTTCACACAAGACCCGCTAGGGAACGAATCCGATTAAGCACATTTTGTATTCCAATTAGTCGAATCGAAATTTGAGCTAATCAATTTCGAAACGCACTTCGCTCCAGTCAATCCAACGAAAGAAGATCGCAGCTTCCCAGGTCGGAATTTCTCGGAAGCTGTGTGCTGGCGACTTGAAGAGTTGATGTTCTCACCGAGACGGCAGCTTCAATCGAAACGGCATCAAGTTCACACCTCCATGAAATGGAGGTATTGCTTTGGGAATGGCTTTTAGGATTTCTATTATGGGTTGGTTTAATGGCGATCGCGGCTTCGCCGCTAAACTCGCCACTTGTTTGACCCTGGTGGGAAGCATTCATCCGCAAACGATACCCTCCCTCTTTTGCCAACTGATGGTATATGCTGGTCATTGGCCATCATTGGGTTGTGGAGTGACCGCGCGGTGATACCGCACACTTTGTAGAGCACACAGGCCATTTGAATGTGTCTTGTTTTGCGTAATGTTTAAAGTGGTGTTTTATTATTCACACGAAATGAGTGATGAAACTGGTTGAACGATTGCTTTTCGGTACGTCTTGTATGAGGAAATAGCATGGAAATTAAGTTATGAACAGTTGAAGTTCTTGGTTCATGTAGTTCATGTAGACCCTGAAGGTGAACTAAGTCTCTACAATCATTTTGTCTAATTTGATAGACTAGACATCTTACATCTCTATCAAGTTGCCCCAAATACTCTTTGGAAGTCGGGCTAGTCAACCGGTAAACCCTTTCAGGCTCCATAAATTGCAAGTCTAGTTCGTCAAACTTGACCGCAACTTCCTTCCCTGCGAAGAACTCTACTTAACATTCTCCAGACAACAACATCAACAATCAGCAACCTGTCAACGACCTCCGCGCCAAGTAGCCACCATCGTTCAAGTCCTTGTCGACTAGCGACTAGAGCGGACTTACAACCACCGTAACACCTGATCAACTTTGGCACCCTCGGGCCACTTGAGCTGGGAACCCGTTCCCCGTCCGTCACTCAAACTTGATCAACTCGGCCGGCCGGGACTCCCAGAAGCAATCGATCATCAGATTATGCCACGGAGAGTCGTGGAATATACGAGATCTTGATTTCAATAATTTCGACTCGAACATCCATTCAACGTCAATCAATCTGGGATTCCGCGCGCACGCTGCTGGACAAGTGGCCTCGTCATCCACCTCGACATCCTATAGGGCCAACGGAATCTTAGGCCGGGGTCGCCGAGGTCGCCGCCAGTTCAGGGCATCCCGCTGAAAACCGCGGGAACGCCCCAGACGATTGATTACTTTTACGACGCCACGTCCCGGAGAGAATAGCTTGGGGCTAATTTTTTTACGAGCTGTCGAGTGACGTCGACAAGTTACGGCCCCCAAAAACACGACGGATATCTCATTATCTGGAAGGGGGTTTGCGGTGGGGACATGGGTCTTGTTTGGAGTGCCCGAAAATGCCACTTTCGAAATGGCCTAAGATCACTTCTTTTTAGTTGGAGAGGTATGTCGGAGCCCATGTCGTGAACATGGAATAGGAATTGCTTAGGGACTGTGAGCTTAGGGACTGTGAGCTGGAGGGAGGTTTGGACAAAATCCATGGATCAACTTGTGTAGATCGTCAGTAGTTTACAACCCTTTCGTAATTTAGTGAAATATTTTGGAAACTTGTCAAAATTGACAAAATTGACAAAATTGACAAAATTGACAAAATTGACAAAATTGTCAAAATTGTCAAAATTGTCAAAATTGTCAAAATTGACAAAATTGACAAAATTGACAAAATTGTCAAAATTGTCAAAATTGTCAAAATTGTCAAAATTGTCAAAATTGTCAAAATTGTCAAAATTGTCAAAATTGACAAAATTGACAAAATTGTCAAAATTGTCAAAATTGTCAAAATTGTCAAAATTGTCAAAATTGTCAAAATTGTCAAAATTGTCAAAATTGTCAAAATTGTCAAAATTTTCAAAATTGTCAAAATTGTCAAAATGGTCAAAATTGTCAAAATTGTCAAAATTGTCAAAATTGTCAAAATTGTCAAAATTGTCAAAATTGTCAAAATTGTCAAAATTGTCAAAATTGACAAAATTGACAAAATTGACAAAATTGACAAAATTGACAAAATTGTCAAAATTGTCAAAATTGTCAAAATTGTCAAAATTGTCAAAATTGTCAAAATTGTCAAAATTGTCAAAATTGTCTAAATTGTCAAAATTGTCAAAATTGTCAAAATTGACAAAATTGACAAAATTGACAAAATTGACAAAATTGACAAAATTGACAAAATTGACAAAATTGACAAAATTGACAAAATTGACAAAATTGACAAAATTGACAAAATTGACTAAATTGACTAAATTGACTAAATTGACTAAATTGACTAAATTGACTAAATTGACAAAATTGTCAAAATTGTCAAAATTGTCAAAATTGTCAAAATTGTCAAAATTGTCAAAATTGTCAAAATTGTCAAAATTGTCAAAATTGTCAAAATTGTCAAAATTGTCAAAATTGTCAAAATTGTCAAAATTGTCAAAATTGTCAAAATTGTCAAAATTGTCAAAATTGTCAAAATTGTCAAAATTGTCAAATTTGACAAAATTGACAAATTTGACAAAATTGTCAAAATTGTCAAAATTGTCAAAATTGTCAAAATTGTCAAAATTGTCAAAATTGTAAAAATTGTAAAAATTGTCAAAATTGTCAAAATTGACAAAATTGACAAAATTGTCAGAATTGTCATAATTGTCAAAATTGTCAAAACTGTCAAAATTTAAACTACCTTTGGCATTTTTTTTTGCAAGCATTCAGGCGTATTCAAATACATTCGGAAGTTTTGCAATCGATATTTTTGAGGAAGGCATCAAATTCCAAGTTGGCTTAATAATAGTTTATGCAACAAGTTGCAAAAAGAGGATTTTTTCAGCACGAGTCGTACATTTATCCAACGAGGTTCACTGAGTTGGATAAATACGAAGAGTGCTGAAAAAATCAAGTTTTGCAACGAGTTCCACACAACATTTTTTGCAATTCCAAAAAACACACACTGAGTGAAATTTTATGTAAAATGTTCATGTATTTTGTCAATAAATCGTTTCAATCAAAAAAATGTTGAAAAGGATTACTTTTTGAAACAAGAGCTGAAAAGTGTTGATATTCGATTCTGTTATTTTTGGTACAGAAAAGTAGGCTATTTCGTCGTTCAAGAATGACAGGAAAAGTAAATAGTTTCACGACGGAATTCCAAAAAATGCTTTTTAAGATTTAAATTTCGTGTGAACTCATGTATTTCAACTTTTTGAATATAAATTCAACGACATGTTATTTGCGACCAACAGATATTTGAATTTTTAACCATTACTAATGAATGATCATTGGATTTGAATGATTCGAATATGTTCATGCAAAATCACCCAGCTTTACTGTCGAATTCTCAAACTAAGCTTTATCATCTCGGAAGCCTTCTGCTGCCTGGTGGCTCTAAAACTCACAAACAGTCAGTTTGTTGACATGTTAGTTTAATGATTAAAAGCTATTTGGGCAAATGCTGGTGCCGCTGCTGCTGCGAAACCGGTTCCTTCCCTCCACCGAAATCGATTAATAGCCTTTTTATTACACACTCTATTAATGAGCCGAGCCGAGTGGCCTCTCTGCGGATCGGAAAACCAGAAATAAGCTCCTCGCCGCCGCCGCCGTCTTCGTGGGGGCCTTCGATGGATTCGGCTTAAGACTTAAGCGATAACTAATTATGGTTTGTTCACTTGGTTGTACCCCAAGCCAAGTTGGTTTGGAGGCGCGAGTTTTATAATAAGCTGCCATCCAGTAGCCTGAGCTCATGAAATTTAATATTGATATCGGCACTTGAAGCCACTACCTTCTAGTAGCAAACTAATTGAAAGTTTTTTTTTCGAACATGGCCACGGAAAGTGAGGTTAGGTGCACGGGCCTTTTATCAGCCGTTTTGGATCGCACAGAAACAACCAATTAAAGAATTTGCTCAAGTCGTTAAAATGTTTGCACAGTTGCACTGCTGACTAATCAGATAAAATGCATTTATAACGCTTTATTCCTCAGACAGGAGAACAAGGAGCGCAGCTTGTTTGCTTTTTTTGTCATTTGTGAAAGTGACCATAACATTGCAAACGGTTCGTCCAATCTACGATCTAGAAAGTTCAACTCGGCAAAACCCCGGCTCAAATCTCGAACCCTCCCAGGAAAATGTATTCGTTCCACATCACACCCGTCGTTTTCCCGGGGGCCCCATTATCGAGGCCCAGTGGCCGCGATGTGCGCGCGAAAATAAATTCCCAAATTACACGATATTTACGGGGCTCAATTACACGGTTCCGCCGAATCAAACCGCGCACAGCGAAAAAAAAAACAAAGCAAAAAATTGTAGATTTGGCCATAAAGTGAAGAATTGCTTTTCTTCTCCACATCTTCCTTTTGGAAGAGTGTTATGGTTTTTGTGGAAAAGGAGGGGGATTTCTTTCACCCCGAAACAGAGCACGAAACTATGCAAAGAGGGGCACATTTCACAACATCTCCACCGCCCAGACAGACAGAGACTGTGGGTAATTAACATAGATTCGAAGCAGTTCGATTGAGGTAAGAGATACAGGCTGGAGGATGGAAACCACGTGGTGGCTGAAGAGTTGGGGCTTGTGGAACTGACGGGTTAGTTTTTGATGAATTTAAAAGAAATAATTATTTGCGACAAAGTTATTAGAAGTTTTTGTTCATATTTTGTATCCTTCGTCAAATTTTTCACAAAATTCTTTTTGACTTTGTTAAGATTTATTTTCATCAACTCAAAACTGAAAAGAATAAATTTTCTAAATTTATTCAGATTGCTAGTTTGGGATCATTTTGAAATATTGAACAATAGATTTGAAAAACTTTTCATTACTTTATAAAACATCAATCTTGTTTTGAGCAGCGTGATTTTTTCAATTTCATGCTGATGATCAAAACATGTGTTATGATTTTATAGCCCTTTTTAGTAGAAACAAATTTTATGAAACTTTGCAAAAATAATTTACGTGGCAACAAAAATCGAAATAATCCCAAAAAATCTAATTCTAAATTAAGCTCAACAAGCATTAAATTGTGATTTTTTTTCAAATGAAACATTTTAAGAAATCTAGCTATTTATTGATTAAAAAAAATAGAATTTTAAACTTGAAAAATAAATAAGAATCATATCAATGTCACCCCGGTTTACGGTGCATACTTCTACATTGATAATCATTTTGGAATGCTCGTGCTCATATGAAAATGATTTGAATTTAATTAAAATTTCGGTGTACAGAATAGCACAAAAAAAAAGTTAAGCGCCAAAAATCTGTTTTTGCCCCCCAAGTAACATTTTTTTCCAGGAGTTGTACAAGAGCTCTTCAAGATAGCTACAGCATAGCAGTTTGGACCGCGGTAGGATACAATTCTCTTCAAAACTTCTTCAGGAGTTTGGAAGAGTACTTGAAGAGAGTTTTATCCTACAGATTTAAAAAAAAAATTCAAAATATTTTTTTCGAAAAGATCGGAAAATTTCACGAATGTTTCATATATCAACATTGAAAATCGGACCATTAATTGCTGAGATATCGTCATTAGAAAAAGGTGGATTGTTTTGTGAGATTTAGAAAACTTCAATTTTCGTGTTTCTTTTTCCTAAAGCGGCTCTATCTCAGCAACCCGAGGTCCAATCTTTAATGTCTCTTAGACAATTTTATAGCAAATTTTCTGAACTTTTCAAAAAAAATATTTTTAGAAATGGTCACTCATGGTCACTATTTTAAAAAATTGAAAAACTGCAAATATTTCGCTAAAATTAAACTTTCGGTGGCTATATCTTGAAAACGGAGCCCTTTATCAAACAATCTGTAGAGTACTTTTCGATTGCAAATTCAATTTTGCATTAAAAAGTAATGTCAAACTTGTTTTTGCATAAAACTTCGATTTTTTTTCCAAAAATCACTATTTTTTTCAAAAATTCATAACTCGTCGGCAGATTTTTTGACCATGTTTCTCTATGGCTCAAAAGTTGCGGATTTTTGTCCCCTAAAACATATCAAAAAATCTCGAAAATCAAAGAATACGTATTTTGGGAAATTGAGTTTTAGTGAAAAAAAAGTTGATAAAAAAATCTCCAATTTTTTTTCCGTGTACCTATTTTTTCTCAAAAGTCCTCAACAATACCTACAACTTTGCCGAAGACACCAAATTGATCAGAAAAATTCAGTCAAAAGAAACAGTTGTTTGAATATTTACATACCATTTTTGTATGGACAGCAGCCAAAATTGTATGGAGACTTGTATGGGTGAACCAATGACGCAAAATAGCTTATTTGGTCATAGGGAAGGCCCCCACAAAGTTTGAGTCAAATAAAAAAATACAAAAATTAAAAATGGTCGAAATCGGCCGATTTCGTAGAGAGTTGCTCATTTTGATTTTGTATTTTTTTTAAAAGCAAAATTTTAAAATCGGGCTTCGTCATGCACACGGAATATGTCTAGGGAGTCTTCATCCCAAATTTCAGCCAATTTGGTCAATCCCATCTCAAGATATCGTGGCACCAGTAAATCAACTCGGTGTTTAAAGAAAAAAGTTCACAAAGTTTGACAGTTCGCTTTACGCATGGCAAAATTGTGAACTAAAATCGTCTCTTACTCAGTTCAGTCATGAAATATCTTCGTGGAACTTTCAGGAGTGATTGAAAATCATCTTTTTAGTAAATTTAGTGAATTGTCTGTAATATGAAATTTTGTGATTTTCTACATGTATGTTACCCCTTAAAAAAAATTATTTCGTCATTAAATTGTAAAAAATGCGGTGTATTATAAATATCTAAATACTAAAAAAGCAAAAAAAAATTGTCAATTTTCTCAATTTTTTGCTAAAATTTGATTCATAAAAATGTCGACAATAATAAAATACATGAAACACGATAAAATTTCATTGAAATGAATATTGTATTGCGGATTTGTTCCATTCCCATGAAAAATATTTTCAAAAAAGCATGTTTAATGATAAAACTCTATCTGAAGTGAAAAAATAATAATTTAAAATTTTCAATTATACAAATAATAATAATTTTACGCCATAAAAATTGATTATAGAAACCTAATGATCTTTTTAAAGACGTTTTTTTTTCAAAATTATTATATTATTTCAATACTGTGAATTTAGATAAAACTGAAATCCAAAGCATAAGACTTTTTAAATACGTATACATTTCTTGATTCATTGTTAAATGAGTGTTTTTCAACATATTTTTAAAGATATTTTTGTTTTTGAGAGAAATATGTCTTATTTGTCTTATGATTGATGATAATTATTTATGATATGAATAATAAAACAAATTTGGAAGCCGTATTTTTCATTAAATCTGGCATATTTACAGTTGAAATGGATTTTTAAAGTTTAAACCTGAATATTTTTTATTTTTTACCACCACTTTGTGAACTTTTTTATGAGACAAATTGAACTTTTATGTATATAAAATGATTTTGTCGTTTTTGATTTCTGTTATTGTAATTTTTAAATACTGAATTAATTTTTAAATTACAATAACAGAAATCAAAAACGACAAAATCAATCAAAATAATTCATTTTATTTACATGAAAGTTCAATTTGTTTCATAAAAAAGTTCACAAAGTGGCGGTAAAAAATAAAAAAATATTCAGGTTTATAACGGTAAGCTTTAAAAATCCATTTCAGCTGTAAATATGTCAGATTTAATGAAAAATACGGCTTCCAAATTTGTTTTATTATTATATAATATATTGCAATTTCAATTGAAAAAATCAATCAATAATACCATATCCTATTAAAATATTTAACAGGTGAAAATGTATCATTGAAAACTGTTTTTAAACACAATTGTTTCGTTCAGCCGTAATGTCCCCTTTAATTTTCCAATTTTTAAAAAAAGTTGAGTAGCAATAGTCAAACTGCATTAAACTGTTTTAAGACAAAAAAAAAATATCTCAGATAATTAAAAAAAGAGTTAAAGTTTAATGAATTAAGATTACTTTTTTCAAAAATAAGTCAAACACTCTGGTCACCTTTCTTCATTTTTTCTCTCTTTTCTCGAAGAAAGAGAAACGATCGGCTGCAAAGCAAAAAAAAAACTAACTTAATCCACCTATGTGGTTGGAGCCTTCCTCACTTATTACAAACAATGGCTGATATGATGGAATTGTACAAAAATTTCATGTCTTTTTTAGATCCGGAGTAAAAAAGTACATCAATATCACTTAAGTGGCCATATCTCGAGACAGGGCAGCCATATCTTCAATGTTTTAGACACGTTAGAAAGGTCTCTTGATAATCTAACCAACGATGGGTCGGATGGTGGATCCGGACATAGTTTACATACATTTAAGTGAGATCCGGCTTCAAAAAAGTATATCAATATCACTTAAGGGGCCATATCTCGAGACAGGGTTGCCAGATCTTCAATGTTTTGGACTCGTTGGAAAGGTCTTTTGATAATCTAACCAACGATGGGTCGGATGGTGGATCCAGACATAGTTTACATTCATTTAAGTGAGATCCGGCTTCAAAAAAGTACATAAATATCACTTAAGGGGCCATATCTCGAGACAGGGTTGCCAGATCTTCAATGTTTTGGGCTCGTTGGAAAGGTCTTTTGATAATCTAACCAACGATGGGTCGGATGGTGGATCCAGACATAGTTTACATTCATTTAAGTGAGATCCGGCTTCAAAAAAGTACATAAATATCACTTAAGGGGCCATATCTCGAGACAGGGTTGCCAGATCTTCAATGTTTTGGACTCGTTGGAAAGGTCTTTTGATAACCTAACCAACGATTGGTCGGATGATGGACCCGGACATAGTTTACATACATTTAAGTGAGATCCAAATATATGTGAAAACACATTTTTATACATAACTTTTGAACTACTTATCGAAACTTCAATCTGTATAAAACTCGATCTATGGGACCCTAAACCAAGTCGAATGCAACATGTTCGGGTCAAATCGGTTCAGCCAGTGCCGAGAAACATGAGCTAGTTTGTTGGTCACATACATACATACACACACACATACACACAGACATTTGTTCAGTTTTCGATTCTGAGTCGATATGTATACATGAAGGTGGGTCTACGACGTTTTTATATGAAGTTCATTTTTAGAGCAGGATTATAGCCTTACCTCAGTGAGGAAGGCAAAAGACCTTAATAACACACTCAAAAAGATCGCCCGCTCTTTCTTCTGTCAAAAGCTCCCGTGCCTGACTCTGGAATGGCATCGATTGTGTGCAGTCTTTTACTAGGTTAAAAGCCCCCTCTCTCATACTCTCTCGATTTCTCATTAGGGGGAAACCACCTCACCACAGGGGAAGAGGTGAAACAGGAAGACAAGTTGAAGCAAACTGAGCTCGAATAACGATGCACGATCAATGGCATATAAACTGCGCCCGGGAAGTTAAGGGGAAGTTCAGGGGACGGGAAGAAACGTAAGCACCTGTCCCTTATGGAAGGGCGAGAAAGGCGTGTGTGTGTGTGTGTGTGTTTGTGTGGCAGCCGGTGCAAGCAAGAAAGTCAGTTAGTCAGTCTCTCTTCGCTCTACTCACTTAAACCTAGACCGCCTCTAAATTAGGGCTTATAAGTCAGTCAGTTGCGTTTTGCGTGGCACACAGCGAACAATATATTAATAAATAAGGCCCCCTTCCTGAACTTTGTGCGGGGTTAACCCTTGAGTGGTCGTAATTTCTACAAAATTTATGTTTTAATTTACTTGGAGTTTTGTGATCAGTTTGATTATTTTAAGATGAAGCATATTCTTCCAAATTATTAAATTTAAATAAATTTGATAATTCGACTACAAACCAACTCAAGGGTTAACCCACTGCTTTATCATTTGCAATCTTTAAAATGATAAAATAAGGCACACATTTTCTGCCATAATCACCACCCCTATGTTTGAGCGAAAGGGATCATTAAGCCCCCCTTCATCTTCGTGATGCTCATCTCAGCCCCTTAAAAATCTTCACATTTCTGATGAAGCGCACATGGCATGGCATGTGAGATTTGGGATTTTGGGTTCGTGGGGGCAAAAGCGAAAGTAAACCGATCGAGCGCCATCGAATTATAATCAAACCAATCGGATTATGGCAATCTCCAAGGAATGAAAAAAAGATCAAACAGAACTGAGTCGTGATTTAGGGGGGTCCAATATGTTTTTTTTTTCGAGGTTGAAGTGATTAGCATAAAGGCGTGGAAAATGGGAAATCGCCACCGCTGATGAGGGTCTCGAAGGCCGGCTCGAAGATCAATGTTTTATGGGGGGATTAATCATTAGAATCAGCAGTCATGAACTTTTCTACCTCGCTTTATCTTGTTTGCCTCCTTTTGGCTTACGTTACATGATTAGCGAGGAGGCTTGTTTTGTTTTTGTTCGCGATAAGCTTTCGGTGGGAAATTATGGTAATTACCAACATACTGGCCTGGATATTTGTCTTCAGCATGGTTGATTATACTTTAATCTGCCTGAATTTATAGACGTTAAAGTAAGTGAGGAGTTTCTCCAAAAATGTTATGATGTTTTTATTTATATTCGGTAGGTGCAATACGAACACATTGAAACAAGTTCTTCAGAGATGTTTTATAAAAAAATGTGTTGTCTGTGACGACTTGAAAGAAAAAGTGACTTTCAGTTTTTTTTTTAAATTGCATAGATGATTTAATTTCCTATTTTCCTTACATTTACACAACCCTACGTATACAATGGTTTGACATATCTAATCTAATCTAATCTAATCTAATCAGACCCTAGCGCAGCCAATCTTTCGAAGGGATCCTGGAGAGTGCCTTAGGTTAGATGACGCCTAGCACTCTTCTTGTCATTTATTAACATTTGTAGTGCGCCATTGCATCGGAATGCATTGAAACATCACAAGTGTTAAAGCGGCCAGGCCTACTGCGTAAAGCCGTATCGTAGAGATGATTCGTAATTGGGTTGAGTTTGAGTGTTCGAACAACAACACAATTCTGAATCGACAGGGGAGGAAGAAGCGTGGGGACACACCACCATACACTCTGAGATTTTGGTTGTAAATACGTACAAGCGATAAGCGATAGCGATCTTCATGTTCTCGCTTGCTAGTCGTGCACGCTACCACTGCGCCGGCTGGCCAGTTAGTATACAATGGTTTGACATATTTTCACAAACTCTTTTTAAGAAATCAAGAAATTATCAACACTGGAAAAATCGATAATAATACTTCTTTTTAATTGTATTAATCAGTGACGTTTTCTCCAGCAATTTGGCTGTAATTAGTTTATCTTTTTGGAAAAAGGGAAGAACACAATTTTCGATTTCCAAAAAGCATTCGAAAATGAACTTTTAGATTGGCAGAAAAACTTGGGTTTGATGATTTACTTCTTTCATGTGGCTTTGCCTATGTTTAGAACAAAATGTATCAACTATTATTTGAAGTTGAAACAAATATCCAGTAATTTCTGTAATGTCTCAAATTACGTATAAATGTTGCAAAAGATACAAATTTATTTCATACAAAAAATAATACGTGGCAAAAATTGAAAGAGTGACCGGAAATATATTTTAAATTACACATGGGAAAAATAATAATAATAAAACTGGCAGAAACAAAAATAGACTAAACACGAAAAATGTTATGAAAAATACTAAAAATAAAAGAAGAAAAACATAAAACAATAGAAGTTAAGATTTTTTAACAACAGAAGTTGCACAAAATGATCTTCTGAATACGTGAAAAATAAAATTAATCAATGTTTAGAAATTTTGGATCACTGATAATACAAATTAATCAATGACAAAAATAGCAAAATAAGTGATTTCATATCAAAATAGGTTTCCAATAAAAAAAAATACTTTAGAGGGATCCTCAATAAAAAAAAATTCAAAATTTATAGCAACAACTAAATCAAGACTAACACATCAAAAGGCCGTAATATTGAATGTTTGGTCTTTTTGAAATGTTAGTCTTGATTTAAAATTTATGAAAATATTTTTTTCGAAAAGATCGGAAAATTTCACGAATGTTTCGTGTTTTAACATTGTATATAGGACCATTAGTTTCTGAAATCGGACCATAAGTTTCTGAGATATCGACATTAGAAAATGGTGGGTTGTTTGGATGAGACTTAGAAAACATCAATTTTCTTGTTTTTAAACCTTTGCATAGCAATATCTCAGCAACCAAGGGTCGTATCAACAAAGTCCGAAAAAGCAAAATATAGAGAATTTTCTCAGCTTTTCAAAAATATTTTTTTCTAAAGTGGACAAACAAGTGCCCATCTATTTTTAAAAAAATCAATAACTGCGACTATTTTGAAAAAAGTCACATAAAAATGGCTATAACTTGAAAACGGTGCACTTTATCAAAAATTTCACCTAAGTACTTTTTGATTGCAAATTCAATTTTACATCGAAAAATGAAATTGAAAAAAAAATTACGACCTATATTTCGATTTTTTTAAAAAAATGTATTGATTCAAAAAATCACAACTCGGTAAAATATTTTTGACCAATCTGAAAATTTCTGAAAAGTTGGCATTTCCTCTAAAACATATCAAAAAATAAAAAAAAATTAAAAATATTGTTTTTTTGCAAATTTACTTTAAGTGACAAAAAGTGAAATTAAAAATCACCAAATTATTTTTTACCGTGTATCATTTTTTTTAGTGTAGTCCATATCCATACCTACAACTTTGCCGAAGACAGCAAATCGATCAAAAAATTCCTTCAAAAGATACAGATTTTATAATTTTAACAAATCCTTTTGGCATGGACAGCCGCCAAATTTGTATGGAAAATTATATGGACAAACTAAAAATGCAAAATGGCTTTTTGGGCATACCGAAGGCATCAAAAAGTTTCAGCCGGATTAAAAAATACAGAAAAAACGAACGACCGAAATCTCAGAGAATTGCTCTTCTGGTTTCGAAAACTTCTAAAATCTTTAAACGCCCCTTTTAAATTTCAAATTTCAACCAGTTTTTTGTTTTCAAACATTTTTAAAACTTTGCTAATTTTGTAAACTAATGTTTAATAATGTTCCAGAAATTTTAAAAACTTTCAAGTTTAAAACTTAACTAAATCTAATATTTGTTTATGAATTTTCAACGATAGTTGGTTTGACATTTTGTTTAAATTGTTCGTTCTACAAAATTCTTCTTAAAATCAAGTATAATTTTGGAAGGTTGAATACAGTCATCCCACATATTCGGAACGGTTTCCAGATTGACCAATGTTCTAAAAATCATAGCAAATCGATAATTGAACTTAATGTTTCTCTTTTACCTTCATTTGAAAGCTTTTCTTGCGATCTTTCGAATGCTGTATCGAACATCTGCAAATTTTAACTTTTATATGAAGTTTTTGAAGAATTACTTTGACCCATGAAATCCACAAATTCGGAACACTTTTTTCTTACGAATGTAAACAAACTTTGGATCTCTCCAGGAGTACATATTTATTACCAAATAATGACTTCTCACACTGAAACCAATGAAACTCAAGCTTAGTGATGTTTTATACATGGTTTGATAACTTTTTTGAGAAAATATCAGTTAAATTCAGGTGTTCCACAATTGTGGGAGGCACAATAACATCCCACAATTATGAAACAGGCCATTTGGAGGCAGTGTTTTGCTGCTTTGGACAAAATAGTCTTGGAATGAAGTTTTTTGTTCAAAAAGTCCTACTTTTTCTAGTCAAATAGCAAGATAATGTCCAAATGAAGGTTCTAAAAATAATAAGGTCGACAGAAAAGCTACTTTTGGCATGCTATTGACAAATTATCATAAAAGTGTTCCGAATTTGTGGGTGTTCCGAATATGTGGGATGACTGTATTACACAATTTGTATGTAGTTTTACCTCAATTCAGGTGAATTGAGTCAAATAACACATAACAAGAAGTAAATTTCCAAATAATTTTGGATGTAAATTTACATGTTATTGAATACCTCTGAATTTTACACACTTTCATTGACGCAAAATCTGTCATCAATTAAACGTGAAGACTTCCATCATTGTCATGATTTTTCGCTTAAAGATATAAATTTTGCGTCGTTTCAATATTTTGACAAAATTTCTTCAACAAGTTGTTTCGAATATGCTGATTCCTTTTGGTAACGATTAACCCATTCCTTGTAAAGTTATGGATATCGTCATTAATCAATGATTGCCAACTAGGACGTCAATGACTGTGCCACACAATTTTATAAATTTTAAAACACATCTGATTTAGATCAAAAATTCCTTCAGTGGCTTCAACAAGGCAACAACCGGGACATGCTGATTCCTGTTGGTGCTGAAATTTGTTAAATTGAATTTAATACAGAATATTTTATAGTCATGATCAAATTTCTTCGAAAATGATCAACAGTCCCTCGGCATTCCTCCCTTTTTACTTTTAAAACTTTATCCCATCAAATCAGGTGCTGAAAATAAGTTTGCTGAAATAAGATATTTGTATAGCAAAAACTTGTGTTTTTGATTGTGAACTTTTTAAGAAACATTTTTTTATGCATTTGCGATTTTAATGCTCATAAAAAAAACAATTTTTAATACCTGAAATCTGAAAAATCGTAAAACTAAAAAAAACAACATAGCTGGTTCAATATGTTAAGTATTTTGTTTTTCTTTTGATCTAAGGATTTGTAAATCAAACTTTGAATTTGAAGTTAAGTGTCTCTAAAAATAATGTTTTGCTCCCTCTCTTGAACTAGACCAGTACCGTGAGACATAAACATTAAATAAAAATTTCAAAAGCCTATTAAAATGCAATAAACAAAAATCATAAAAAACTAACTTTGCACATACAAATCGCATAAATTATTAGTCAATGTTCGCCCTTTTCAATTTTTCAATTAGTTTAAACATTGTTTTTTTATGTCAATTTAAGCAAACTCATCTAAAATTTTAGTCAGGATGAATTTGGACCATCAATCTGTAGAACTGTCAAAAAAAGTATCAACGAGCAGAAATTTCAAAAAAAACTTTGGATAAAATTTCGTCCTGCAAAAGTCGTTTACTTCGCACTCAAAACTTTATTTCGTTTGAATGTCATTAAAAAAAATTACTTCAAATATTTCCACCATATCATCAAGGCACCCAAAAAATATCATGCATCTCCTCACTGCAGACATCCCCCGAAGGACTTTTCGAGCGAAATCTTTCCAGACAGGCTACCATTTTGCCTTCATTTGAATCGGCGTAGCTTCCGAAGAGGTCCGCAGACCCCAACAAACCCCGTTCTCCGGACGAAAATCTCCACAATAATCCTTCTCGAAATAAACAACGTTCTGACCATCGTCATCCTCTTCAGGTTGATGCTCGAGGGCACAAAAACCAACAACTTTGTGCCCAGCCCAGCAATCTACCGCGGCAGCAGATCCTCCTGCTGAAGAAGTTGAGAAGAGTTTTTTTTTGCTCTGCTGCTGCTGCTCAAGAATCGACGATGCCCTCGAGGGTCTGCACAGTCTGAAACTTTGCTGTGTTGAATTTATTCAACTCCTCCAGGAAAGCATCTCAAAACCGTTTAAAGGTCTGGATAAACGGTTGAAGATCTGCCTCCAAGCTCCAAGATTGCGACTTGCACGCAACAGAGAGACACACAGACACACACACACAGTCGGAGAAAAGCACTAGTTTCCGCATAATTTTCCTCTCGTTACATATTCTTCTTCTTTGGCGAGATAATTATCATTCACATAATGGCACATTCATTTGGTGTCTCTGCGCCGTCAATGCATAACTCTCTCGAAACGAGCACAAACACACAAAAAAACGGCGACCATTTCCATGCCAAACGGGGGCTCGAACAATTCTTAACAGCCCTAAATTGGCACTAATCCAGGCACTGCCACTCTCATTGATGAAAAGCGTCGTGCGATCTTCTTCCTCTCTTTGCTGCTTGCAAGGGGTTCGTCACTTGCTGGCTTCTTCTGTGCGTCGCGCGCGGTTCATTGCAGCAAACTTAGTTGTTACAACTATTAATCATAATCAACCAACACTAGCGCAACTGGGAGGTGGAGGCAATTTCCCTTCTTTTGCTGCCACTATTAAACAACATCCACGACTACGTCGTCGTCGTCGTAGAAAAGAAAACGCAAAACGAGTTTTCGATTGGAATTTTTCGAATTCATACACAAAAAGCCATCGTCGCACACACACAAACTCACAATTACACACTTTATGCACCTTCTGAGACGAAGCCGCAAAAGGAATTATAATGCTCACTTTGCCCGCACTCTCTCTCTCTCTCTCTCTCTCTCTCTCTCTCTCTCTCTCTTTTAAGACAAACCGATCGACTAAAGGCCGACTAAAGGTTCGTGGCTTGTGTCGTTGAGCTCTTTCGCGGCAGACACGTTCGAATTAAACCGACAGTTGAACGGCATCGGAGACGCGACCGATCGCGTTCGCGGTACCTCGAAGACTGAACGAGAGGCCCGGTGTTATTTGGTGGCGCTGAAGACGTGACGCGAAGATGTCTTTGGCGGAGTTTTAGCTCACCTGCTCAGGAGAGGAAAAGGTACTGAGTCGCGTGGAGTCGAGTTGAGAGATGATGTGAGAGAGAAGAGTTGGGAAGGGCTGAATTTTGGGATTCGAAACGAATTTGATTAAATTATATTCGCAAAAACTGTGTACATTTCATGATTGCCACTTTGATTTTGAAGGAGAATCTTCTTTTTTTTATAAAATATTAAAATAAAATATTTTTTCGTCTAAAAGTGTGATCAAACTGCTTCGTGTCTATGTATGCCTGTTAAAAAATTTTAGTTGGTTTTTTTTAATAATATTTTTTTTATTTTTAGTAATTTTGAACAAACTCACAATTACTAGAAATAGCTTAAAACATAAAAAAATCAATAAATCTTTCGAAGAGCCAGTAAAAAATATGGAAAAAATTAGGAAGCCAAAATACTTAAGTGACGGGTGAGGAAAGGGTGTAAAATGAAAATTTTGTTTGAAAATTGTGGCATACCATCAACTTAAATTCACATCTGTGTTTTAAAAATGACTGAATTTAATTTAAATTATTGAACTTAAATTTCCTAATCTGAAAACTAATGTATATAAAAAAAACTAATTTTTGCTTATTTAAATAAAACTCATTAAAATTTTTACTCAGGAACATAAAAAAATAAAATAACGCATTCATTGAACATTTTTGATATTATTCAATAAATTAAATTCGTGGCTTCAGATTGAAGAACAATTAGAAATTCAAAATCAAATATTATATCGAATTTCTGCAAAATTTGATATTATACAGTCAATCCGAAGCCTCGATTATTCGAAGTTTCGATTATCCGAAGCTCGATTATCCGAAGCTCGATTATCCGAAGATTTGTCTGGGACTTCGGATAATCGAATCACGAACAATTTTTTTCGTAATTGCCTGGTGCCATTTTGGCCACCATCTTGGATTTAAAAACCCTAAATCACTTTAGAGTAGTTTTAGGGTCATATTAAAGCTAAACAATCAAAAATAAGACAAAAAAATATATTTTTCGTGGTTCGCTTATCCGAAGTGAAATTTTGCCAAGACCTTCGGATAATCGAGTCTGGACTGTACATTTAAAAAAAAATGCAAATAGCGTTTTTTAATACTTTTATCAGCTTGCTTATGAAAAACATCAGAAATAAGAATCTTTTGTGAATAATTGTGACAAATTTTGACAAGTTTTTGAATAACAATCACACATTTTTGTCTTACGAGGATGTTAATTTGAGGTGAAAATATGCATTTTACAAAACATTTAATTAGTAGATCAAAACGATCGAAAGACACGAGAAATTTGAGAAAACCGGAGATAAAAGAAAAAAAATGACAACTTGTGAGCTGACAGATTTGTGTCGTTATAAACATTGAAATGTCTTAAAATTTTGAAAGAGTGATTTTTCAAACGCATTCAATAAACCAAAAATTCAGAATAATTCAAAAACATGAAATTTGCAATCGAAAAGTACTTGAGTAAATTTTGACAAAGTAAATCGTTTTCATGTTACTGTAATTTTTCAGTGATGGGCAAATGTGCATTCACTTTATGTTGAAAATACTAATTTAACGTTTAATTTAACTCTAATGAAACGTAGAATTTATATTTTTAACAATATTGATGCACATTTTGTCCATAATTTCTTTCTTTTTGATAATTTGCTATTTTATTGAGTTTTTCAAGTCTTTACCGCTTATCACTTATTTTAAAATCAACGAGTTATTTTTTTCTTCTTCTTTGAAATTTTTAATAAATCATAAGTTATGAGAACTATTTTTTTTTCTCTCAATTTAAATTTTAGAGTTATCATAGAAACAATAAATTAACATTATAAAGGAGCATTATAAGATTTGGAAAAAAAAATAATAAAGACTTTCATTTAAAAATGGTAAAAAAATACAAAACAGTTTTAAAATGTAATTCAGTTTAATGTGTTTATTTGAAAATGGATCAATAGTGCCGAAAGCGTCCATTTCAATTTGGAGTTTTTTTTATTTTTCTGTAATATTTATATAACTAGGTCTGAAATTTTATCAAATAGATCGTTAAGTGAATCCAACATTATCCAAATTAATTTTAACTTGAACATCTTTAAAATATTTTACTATTTTTTCTATTACAATCTTAACAATTGAAACGATAAAAAGTATAAAATTAAGTTCACTATTTCAGAGATTAAAAATGATTGTTATTTAGTATACCTTAAATTTGAGCCATTACTTCCTTAATTACTTCAAAATGATTTGATTGGTTTTATATTATGTTTTTACGATTTAAATTTCTATGATTTTTGTAAATATTGATAAAGGTGTGATTTTGTGGCAATATTTAAAGTTTTTTTTATAAGGATAGACCAATGTAAATTTACTTTAAAAAATATGTTTTTTTCTCTCCATTCAAAACTAAAATAAATATGTTTTGCTATAAAAATCAAAATTTCATAAAAATAACTCATCTACAAACAAATGTAAACTATTCACAATAAATTGCACAATGATTTTTTTGAATTTTTCAAATCAAATATGATATCAGTCTACCTTTTGAATGTTTCGAATTAAATGCCAGAGATCGGAAAAATACCTAAAAAATTTTGGAAAAGAAATAGTTCCATTAATTAATTAATATACAAAGAAACCTCTTTTTACGTGGTGGCGTTAAGCTTTTTGTTTTGTAGATTTCTCTTAAACCATGCAATATTTTTGCAAGCTTCAAAAAGCGTTTTGTAGGTCATCTGAACAAAACCTATAAATTGCTTTCAAAAGATTGCAAAAATGATGCTTCGTTCCAGAGAAATCGACAAATTAGAAAAACGGAACGCACCGCGTAATAAGAGGTTTCACTGTACATTTTGAAAATCTTTTTCAAAGAATAATTGACATAATGTGTTAGGTGCGATATTATCCGCTATTTTTTTTTAACAAATAATAAAAATAAAACTTTAATTTTAACTTTAAATATCATAATTTTTTAGTTTGAAAAATAGTGCTGAAAGGATATTACGGTTCTGATCAGCAACGGAGGTGCAACCATGGGTGGTCTCTCATGCTCATGCTCATGCTCATAATTTTTTAGTTTGAAAAAGTTTGCCAAGAGGACAATACCATTTGATGTTTTTGACTCCCTCCTCTTTAAATGTTACCTCAGAGGACAAAAAAAAGCTGAAAATTACAATTTTCACTGAATTTTTTTTTTAATTTGTACAATATATTGTTATCTATTCAAAATGCTTCAAAAATCAAATTATTCGCTCTACAGCATTGCCTTAGCGTTCTCGATGGCGAGATTCCTACTAAAAACTAAGTGACCGGGGCCAACATTTACTTCCCCGTCCGACGGAAGGCGTGGTCAGACAAATCTCGCCTCAAAAAATGCCACCGGGACCGTCTGGGATCGAATCCAAGCCGACTGGGTGAGAGGCAACCACGCTTACCCCTACACCACGGTTCCGGATTTACAGTATTTATTTCTTGTGTTTAAAATCAAAGTGGGCACACTGAAAAAAAAAAATAGTTTGCTCGATTTTATTTTATTTTTTATATGGCATAACAGAAATAATGTATACAGCATTTTGTGATACTCCCTTCGACATTGAACTTTTATTTTAATTTGTACTAGTCATAATAAACAAAACTTTTAATTTGATTTTTGCTTAATGTTCTGTTTGTTTAAGGTTTGTAAAAACTATTATTTTAATTGAATGACTCATTTTTTTTTTTGAAATATCTGATTTTTTTTTATTTTTTTTTTGGTTTTGAGAACTAAATCATTTATAAATAACTAAAATAAATTTATGTAATTATATTTCAAAAATAAAGATTTCAAAATTTTTGGTAAATTTGTTCCCCAAGCTACACCCCTGCTGGGCCGTGATTCCAGTTCACCTTCCCACCCAGCTCACTCATCCGTACATCCCGTCCAGTCTGGCATCACTGCTCTCAATTTTCTCTCTTTCTCTCACCTTTATTCTTCCCTTCACACCGGCAGTATTCCCGTGAGATCACAACAACACTTCGTTGCACATGTTGCTCCCGAGTCTTCCCCGAGTAAATTCCCCCTAATTCAAAAAATATAAATGACAAAAGAGGGAAGAAAAAACCGACGACGAAAGCACTTGTGTAATTGGCTTCACCACGACAGGTACCCTCGCCGTCCCTTCTAGCCTTATTTTTTTGTTCTTCCGTTTTTTTGTTTGCACATCTTCCCGGCAGCAAAACATAACCTACCCTTTTTTTCGACGAATAATTCCGGACCATAAGGGAAATCAGAAGGGGGAGGTCTAGCCCCGTGCCGGTCCGTTGACTTTAAATGAATGAAAATAAAGAATGGAGGGAAGAAAAACAAAATCGTTCTACCGTTTGCCGTAATTGTAATAATGGGTTCCTTAAGGTTCTTTAACTGATGGAATTAAGGTGATACTATGAAGGGGGGGAGTTGGCTGGCAGCACTTCTATGCAACTTCTTCGAGCGAAACGAAGTTGGCGATGGACGTGGGGTTGCCTATCTCGTGGGGTATTAACTGCTTCTTTGCCTACTTCGCCCCAACGTTGGGGAATTGACGGGGCTTCTTGGCCACTTTGGGGGATGCCTCATCGACCAAACTGAGTTAAATTTTCGCCCGTTTCTGATTTGTAAAAAAACAGTGTTGCCAATTTAGTTTAAAAAATAAATTAATTTTTTTTCCAAAAATTTTAGAAATTTAAGTTTAGAAGCAAGAAACGGGTATTTGAATGCAGTAAATCTGAACCAAATTCACAAAGAATCTTTTACTTAAATCTGGCAACGCTGCTCGCTCACCTTTGACGGCACCCCGATCGGAAAATTATTCAACTTTTATCGTTTATCGTGCTCCCTAATGGCACCAAATTTGCCCGACTCGCTTGGAGCCGAATATTTTAAGACAAATCCAAAATGATCGAAAATCGACCGTGTCCCGTTCCGATTGAAATGGACAGTGAATTTGCATAAGCTTTTATTTGTCGGGAAGAATCAGAAGACGGTCTCGAATTTAACGGATTGTAAATCTTGAGGACGCTCGGATTATGCAATAAATCTTGGAGGAGGTGTGCGGTATAAAGCTGTTGGCGCTACCTCCGGCCAGAAGCTTGGTTGACGGTTTTAAGGAGGAGAGACAAAAAGTCATGTTTGGTTTGGCTACCAGATGGGAACTTATGAAAGGAGAAGTTTGGTACTGGGGAAGAGAATAAATGTATTTGGTGTTGCGGCGAGCCGGCCATTAAGTAATCATGGAATGTTTATGGCGATTGTCAGAATTTCACTTTGCGAAGAGTTATGGCAAACGTGATAACGGGGGAAGATATGAGCGTGGAATGCTGCGAAGTGAGTGGTTTTGATTAAAAATATTTGTGACTTTATTCTGAGTGAAGCTTCCAGTCATGGTGTATTTTTTCGAGTACTTTGAGATAAAAATTCGGCAAGCCTGATGTTTGTTTAGGCTTTTCCCAACTTTTTTTTTTTGGGAAAATCGAATTATTTTGTCAAGAGGTTTTTTATCGATTTTGTAGGATATTTCCTCGGAAAAGTCACTGAAAATGAAAAGCAATTTGTAAATATTCTTCAACTATCTTATAAATATGCGAAATACTACAAATACTATGCCAATTTTTGAAAGTCAACAATTGTTTTCAAACCCAAATTCCACAATTTTGTATCGTTATTTTTTGTAAGCCCTTAAAATTAAGCTGTTAAGGAGCCATTACACTGCCGCAAACAAACAAACAAACTCGCACCTTTTCGCGTTTGACAGTTTGTCAAAATCGCAAACGTGTTTACGGCAAACTCACAAACAAGGCAAAATCAGAGAGAAGGGAAAATGGCAAAATGTATGCAGGCTGACGTTTGTAAAAACAAATCCAGGCAAACAAACAAAGCAGGCAAACTGTCAAAAAGTTCGAGTTAGTTTGTTTGTTTGCCGTAGGGTAAAAGCTCCTTAAAACTATCATTTGCTTTTCTGTGCAAAAAATAACTTGAAGATGCATCAATATTTAGCCCGAATACAAATTTGAACATTTGAAATGGTGAATTTCAAGCATTTCAGCGAAATAAATCGAAATAACTCGAGAGATTTCCAAAACATATTTTTAAAGTATCTACCCGATCACACCATGGCACCAACATTTTAAATTATTAACAAAAGTTTCACTTTCAAACATTGAAAATCGAAACAATAGTTCTCGAGATATCGTTAGTTGAAAATTATAAGCTGATTAGCTGACACTTATTCAAAGTTTCAAATTCCCTTAATAAAGTATTTAAAAAAATCCAATACGGTGCATTTTATCAGAATTTCGGTTAAGAATTTTTGGATTACAAATTTTATTTAGCTTCACGTTTTATTCTAAAAGTCATGTTCCTTAAACCAGATTTAGCACCATCATGCACTTTGGCTCAAAAAATGTTTTTTTTAATTCCCCTGAACAGATAAAAATATCAAAAATAAAAATCCTTTTTTTAAAATTTAACTTTTTTTAGATAAAAAGTAACATTTTAAAAATAAAATTTAAAAAAAAAATCAGTGTAACCTATTTTTCCCGATGATCAAAACCAACAACTCTGCCGAATACACCATATTGAATTGAAAATCTCTTTACAATTTCATGCGTTTTTGTATAACCTGCCCTCAAAATTGTATGAAGACTTGGCGATTGTCCACGAAGGGTGGGGTGGGGGGGGGGGGGGGGGTAACAGATTCTCAAAAAAGTGTCCACGTTTATGGATGGTCCCTTCACTTGCCGTAAGGAATTTATGGACAAGTTTTCATCTAAAACAAAAAATATGAATTTAAAAATCGAGAAATAATTTGCGAATGCCTAGACCAAATTACTTTATTATCAAATAGGCCAAAGAGCTTTTAGAAAATTTTGATTTTTACATTTGGAAAAACTGGTCTAAAACGTGATTTTGAGCGGATTTTAAAGAGAAAACTTCGGGTTGGTACGAAATTTCAAAGGAAAATTACTTCTGACAAAAACGTTATTAAATCCACTTCAAAATGTTTATTTAGCAATTCCATACGAGTATATAGACATTCACAAATTTTGCGAAATTCAATTTTGATAAGTTGTGTACCTCTTTAAATGTTTTATAAACTGTTAACTTAGTTTTAGTAATAGGGTAATTCTCCGCCAACTCACACGGCAGTTGCCCCGACCCCTCTACGATTTGCGTGAAACTTTGTCCTAAGGGGTAACTTTTGTCCCTGATCACGAATCCGAGGTCCGTTTTTTGATATCTCGTGACGAAGGGGCGGTACGACCCTTTCCATTTTTGAACATGCGAAAAAAGAGGTGTTTTTTAATAATTTGCAGCAATAATTTTCAATAATTTGAGGAGATAGAAATTTGGTGTCAAAGGGACTTTCAAGTAAAATTAGACGCCCGATTTGATGGCGTACTCAAAATTCCGAAAAAACGTAGTTTTCATCGAAAAAAAAAACACTAAAAAAGTATTTAAAATTCCGTAAGTCGACTGTAACAAAAAATTTAACATGTAATTTTATAGGATATTTAATGTACTTTTCGAATCTACATTGACCCAGAAGGGTAATTTTTTCATTTGGAACAAAAAATTTCATTTTGAAATTTCGTGTTTTTCTGACTTTCAGGGTTATTTTTTTGAGTGTAAGAGTTTTGAAAAAGTTGGTCGTCGTCGATCATGGCCGTTCATCGTCACCAGCGACAGACATGGACGACGAAACAAAGAGAAACACAAAAAGTATTTTTTTCAAAACTTTGTTTTTGTAAAATCACGATAACTCGTGATGTTTAAAAGCAAACCCCTTATGAATGTATATCAATTTTTTGTAATTGTCTGCTCTACAACTTTGTAGAACATTGTTACACTCTTAAAGAATAACCCTTCAAAGTTCGAAGAAATTTTAAAATGAAACATTTTGTTCTAAATGAAAAATGACTCTTCTGGTTCAATGTAGATTCGAAAAGTACATTAAATTTCCCTTAAAATGGAATGTTCTAAAATTTTTACAGTCGAGTATTTTTTAAACTTTTTTAGTGTTTTATTTTCGATGAAAATACGTTTTTTTACAATTCCGTCGTGAAACTACTTACTTTTCCTGTCATTCTTGAACGACGAAATAGCCTACTTTTCTGTACCAAAAATAACAGAATCGAAAAGCAACACTTTTCAAAATAAATGCTGAAAAGTTCTACTTTTCAGCACTCAAATGGGTGCTGAAAAGTTGAACTTTTCAGCACTTGTTTCGAAAAGTAACACTTTTCAACATTTTTTGATTTAAACGATTTATTGACAAAATACATGAAAATTTGACATAAAATTTCACTCAGTGTGTGTTTTTTGGAATTGCAAAAAATGTTGTATGGAACTCGTTGCAAAACTTGATTTTTTCAGCACTCTTCTTATTTATCCAACTCGGTGAACCTCGTTGGATAAATGTACGACTCGTGCTGAAAAAATCCTCTTTTTGCAACTTGTTGCATAAACTACTATTTCGGTATTCTGAGTACGCCATGAAATCGGGCGTCTAATTTTACATAGAAGTCTCTTTGACACAAAATTTCTATCTCATCACCGTTTCAGGCTGCAAATTATTGAAAAACACCTCATTTTTCGCATGTTCAAAAATGGAAGGGGTCGTACCGCCCCTCCGTCACGAGATATGAAACACGGACCTCGGGTTCGTGATCAGGGACAAAAGTTACCCCTCAGAACAAAATTTCACGCAAATTGAAGAGGGGTCGGGGCAACTTTTCCCGATTTCGTGTGAGTTGGTAGAGAATTACCCAATAGGTTTTGTCAAACTGTCAAGTATCCAAATTTTTCATCACAAAAAGTATATAGTGCCCATGGGGTGTACAACATAATTTTACATACTGTATATTAATAAAATAAGACATCTTGAAAGGTCACTGTTACACTCTAAAAAATAACCAAGAAAAGTTACAAACACTTCATTAATATGAATTTAAGTTCTGAATGTCTAATGATCATAAAGGGTTATTTGAAATTCGGAAAGAACATAAATTAGCTTTACAATGACAATTCTCCCGATTTTTTACAGTAACCGTTACATGTTTTAATGATTTTTTTTAATCTCAAGAATTTGAATACCCCCGAATTAAGGCGGTTTCAAAAACACCCATAAAGGAAAAAAATAAAATTTTGTTTATTTAACCTATTAAAAAAACTCCAGATCTCTTAAAAGTTATCGATAAATTGATCTTGGTTTCATGATCAGGGTCCGAAATTTCTTAGAGCAAAGTATAACGAATAACGAAGAGGAGTCTTGTCAACTTTATACGATTCTGTGTGAATTAGTGGAAAAATACCCATTTATTATAAATACTTGCCTAGAGATTCAGAATTTTCCTAGTCCAATGTAAACGTACCTGTTGAAGAAATCAAGAGAGAAAAGAAAATTAGATAACAATCTTGATTAAGGTAACTTACATAACTCTGGGGCATAAAATAAAAACTTTAATCATCATATCGAAACTCAACCTTATCCAAATGGACCAGATAAAATTCGATAATTCTGTGAACAATGCTCCCCAAAATTAGCGTTACAACAAGATCCAAACAAAACACCGCGTCGTCGGCAACCGACGCGACTGTGCCGAAATAAGCTTTCGAGCTCCAATTCTGGAGCCACCGGAAAACGTTCAAACCAGAAAACGTGAAGAAATAAAAATAAAAATATAAAAGAACTTGCTGCGCCACCAAATGTGGCTCTGCTAATGAGCATCACAAACATAACTGTTGGGCGCTGATGCGCTCTTTAACCAAATTTCTTCAGCTGACCGGCTTCGAATGAAACGGCAATCGACAGGGCCGTTTAGAAAAGAAGAAGACAACAGTTGTAAAACCCCCGGAAAACCATTCATTTGACCCTTTGGGGAATCCGCTTCCTTATAGCAGAACGATTTGTTTTTGTTTTGCTTCTGATTTTTATTGAGATTTAACTCTCTTCCTGCCTTTAAATACTTTTTTTTAGTTTTAGGTTACTTTGTTTTCATGTTAAAAGATTGTTTTAAGAGCGAGTCCACGAACAGGGCATACCCCTTTGTATGGGACGTCGTTTGGACCTCACCAATCTGCCTGAAATTTTCAGGGATTGTTTGTACATATAAAACTAGCATCTGGCCAAAATATGAGCACTCTAGGTCAACGGGAAGTGGGGCAAATCGGGACACAAAGTTTGAAGGTTCAAAAACGTCAAAAATCTTAAAAAGGCTATAACTTAGGCAAAATTCAATTTAATTTCGAAATTCAAAATGCATCTTAAAGGGCTTTAAAAATGCAACAAAATGCAGGATAGAACATCCAAATTGGTTAATTCTAAAGGGAGTTATTGGCATTTTAGTGAAAAAATTGCATAATTTTCAAACTCAAATAAAAAAGTGTTCCATCCAGATATCAACTCGGATCGACCTGCAGCTTGTTGGGGACATCTGGAACTACCATCTGAGACTGAGACCGGGTTGGGTAAGGCAGTTTAACATATTGAATAGACACTTTTACTTTTAGTGAATTTTTTGGTTGTAAATTTTTGCTCGGGGGACCTCTTAGATCCCATTTTCTGGTGATAATTTTATCATAATCGTGTTCCTGAGACAATTTCACAATAGAAACATACTTAAAAATGTATATTATCATCCATTTTAACCCTTTAAAAAATGAAATATAAAAAAAATTAAGAAGCTGCTTTTTTTTTTGGTGTCATCTAGTATCCTTGGAAACGAACTTGATTTTCAATAAATGTGAATCAAAGTTTTTTTTTAACTTTCATTTTTTAAAGGGTTAAAATGGATGATAATATACATTTTTAAGTATGTTTCTATTGTGAAATTGTCTCAGGAACACGATTATGATAAAATTATCACCAGAAAATGGGATCTAAGGGGAAATTAAATGAATTTTGCCTAAGTTATAGCCTTTTTAAGATTTTTTACGTTTTTGAACCTTCGAACTTTGTGTCCCGATTTGCCCCACTTCCCGTTGACCTAGAGTGCTCATATTTTGGCCAGATACTAGTTTTATATGTACAAACAACCTCTGAAAATTTCAGGCAGATTGGTGAGGTCGATGCGAGATGGGTATGCTTTGCTCGTGGACTCGCTCTTAAGCTTTTAACTATTATTCAGGTGTTTATTTTTTTTCTCAAAACAATTGACAGAAAAAGGTTGAAGCCTCTATTGTTGAAGATCGCACACACGTCGGTCAGCGTGGCCTTCCAAAAATCATACCCACAAAGTCGTCAAAACGTTTTGAATAATTTAGTCAGTCGTAAAACAAAGCGACTACAAAATATCATAACCATAAAATGCTCACTCTTGGGAGGACACATGAGACACATGATTTTTCGACTTGGGGGAAAAGCAAGTGTGATGAGATTCAAAAATTCATAATCCACACTCAAATAAACCCAAATTGTTTGCGTTAACCAAAAGTTTGAACGGGGGAAATTAAAAGGGGTAGATTTACACCAAACATGGGGATAATTTATCAACGGCCTTTTAAAATCCCCAACCGTCACGCGGAGAGTACAATGTTATGTTTGTGAATTTTAAATTAAAGAGCAAAAGGGAGAGAGAGAGAAGGTAGGGATAAACATGTGTGTACACGAACATTAAACAGATCTGCTCAATCCGTTCGGTAAACGCGACTAAGGTCGGGGAAGGGAATGGAGAGAGAGAGAGAGAGAGCGTTTGATTCGTTTGTTCGCTGCATCCTCTCATCCTTTGCACCAACACAGGCTAACGAACCTTGTGGCAGTTACAAACATCCGCGTGGTGTGTGCACTCCGTTGATATGTCAGGTTGATTGTCAGGTGGGGTAATTTGTCAGTGCCCGTCTTTAGTAGGTTAAATTGAAATCAAAAATAGTGAAATAACTTGCCTTCTTTTGCTGCAAAATCTGTTATATAAGAAAACATTTTTTGCAGCATATCCACTATGACAGATTCTGATTTATTATTTTGCTGTGGGTGTATTTTTTTATATTCATAGTTTCTCATTTGAACTAATTGCTTAAAAACTGCTGTAATAATTTTCAGTAGTCTTTTCTTGCAGTTAAACTATGCAGATGAGTATTATGTCACACTTACTTATACCAAAATTTATAATTTTTGTAATATGAAACGCCTTAACATAACTTTATTTACATGCTAAACTTATTTAACATTCTTGTTTTTTTACTGTCCAATTCAAATAAGACCATTGTATTATTTTTATTTTTTTATCTATTCCTCAGGATGCACCTACAAACAAATTAAAAAAAAATATTTAGAAATATTTTAAACTTATTCAAAATTTTATCAAATGCTCTTATTCTTTAAACCCTTTAATGTCTGAATTTAAAAAAATAAATTATTTAATGGTGGAAAAATGATTCTTACGACCATCTGAAAATTTTAGGCTTGCTTTGAAAATTTTCATTTTTCTAAAAAAAAGTTATATTATATCAGAAAATGATGAATTTTCACTAGATTCTCATTTATACACATTTTTTGGTAAAATTACTCAAAAAGAGGTAATATTCAGCTGGCCAAATTTTCAACCTTCTAAATTTCTACTTTTTCTTTGTATATGACCCATCAGGCCTGAAAGTTACTTTACTTTTTTTTTTACTTTTCAATAGCATCATTTTTTAACAACCACCTATTGGTTACAATAATAATGTTTAATTGATAAAAGATTAAGAAATTATAAGAAGTTTTGCTCAATTTTTGCAGTCCAAAACATTCATCCTGCGCTATGAATTTCGAGATATTATTGGCTTATTATTTAAATCATTATTTTAGTTTGTTTTATACTTTTCGAGAAATTTTATTTAAAGAAATTGCCATCTATATAAATTTTAACAAGCCTTGATATATTTCAGTATTGTTTTTGAAAACCATACAGAAAATAATTTACCACACAATTTTAAGAAATGCTTTGAAAAATATCTAGATAAATTTCCAAACACCTATTATTACCTGAATCATTTTGATAAATATATTGAAAAAATATGTAAATTAAATAAAATTACAGAATTCAACATAACAATAAAAAATTGTGCGAATATGCATTATATAGTTGATGTGCAATCATTAGTTTTTGAAAAATGTGATTCCCTTTTTCGGCACTTTATATCAATAAAAAAATTTAAAAGATTTTAGAATAAACTCAAAAATTTTAAAAATGATTCATGATACATTTTGAATATTCTACATTTGCAGCTGATTGCACTTAAATTCCTGTCATTTTTTTTTTTAGTTTTTCATAAACCTAAATCATTATTATTTTTGAATAGATGGTCTTGCCCATTTAAGTTTCAAAAAATAACTGGAAGTATAAAGTCCTTAACTATTGTACATCATATGTTTATAGAATCGTTAAAAAAAACTTTACATATTTTGATGCAGTATTATTATTCAAACATTGTTTTGAGATTGTTATCTTCTAATGCGCAAATTATTATCTGTTTTTTCCTCGTGTTTATTTTTTAATTTGCGTTTATCTTGGCTTCGTTAATGTTTGTTACTGATAGTATTAGACAAGTTTTTCAACCATCATCTATCATTACTTATTCCTTTCTTTTTTAAAATATTTTATATTAGATATGATTTTAACCAAATTTCAAGATATCTCAGCAAAAAGCATTACACAACTTAAAGTATTTGTTTGTAAAATATTTGAAATTTTGCCTTTATCTGCTTAAAAAAAATATATTTTTTTTATGAAAAATACCTTTTTTCTGAGTTGTGTGTGTGTGTGCAACCAACCAAACGGGACCACGCGGTCGCTTCTTACAAATTGAGTTGTTTCCATGTATTTTTAGATCTACATTCTATACATGCAAATAACTCGCATAGGCATTTGGAAGGTGTTAGCTCTGCCGAGCTTCGGTGACCCATTTCTACGCTGGCTAGCCGAGCGCGAGGTACTTCAGCTTTGTCGACAAGCCCCGCCCTGAAGAACGTTTGGATCAATCGGATTCAAACGTTATTTAGAACTTCCGAACCCTTGTCAAATGGACAAGGACCCAGCGCGTATATAGTTGATGGTGGTAACAGTATTTCTAATTCCAGTCATAGCTCACCAAGTCGCGATGGCCTAGTGGTTAGCATTTTTGCTTACCAATCCAAAGGACGGGGGATCGAACCCCGACTCGAGCGACTTTGGTTTTTCGTTCATGTTCAGAGTTTCAAGATTTATATTTCCTATACTTTCTCGTTGGGAGCAGATGGGAATCGAACCCAGGATCATTCGCTTACAAAGCGAACACCGTAACCAGTCAGCCACGGCCGCTCCTACAAAAATACCTTTTTTTCTGAGATCACTGAAAATGAATGAAAGGAGTCGTACCCACCGCCACAAGATATCGAAAAATGGACCTCGAATTCGTACCCAGAGACAAAAATTACCCAGCCTTAGCAAGGTTTCACGAAAATCGAGGAGGGGATTAATTGGAATGGACATTGTTTTTTTTTATTATTATAATTAAATCCTATTTTTTGTTAAATTAGGGCTTAAAAGTAAATGTCTGAGGAAGCGTTACAGTACATGTTATAAGCATAGGAAAAGCGTGACAAAGAAGGAAAGAGGGAGGTAAATTTTGGCTGAGTTTTGACGTACTTTATGGATGAAGCCAGACATGCATCCGCTCTAACTCCTCTTTTAGAAGAACTTGTTTGGCATTTCACGTAGAAGATACCCAGCATGTTGTGCCAGTGATTAGAATACGCTAATTATTATTATTATTATTATTATCTTTTTTTGTTTTCCAATGAACCAATGTTTTCTACACATTATTCAAGCCAAAACCAAGAGATTTTTACCTAGCAACAAGCATAACATTGCTTTGAACGAAAATGCCATCTAGAACAAGCTGAGTGCCGTTAAAAAGAGCTCATAGTGCTGATGCATGTCTGGATGAAGCCTTAGGCAATTGTTGAATGTTTGGGTAGGGATAATCAAGAGTTTAGAATTAGAAGACATTTTCTTACATAAATTTATTTTGAAGTTAACATTTTATTTTAGTGTACTTTTTGAGATATTCAATTTTTTGTATAGAGTAGAGTAGAGTTGCCAAATCCTCCATTTCAAAGTTTTGAAGAAATCGGAAAATCAATTTTTAAGGAAAAAAACGAATAATATAGTTTTAATATCAAATCACGATTTAACCAAGTGTTTTCTCCATTGACAAATCGCCCTTCAAACGGATCACATGTGTTCCCCACACACACGTTCCTCAACGTTCGAAAATGCCAAAGAACCGTATCACGACCGGCTCCAGTAACCGCCAGCAAAATCATCAAAAGAAACCTCCTCGATAAACAACAACAAAAACAACAACACCAAATACACATCGAAACATTGGGGTGGGAGCACCGCACTGGTGGCCTCAACTCCCAAACATCCAAACCCTATTGCCGAGACGTGTTGATGACTCCTTGCTCCATACTGTAACGTAAGACATAGGAAGCATAACACCGCGTGCGCGCACACAAACACACAGAGACATCGAATCGTGCCGTGAATCGAAATGAGCGAATTTAATGATGCACAAATACAGACGGAAAATCTCCCGAGAAAAGGAAAGAAAATACCAAAAGTGAGAAAAAAATGCGCGCAGAATCGAAAAAAAGAAAGGGAGAAGAAAATTGTGAAATAGCCGGTGGAAAAAAAAATCGAATGACGATGATGATGATTTTGTTCTGTTGGTGTTGGTGGACTTATGTTGTGATATCACACGCTGATGGAAGAGCCGGTGAGGAAAAAGGGAAGAAACACGTCTATCGTATCTCTCCGGGAACATTTTTATGTGTTCGGTTCTTTGTTCTTCAATAGACATCCAACTGATTCAGCTGCCGCTGCCGGGAGCCGGTTGTTGTCTGGCCGGTTGGCGCACTCTTTGGCATTTCACGTGGACAGAATCAGCTGAGAGTGTTTGAACTAAAATTTATTTGAAAAAATCAAAATGTTTGTATTAATTCAATGAAAAAACAGAGTTGGTTTCAAATCATTTGGTAACAAATAATAGCTATTTCCATTTAAACATTATAACTAAGAAAGTTATTAAATAAATATGAATTTTATCAAAAATTCAAATCCAAGCGGGACGTCCAAAAACATCCACACCACCCTGTTTGGCACCGGTTACCACCGACAACGTGCTCCTTTTATGCTGCTGCTGCTTGCAATAATCTAAAGAAAAGCATAACAGCCAGCGCCACCCACCACCACCACCACCACCTTCTGCACACTAACACGCTGTCGCGCTCTCTTTCTCTCTCTTTACACCCCCAAGTTGTAAACCCGAGCCAAAACCGTTCACTTCACAAGAATGTTTTTCGCCTTCTCCTTCATTGCACCACGTTCCTCTCCTATTGGAAGCGGGTTTCTTTTTTTATTTTTTATTATTTGTGTGTTATCTTCCTTTGAACTAAGCAGGCAGGTTTGTCAGACTCCCGTCGGTGCTTTTCAGGGTATGTGGGCCTGGATTTGACCTATCAAATGTCAAATGTAATTGAAATTTATAAATGTTTAATGCTTTTTTGTTTGACAAAACCGTTTTCAAAGTTCTTCTTTATTAAAAAAAATAGGTTAATACAAATTTAAATCCAAATTTTGTCTCCCCTTTCTTCAAAATTTCCCCAGAAAAATTAGGGGCACACAAAATATTTTTGAAAAAAAAAAAATCATTTTTCTTAGCAAAAACATCTATAATCAATTCTAGAGTTTTTTTAAAGAACCCATAAACATATGAAAGATTATAGCTTACAGTTCCTCTTAAAAAAACTCTAGAATTGTAACTCATATCGCAATCTCAGACAGAGCCAAGAGACAACAAATCGTATCACGGCGTGGCTGTAACAAAATATTATAAAATGACATACCCCTATTGGAGATTTATACGTACAAAGTTGTGTTTTACCGGCCTGAATCACAATCGATAAATTTGAAAATATTTTATCGGTGAAAATTGCGTTTTTCAAAATTTTAAGGTTTTTAATTTTTGGTACAGATTTTTAAATTGATCTGGCCTTAGGGGAAGGTGGGGCAAGACGACTATATGGGGCAAGAGGAACAATCGCTCGTACGGCCGTAATTTTTACAATTTTGATTATTTCCAGTATGAGGAAATGTTGCTAGCAATGCAATTAGCTGATTCTACTACCACATAACCGCCAAAACGACGTAAACGCCACGGAGCATAGGATTGAATGAAGTTTTTTTACAAACCTTTATTTTCTTATAATATTTGGAAAGTACAAAATAAGACTTTGGGTTCGTTTTAAGGCTCATTTTATCAAAATGCATTTTTTCCTAGATCAGTATTGTCCCTACCAATGACTTGCACGTATTATAAAGTATGATTTATGTTTTGGTTATTATTGTAGAGAGCTTTTAAAAAATCTTGTTTAGGTGGGGCAAGCGTACCATATGGATTTTTAGTATGGAAAAAATACGAATTGCTGCAACAACATATTTTATTGAGAAATAAATACATAAACGTACTTAATAACTGATAAACAATTACTTAAAAAAATTGTCCATACAAAATATAGTGATATTATGAAATTTTCCTTTTTTTCATCTAAGCAATAATCTTTTTCGTAAAAACGATCAAATTTTTAGTAAAATAATATTCTTTAATCTAAAAATGAAAGAAACGTTTCAAATACATCCTAATCTGATGTATCTAAGTGATAATAGTTCAATTGTCAGCAAATTAACATGTTTTTTCATGCATTGTTCGTCTTGCCCCAACGGGTTGTTCGTCTTGCCCCACTAGTTGAGTAGAACATACTGAAAATAAAAAAAATTAAAATCATTTTTTTGCATTAAAAAACAGGATTTTTTGAAAACTTGTTCTATCAAAGTCTTAGTCAAGACCTGGAATAAGATGATTATTATAAAATCCGACACATTTTTAACGTTTTTAATAAGTTACAACGATCATTTCCATAGCTTGTTACACTTGCCCCACTTTCCCCTATAGGTGGATCGATATTAAAAAAATATTTTTATTGCAAATTTGTAGAGAAATATCTCACCTTTACAACGCTGCTTAGAGTTTGTAAATCCGTTTAAACAAGGGAATGATGGAACGAGAGAAATCACAATTCCGCATACATTATTTTAAGATTGTTCAGGTGTAAACCGAAAACGTGAACAAAAATTAAAGTGGAGGAATAAGGCTTTTAACTGTTATTTAATTGTCGGTGTACAGGACGCCGCACTGTTCAATCATTTCCTGGCGAACATTTAATTTTGCAGCCCAAAACCAGCTATTTAAACGGAGAAATAAAATTCTTTTTCAAATTTTCTTTTTTTGATTAGTGTGCACCTACGTCGCAGACCAAGATTGTTTACATTTTGCTCTTTGGTCTGACAGTCTTGGTCTGACAGCTTTGTCATGGATTTTGGTCTGGTCTAGGCGAGGGATAGGGCACAGCACCTGCCTGACAACCATTTTTCTGATGATTTTTTAGTGGCAACCATAAAAGACAAGACATCCGTCTGAAATATCTTTCGACGATCAAAACGGATTTACAAACCCTTACCAGCGTTATAAAGATGAGAAATTTCTCTACAAATTTGTAATAAAAAGTCGATAGAATATTTTCAGATTTATAGATTCTGATTCAGACTTGTAAATACAACATTCTACAGTTATGCCTCGGTTTTGCACTGCCCCGGTTTTGCACCGTTCAGCTGCCTCGGTTAAGCACGGCCCAGTGCTTAACTGAAGCACAGAGCTTATGGGTTTTTGGTAAAATGGGATACATTGGCTTTAATCGTATGAAACATCATGTAAACATCAAAAAATATACTGTTTTGGAATCGGGATGACGTCAGTTATCCATTAAAATTCTTATTTCATGAAAATTTTCACAAAAATACGTATTTTTCCTGTATTTTGAAAATGCATTTTTTTTCGCTATAGAATCCAAAAATATATTGTTATTGGAATATGGGTATCAAATGATTAGGTTTTTTCATACATTTCGGATATAATAACAAATTTTTTAGAAAATACTCCAAATTTTCACAAAACTACGTTTTTTCGAAAAAAAATACTCAAAATTTCAATTTTTACTATATGCGTATCAAACGATCGGGATTTTTTCATACATTTCGATTGTTATAGCAACTTTTTTATAAAATACTCAAAATTTTCACAAAACTACGTACTTTCGAATAAAATACTCAAAATTTCCGTTTTTACAATGTGGGTATCAAACGATCGGGATTTTTTCATACATTTCGAATGTAATAGCAATATTTTTTTGAAAATACTCAAAATTTTCACAAAACTACGTATTTTTATAAAACTTTTCAAAATTTCAGTTTTTACAATATGGGTATCAAATAATCAAATCATTTTTTTTTTCAAAGATACGTAGTTTTGTGAAAATTTTGAGTATTTTCAAAAAATATTGTTATTACATTCGAAATATATGAAAAAATCCTGACCGTTCGACACCCACATCGTAAAAACGGAAATTTTGAGTATTTTTTTTAGAAAGTACCTAGTTTTGTGAAAATTTGGGGTATTTTCAAAAAATATTGTTATTACATTCGAAATGTATGAAAAAATCTCGATCGTTCGATACCAACATTGTAAAAACGGAAATTTTGAGTTTGGCTCCCATATGCGGTGCTAAACCAAGGCATGACTGTACTTATCTCCGATATCTCGGTTTAAAATATTTTGTTCCAGCCTAACCGTGCGTCGCCGTCATGCTAACTTGTCGTACGTGCATTTTGGGCCAAATTGAGTTAAGAACGCCATTTTGTGAAGCTCAAAATGCCTCACCTTTTGACCTTCACATATCCCCTGTTAAATAAGTTTTGAAATTTTAACGGAACAGTATTCATTGATTTTTATTATCTACTTAAATATTTTTTTGGTTTTAGAGCAATTCTCTTTAAGTTCGGTAAAATTTAATTTTTATGATGATATTTGATTTTTTTTATTGGGCTAGAAGTTTGCTTACAAGTTTGTCAAAATAACCGAATTGTTATAGATTACCGAATTTGGACGTTATGAAAAGTATGATTTTCTTTCAGCGGCTGTATTTCGGCAAATATTGGTCCAATTATCAATGTTTTTGATAAAAAGTGGGTATTTTTTAAAGAATGTACCAGTTTTTCGTGGTGAAACATCAGTAACGAACCTTAAAACTTTGTCCGAAACACTAAATCAATAAGAAAATTTCTTTTAATGGAAATAGACTTTTGTAGCATTTTTTATGAACTATTTATAAAAAAAACATGTATCGACAAATTAATATTTAGAAATTGCTTTATTGGGCAGATGTCAAACGTATATACAAATTTTGATATTAATCTAAATGAACGAACAGTCACCACGTATCGAAACCTCAGAGGTTTGCTTTGTAGTTGATGTTCTACCTAATTAACGTTAATTTTGTAACTGAATTGTTTTATCGCTCGGAAGTGATCGATTTTTAACGATTTTTTTGAATACCTGTGATCACCTAAATTGTTAAATTGTTATTGCCAAATTTCATGAAGATTTACACTGTTTTTTTTTGTTTTTTTAGCATTCTAGTTTTATTTAAATAAATACTGACATTAAAATTATAACAAATATGCAAAATGGGTACCAAATTTTGAAAAGATTGCTACAGCATAAGAATTCTTTGCTCAAATTGTAAAATTTTCAAATTTTTGGTTTATAAAAATATTTAATTTTTGTCATTGGCAATATATATTTCATGTGACGTGAAATGTTATATCAAATCTTTAGAGTTATTTGTATTAATAACTTAAATGCTCACATAATACCTTATATTTTTCGCCCTCTTAGATACAATTTAACAATTAAAAAAAAAAAAACATTTTCCTGTGATTATTATAATATTACCTCGATTGACCCAGTTTAAAATAATATATTTTTTTGCAATAAAAAAAATGCATGAAAAATTTCAGCGCTGCTAATTATTTTTTTAACTCAAGATTGCAAATGAACTGTACATATGTTAATGCATTTCACAAAACTTTTTTCATTGAAATGTTGAAACCATGACTTATAATATCATTTTCCTTTTTTTTGATCCCCCGCCTTTGGCTAGAGTCAAGGAACATTAACTTTGAAAAATATTTGCAATAAAATTAAAATGAATAAAAATTTCTCATCGCGTTGTACTATACTATTTGATGATTAATGATTTTCAAAATAATTTAAATATTTTACACTCAAAGTTCTTATACCGTATATGAAAATTTGCATCATTTGATATCACCATTTTAAATATTGGATTTTTCTGTTTGTTCAGAAAATTCATTATTTTATTGAAATAAAAAAATACATTTGTCACTAAAACGAGCTTTTATAAAATGCCTCGTATGGTCTTCATCAGTTTGCCATGTAGCTAAATAAATCTGGGACTGCCAGAATCGAGTGTCTTCCAAACAAAGATAAACTTCTGCCTTATTATGACAGATTTCGCCAAATTGTAACAAAATCGTATTTTTTTGTAATTCTTTTAAATTTAAATGTATAATAAACTATTTTTAAACTCGAAACTAGTGGATATTTTTAATAGCATCGGTGGACGAAAGCTAAAAAATAAACTTCGTATGTGTTTTCATATCAAAGAAAATATTTCATAAGAGTAAAAAATAGCACCACCGACTCTTCATCCCCCCAAACGTATTGGCACAATCCCTGTTTAGTGTTGGTGGCTGGAATAATTATTCCGGCCAGCTTTAACATCGTGATAAGAGGGGGGTGGGAGGTGGGGGTCCATTCCCTTCCACATTTCTCCTTCTATTTCAGGTTTTCCAGTTTTTCCTCCCCCCCAACAACAGCATCAGGGCGTCCCGGTGAATTTCCGATGTGGTTTCCGTGTTTCTTTTTTTCCGTCATTCCGTCGATTTCCTTGTTTTTCACCAAACAAAACAAAAATAATGTTGAAAGCGTTCCGAAGCTGCTTCCATATGGTTTCTCCCGTGCGGTTTTGCAGGTCGTCACGACGCGGACTAAACTTCCATTCACAATGGCGCTGGGTGGGTTGGCCAGCTGGAGTGGAGGTGGAAGTCCAGAGCCTTTTTTGAATAGCGTCCAGATTTCATTCAGCTTTTCATCGACAGATTGGATCTTGCGAAACGAAACGAAAAACACGCACGGTGGTGGTGGTGTAACGGGGCGCATCCCGAAAAAAATATATAAAGAAAAAAAAACTGTTGAAAAGCTGCTCGATATACAATAGAGAACAAGTTGAGTCATCGCCAGTAATAAGGCGATGAAGGGAGGGAAGCAAGAAGAAGGAGAAAGGTTGACGGCACTTCTCAGTTTATCGATAAACTCGTGGTGATGAGGGGTACTTGACAGCATTTTAGTAAGAATTATAATCTAGAAATATAAAAAAATCGCGTATGATATTTACATAAAACTATTCAAATTCCGATCTAAATCCATCGCTCTGATCATGTAAAAAAACACTTTTTTTGTGTCACAGAGGACAATGATCAATTTTTTTAATTGAAATTATATGATATTTATAAAAATCTAACTTATTGCAAGAAAACAAAGGTACATATTTTTTATTCAAAGTAAAATTTGCTCTCCAAAAGTATTTCACAAAATAAAATAAAATAGAAACGTTCAAAATAATGATTAAAATTCGTATTTTTATCGTTTTTTTGGTATCAGGAGCCCTTTTTTAAAAAAAATCCTATAAATTTGTCACATAAGCATTGAAGATCGATATTTTCGTTTACGAGATACAGCCACATAAATATATATATAAAAAAAAACAATAAAAAGCAGCACTTAATTTTCAAATGCAGAAATATCAATTACCTTTGGACCAATTTTCAAATTGAAAAAAATTATCATTCGTGAGTTTTTATGATCTCTTCGAAAACAAAATTCTAATAAAATATTAAGTCAGGACTTGCATTAAGAAACGGTGATTTATTGAATGTATGCGGTGAAATTTTGGAAAAAGTCACTTTCTATTTAACGAAATTGGGCATATCTCTGCTTCTATTGAACCAGCATTGATTCTTCTTTATGGAAATTGTTTAGAAAACTTTTCTCTACAATATAGTTGATTGGAAAGTGTTTTAAAATGTCATACTGTAATATGGCAGAGGACTAAAACAATAATTTTGGGAATCTTTTGGGTATGTAATAGCTTTTAAATTAAATACTCTACGTTTAGCATTGTTATATGCTCCAATTTGTATCCGGGCAATCTGTTGCTGTTTTTCATGACAAATTGTACAAAGAAAAGATTTTTATTTGGTCGTATTCTGCCCATAATTGAAAATTCGGCTATTATGCCAAATCAAGTATTCCGAGAAAAACGCGTTTTAGTGTTTGACACAAAATCTCCGTCAAGGTAATTTCCCATAAGAGTGGCATATTAGCCGTTTGGTTTTTCGTATCGGCAGCCAAGTCTAGACACTATTTCAGTAAAATTAAAGTTCCAGAAGATGCGTTGGAACGTCCTCTACCACCTGGTGCTAATATCTCGTTTTTGCCAAAAGTGGATATTAGCCGTTTTTTCAATGGTGGGCAGTATTGAGATTTCCAGCTTGGGGTTATTTCAAAGAAAACTAGATATCATGTAAATTTGGTTTGGAAACTTTTTATAGGAGGTCAAATATTTCAGAGTCTCTTGAAGCACGTTCATAAGGAATTTGATAAATATTAACATGAACTCATCGATTTTCATCGACTTGTTTGAAGAAATATTGTATGAAATCGAAAAAAAATTTTTAGAAAAATAAAGTTGCTCTAGACCCCCTTACGAAATATTTCGCCTGACCCCACAAAATGTCGGAAAAGAGCCCTCCTTTCATTGTGCCAAATATCTGACCTGCCGAATTTTTTATCTTAATGTACTTGGAAAAATACAACGTTAATGTATGTTCATTTCAGAAAGTATGTTACTGTAATGGCTACGAAAATCTCGCAATCTGAAAAAAATGAAATTGGTCAAATAATTGCTGGGATAAAACATTGGATTCAATTAAAATTACGAAATATGAAATTTGTAATGTGTTCTCCAGTTAGCCTTCATTTTTAACTGAAGAGAGATTGGCAATTTTTGGTCCGATCTTCAATGACGAAAAATGAAATCTTTGTAAAATTTTCCAATCCGTAGAAAAAAAATGTTTCCAAAATTTCAAAATAAAGCCAAAGTTTTTAAAAGGACCTAAAATGTGTGCCCTCTAAAAGTTTCAACAAAATCTAAAACTATTTATTTTATGAATTCGGCAGATCTCACCTCACCCAAAAACTGATGCAACAAACTGTTTGTAACAAAGCCAACTGGAAAAATAACAAAATTTTAAATTTCAAGCCTAATTTTCGAAATTCCGAAACATAAATTTCGCAAAATGGTTTATTCGTTATTACAGTTATGCTCAAATAAAAAATTGCAGGTTATCAATGAATTTATGAAAAAAACTTAAATGAATCTTACCGATCAAAATTCAATTTTTTTTCAAAGTTTAAAAAATCTATATTTGATTAAAAATGTAAAAAGAAGCTTTATATAATGTGTTCAAAAGAGATGGAAATCGATTTGTTTTTGAATGAAAAATTTAATTTCAGTATATTTTTGCCGTTTGATTTTTGAACAAGCTTTGAAAAGAGAGCCTTTTTTCGTGAAACGCCTAATAGCATTTTTATTCTCAAAAAAAAAAAAAAAAGGTGGGATATCCAAGAGTTCAGGCAAGAAAAAAGCAAGTTTCTTTTTTAATTTGGTGTATTTCAATTTTTGATATTAAATTTTCAAAATCCGTGCTAATTTATTAATTTGATAATGAAAAAATCACTTTAATAAGAAGTTATGCTTTAACTCTTGTTTCATGATTTTGTAAGAGTAAAATTCTATAAACCTATTTTTAATGGCCCAAATTTCGAAACGTCTTGAACCTTTTAAAAGCTTTAAAATTGGTTTTCCATTGAACACGAAAAACGTTTGGATTTCATTTGATAGTCAAGTTAGATAGTTGATAGTCATGTTACTGCATAAAAATTAATTCAAATTTTAACCTCAACTTTAAACTTCCAACTTTTGAAATATTGAAGAAAAGAGTGTCACGAAATGCATTATTCATTATTGCAGTTACTCAGAAAAAAAGATGGTAATTTTCATCAGGAAATGGTGACAGATTTAGGTCAAAAAAAAAAAAGATAAATTTTAACCCAGAAAATGATGAATTTCCATCAGTTTTTGTTGAATATTCATCAAGTTCACATTTTTACACATTTTTATGTAAAATTACTCCAGAAAGTGGTAATATTTAACCAACCAAGTTTTCAACATTCCAAAATTCAACTTTTTTTGCTGTGTATGTTTGAAACGAAAATTAGCAAAATATCAATTAATTTATGAAAAAAATAATAAGCTGTTTTAACTTTTTTCCGATTTGTGGTCCCTAAATTATTTTGTTAAGTGCCCTATCCGATTAAAAAAAAAAAAAAAATAACGTTATGTTATGTTTTTAAATAGACTGAACAAAATCCTTATTTTCAGCAATATGTATTACACAGAAAAGGTTTTATCCCTTATCCCCGAATCCCACTTTCCCGAATCCCATATCCCCGAAAATCATTTCCCCGAAAATTCCACATCCCCGAAAATCATTTTCCCGAAAGTGCCTTTTCCCCGAAAATCATTTTCCCGAAAATTCCACATCCCCGAACATCGTTTTCCCGAAAATTCCACATCCCCGAATGTCATTACCTGAATGGCAATTTTACCGAACTGCCGTTTTCCCGAATTTACATATACCCGAATGGTTACTTCACCAAAAAATCATTTTTTTCCGAATGATGACCTAAATATAAACTAAATTTTTATTTAGGGATTTTTTTTATAAAAGTATGACGTTAATATTAAATTCTCCTACGTGTTTTGTAAGATTAAAAAAAACAAATAACCGTAGAAGGCCATTAATAAACCACGCGGACACTTCAAGAGTGCGGGGTATTGAAATCATCCACGTTCCATAAAAAAAGATTTTTTTTTTTGTAGAGGCCATTTTCAGCAAAGGACAATTTTCCAAAACGGTATCTACGTGGTAAGGATAGAACAGCAACGATAGCTTTATGCGACGACTCGATGCGCAGGATTCAGTTTGTTCTAGATTTTGTTTAACTGAACTAATTTGTCTTTATTAATTTTGGCTGGATGAAGGCTTTGAACAATTATTTTTTTTTTAACGTCCAATTCAAGTTCTGCGACCAACCCTTTAAATCTTATCTAAATAGTTGATTATTGAATTACAAAAAGTATTTTTTGAATATTTCATCACCGCCATTTTAATTTTAAAATTACTAAATCACTTTAAAGTAGTTTAGGAGCTATACTTAAGCTCGACAGCTGATTTTGGTTGCCAAGGTCCCGAGTAAAAATTACAAATTTTTGCGGTAGTCGGGCCTGAACGTGTGTCAAACACGTTCTGACCTGAAATCCCTTTGGCCAGTTGTCGCACTTACATCAATTTGAATATTCAAAATTCAAGTGAAGCTCGGAGTTTTTTGAACGTTCAATAGAGTAATCTACGTTCGTTTGTATTGCGTGTACGTACACAAAAATTAAGTGAGGTTAAATTTTGTCAGCCAGCAAAATCAAATGGCCAGCAAAATCAAATGCGTACGCGAAACGTCATGAAGCTCTATTGTGGACATGATACTTTATTGATCGCTACTTCCCCGCGCGCGGTTCTGGACAACGGCCATACCCGCCTGACCGGGTTCGGGGAAGCGGCGTTCGGGGAAATGGCCGTTCGGGATTATGGTCATTCGGGAAAATGATTTTCAGGGATGTGGAAAATTAGGGGAAGTGGCCATTCGGGAAAATGGTTTTTAGGGGAAGTCGCCATTCGGGGATGTGGCCGTTCGGGGAAATGGATCGTTCGGGGAAATGATTTTCGGGTAAATGACATTTCGGGAAAGTGTCTTTTCGGAGATGTGGCATTCGGGGAAATGTCTCTTCGGGAATGTGGGTTTCGGGGAAATGTCATAGATTCCACAAAAAAAAAGTTGAATTTTGGAATGTTGAAAATTTGGTAGGTTGAATATTAGCTCATTTTTTTTTGAAAAAATCAAATTATTCGCTCTACAGCATTGCCTTGGCGTTCTCGATTTCGAGATTCCTACTCGAAACTAAGAGTCCGAAGGCTTGATTGTTGAGGCAATTGCAAACCTCTTTTTACACCTTAGCTTCCATCCACCCCGGGATTCGAACTGACGACCTTTGGATTGTTAGTCCAATTGCCTACCAGCGACTCCACCGAGGCAGGACCCAGGGAGACGACTCCTACACCTGGACTGAGCTAACGACCTAACCTTTTTAGGTTAGTCCGGGTCCAACATTTACTTCCCGTCCGACGGAAGGCGTGATCAGACAAATCTCGTCTCGAAAAATGCCACCGGAACCGTCTGGGATCGAACCTAGGCCGACTGGGTGAGAGGCAATCACGCTTACCCCTACACCACGGTCCCGGCAGTTATATTAAACAATGTGTAAAAATATTAATCTGATGAATATTCATCAAAAACTGATGAAAATTCATCATTTTCTGGGGTAAAATTTATCATTTTTTGACACAAAATTTGTCACCATTTCTTAATGAAAATTACTATCTTTTTTTCTGTGTAGCAATATTTTTGCTGATTTTATTGGAATTTTTGAAGGGGAGTGGGGAGATAAAACTGGAAATAAAATTTGCATTGGCTTAGTTTATAAACAATAAAAGAAGCTTGGAATATATTTTGCTATGACAAATATAAACCTATCTATTTTTTGTACTTAATTTGTGTCATATTTTTATAAAAGATTTTTGTCCACTTTCTAACTCATATAAATTAACGAGTAGATCATAATGCCGATTCTCTATTGTAAATGGTTTATTTTAATAAATATAAAGAAGTTATTTATAGCAATTTATATTACAGAATAGTATATTTTTTTAAAATTTAATCTAAATTTTAAAACAACCTGATTTTAACAACAACAACTATTTAGCAAAACCCACAGTGTTGACTGATGGTAGGGAAATCCAGCTATTGATTTACACTTCAAGTTTTGTGAAAAAATTATCTAAATCTAGAAAGTTAGCAACATAGTTTTATCTGTCAAAATGCTTACCCGTCTTTTATCGTTTTCAAGATTCAACATTTTCAAGATTATTCTTTGGATATCATTTGATAAATATTCTGCCAAAATTTCATAAATTGGTAAAATATGCCTTGCCCGTTCAAATCTTGATTTAATAAACCCAAAATTAAAATCAACCCCTAAATTTCTACCCATCCCCCAAAACTGCACCCTTCCGCATAAACGCTCCGAAACCGTCCCTCTCCAAATACTTACAGTTTACGTCCTCCAACCGAACCAGCATGTTACAGCTCCTCCGGGCCCCGGGCACTCTCCCTTTTCCGTAGGGGTAGATTGTCTACCATCGACGACGACGTCGACACCGGCGACGCCAAACTGTATCGTGGGTGGCGACGACCCTTTCCCGTCACTTCTAGTACATATTACCAATACCACCAAAATAATCCTCAGGGGGTGGTTTTAGGTTGGTTGTTGTTGTTGTATTTGCTGTGATGAAGATATTGCACGCGCACAAAAGGTTGCCACTCAAATGATTACCGAAATTACAGGGGGGGTCGAACCTTTAGCTCATTTTCACTTTTCTTTGGATATTCTCGCCCTCAAAAGATGGTACGACCTCGACTGTGTTATTGCTTCTTCTTGTGCCACATCAAACGGAGATAAACACCGGCCGTTCCAGCTTCTGTGCTACCGCTTCTCTTTCTGTATACACTCTGCTACTGGAAGTCTGGGCCCCGACGCACTGGATCGCGTTGAAACGGCTAAACAAATAAACAACTACACGTTTCGGGTTGAGCAACATGTGCATCACCTTCTGTGGATGTGGAACTGGATCAACGGCCACGAGCGGTTACTTCCGGGGTTCCTCGTACTCCACACGCGAGCGCGCGATCAAACTCAACCCCAAAAAGCAAAAGAAGAACGCTGAACCAAAACACACCAAGTCGCGCTCGTACGCGGAACTCGCACGTACGTACGGTACGATAAACCTCCGACGTTACACTGATTCCCCTCAAGTGCCAAACGGAACGTTCTTCCCTCTCTGTTTCGTTTCGTTTCATCCTCTCTGCTTCCACTCTCTTCAAGTTCTTCACGGCGCGTAGAAGCATGCGCACTCGATTGCGCGCCAATATGGATGCGCCCCGACGACGACGACGACCGGAGTTGAAGTTGAAGTTTCGAAGCAGGCCACGCGCGAATACAACACAACACAGGGAGGACGATACAGCACACCGGCGAAAGGGTCAGAGCAAGCGTTGCTGGAACCGTTCGCTCACTCATGGGAAACCCCGCAGGAGGAGAGTCTGTTCGTGTAGACTTGTTACGATTTTTTGTTGCGTTTGTTACTCGAGAGTGCGGTGCTAACCAGCGAGCGATACCTGCCCTTTTCGCGGGAGTTGGAAGTGGAGTAGGGAGTCCCGAGCAGGGGTGTTGCGAGGGAGAGCGATTGGATGAGTCATGAATTTGTTTTATAACGTTGTTTTATGCAGAAAATTGTAACAAAACCATAGAAATTAGTAAACTCATGACAGAAAAAAAAGTTTTTCACATTTTGTAAAATATAAATTAATCATAAAGGCAATTCTAGATTACTTTTTTGAGCCATGGGATTCCTAGGTACATAGGACCTTTTGAAAAAGTAAGCAAGAAATTTTCACGTACTCGTTAATCATCTCTTCGAATTGTGAAATTATTCCTTCCATTTCTTGGTGATGAAGCATGGCTCTATTACTTGCAAACGGTAAAATTTTCGGAAAAATGAAAATAGAAAAAAAATAGTTCAGCCCCGAAAAAAAAAACATTTTTTAAACTAACTGTTTATATTAACTTTTACAATTAATTCAGTCAGTTTAACGTGAAGACTTCCATCATTGTCATGATTTTTCGTTCAAAGATATAACTTTTGCGTCGCTTTCAATATTTTGGCAAAATTCCTTCAACAAGTTGTTTAGAATAGTGCCCTACACATGCTGATTCCTTTTGGTAACGATTATCCATTTTTTTGTAAAGTTATGGAAATCGTCATTAATCAATGATTGCCAACTTGGACGTCAATTATTGTACCACAAAATTATATAAATTTTCAAACACAATTGCCTTAGATCAAAAAATCCTTCAGTGGCTTCAAGAAGGCAACAACCGGCACATGCTGATTGATTTTAGTGCAGAAATTCGTTAAATTGAATTTAATACAGAATATTTCATAGTGATGATCAATTTTCTACGAAAATGATCAACGGCTTCACCTTAAAACAAAATAATTTTTCAGAGATTTTTTTTTATTTTTTCCTAAACTTTTCAATATTAAAAATAAATGGTGTAAATATACATTCAATTTTCACTTTTTAAAGATATTTTTAAATGAGGCTATGAAACAAAGGCAATTTTTGAGCTGAAAAAATGAGCTGGAATTGTTTTTCACGAAAACACATTTTAAAACAAGAAATAAAAAAATTTAATTGAAAAAAACTTAAGAATCAATTTTAAATGAATTTGAATTTCTATTGTCAATTGAAAATTTTGTACATTTTTTTAAAAAATTGCACCGTTTGCAAATAATAGGCAATTCAATTGTATGGTTTAACAAATAACAATGTCAATATTTGTCAATTTCAAGAAGCTGAAAAAAAGCTCTACTTTTTAAATTTTGATTTGAAAATATGTCAAACAGTTGCCAAAATATAGGCACATAATATGTGAAAAGGAAAAGAAATTGAGAAAAATTTAATTTTCTAAGTATTTTAATTTTAGCCTTCGCTGATGATTTTTAATATCAAAATTGAAATCGTTTAAACTTTTCAATCCAAAAATCAAAAATTTAAATTTTAAAACATATTTCAAGAATCGACGAAGTAAAAATTAATTTAGTTTTAACTGAAATTAACCCTTAAATAGTTATTACTAAAATATTTTAGCATTATGACAAAAACCAAGTTTGATTTTCCTTTTTTTAAATAAAGGGATAATATCTTAATATTTTTAAAAGTCTTTTCTGTTTTTTTTTTCGTTTTAAAAATTATATATAGTCCAGACTCGATAATCCAAAGGCCTTGGCAAAACTTCACTTCGGATAATCGAAGCACGGGAAAAAAATGTTTCGTTGTCTTAGTTTTGATTGTTGAGCTTTAGTATGACTCTTAAACTACTCTAAAACGATTATATTCCAAATCCAAGATGGCGGCCAAAATGGTTATGATGAAATATTGACATAGTAGTTTATGCAACAAGTTGCAAAAAGAGGATTTTTTTCAGCACGAGTCATACATTTATTCAACGAGGTTCACCGAGTTGGATAAATACGAAGAGTAATTAAAAAATCAAGTTTTGCAACGAGTTCCATACAACATTTTTTTTGCAATTCCAAAAAACACACACTGAGTGAAATTTTATGTAAAATTTTCATGTATTTTGTCAATCGTTTAAATCAAAAAAATGTTGAAAAGTGTTACTTTTTGAAACAAGTGCTGAAAAGTTCAACTTTTCAGCACCCATTTGAGTGCTGAAAAGTAGAACTTTTCAGCATTTATTTTGAAAAGTGTTGCTATTCGATTCTGTTATTTTTGGTACAGAAAAGTAGGCTATTTCGTCGTTCAAGAATGACAGGAAAAGTAAGTAGTTTCACGACGGAATTCGACGTCGTCGTGCTATCTTGTCGCACCCGCCATTTTGACGTTCCGAGAAAAACGCGTTTTAATGTTTGACCTTGAATATACAAAAACGAGAGCACGCAATGTAAACAATAACAAACACGTTTTGTTTGGCTGACCATTCTGTGCATTGTCCCGAAGTTTGGTTGAAGTTGGTTGCTGGAGTCCCGAGTTATAATTACAAATGTTTACGGTAGTCTAGCTTGTACGTGCGACAAACGCATCCTGACTTTTCTGGCCTGAAATCCTTTTGGCCTTTTGTCGCACTTACATCAATTTTCATGGAGTGACAAGATAGCACGACAAGATTGAAACTACTTTCATATGTAAAGTGACAAAAATGCACGGAGTTTTTTCGGCTATTGTTGAATATCTCAGGATTGAAATAGAATTTTGGGGATCTGTGAAGGTCAAAAGGTGAGGCACAAAATGGCGTTCTTAACTCAATTTGGCCCAAAATGCACGTACGACAAGTTAGCACGATGGCGACTAATTGCAAAAATGCATTTTTTAACTTTACAGGCAATCTACCATTCAGATTTGACAAAAATGGGGTCGTGATTCGATTATCCAAAGTCCCATGTAAAACCTTCGGATAATCGAGCCTGGACTGTAGTCGTGAAAAAATGTTATTTATACTTTTCTGCAGCTAAAAAAGGCCCTTTACTCTTTCAAAAATCAGTTTTGGTTATTTTATTTTTAGTAAGATATTTTTTGAAAAGAAAAAAACTATTTTTAACTGAATTGTTTTAAGTTTTACCGAAAACTTTTCACCAATCGAATTTGTTTTTAGTTTTTAGTTTTTAGTTTTTAGTTTTTAGTTTTTAGTTTTTAGTTTTTAGTTTTTAGTTTTTAGTTTTTAGTTTTTAGTTTTTAGTTTTTAGTTTTTAGTTTTTAGTTTTTAGTTTTTAGTTTTTAGTTTTTAGTTTTTAGTTTTTAGTTTTTAGTTTTTAGTTTTTAGTTTTTAGTTTTTAGTTTTTAGTTTTTAGTTTTTAGTTTTTAGTTTTTAGTTTTTAGTTTTTAGTTTTTAGTTTTTAGTTTTTAGTTTTTAGTTTTTAGTTTTTAGTTTTTAGTTTTAGTTTTTAGTTTTTAGTTTTTAGTTTTTAGTTTTTAGTTTTTAGTTTTTAGTTTTTAGTTTTTAGTTTTTAGTTTTTAGTTTTTAGTTTTTAGTTTTTAGTTTTTAGTTTTTAGTTTTTAGTTTTAGTTTTTAGTTTTTAGTTTTAGTTTTTAGTTTTTAGTTTTAGTTTTTAGTTTTTAGTTTTTAGTTTTTAGTTTTTAGTTTTTAGTTTTAGTTTTTAGTTTTTAGTTTTTAGTTTTTAGTTTTTAGTTTTTAGTTTTTAGTTTTTAGTTTTTAGTTTTTAGTTTTTAGTTTTTAGTTTTTAGTTTTTAGTTTTTAGTTTTTAGTTTTTAGTTTTTAGTTTTTAGTTTTTAGTTTTTAGTTTTTAGTTTTTAGTTTTTAGTTTTTAGTTTTTAGTTTTTAGTTTTTAGTTTTTAGTTTTTAGTTTTTAGTTTTTAGTTTTTAGTTTTTAGTTTTTAGTTTTTAGTTTTTAGTTTTTAGTTTTTAGTTTTTAGTTTTTAGTTTTTAGTTTTTAGTTTTTAGTTTTTAGTTTTTAGTTTTTAGTTTTTAGTTTTTAGTTTTTAGTTTTTAGTTTTTAGTTTTTAGTTTTTAGTTTTTAGTTTTTAGTTTTTAGTTTTTAGTTTTTAGTTTTTAGTTTTTAGTTTTTAGTTTTTAGTTTTTAGTTTTATTTATTTCATATTTAAATTGTACTAAATATCAATAACAGACTTTCAACAATTTAAAACGAACTGAAATCCCCAACTCTTTCTACACCCCTGTCTCTGACTTAAATTCACTCCGTTCTGGAGCTGCACTGTGGGAACTTTTTGCTCCTTTCCGCCACCACGGCCACGGCCCAGTGACCACCACCAACTCCAAAGTTTTCAACTTTATTCCGCGTGACTTGCTGGCGGATACTACACCGGCAACCAGCAAGCAGGGACTGGCTGCACTTATTATTTCGTTTATGTTGCTTCAAATAATCTTTTTTCAGTTTTTTTCGTTCTTTGAGAGTGTGTGAACGCGAAACTATTATGCCAACCACGGGACTTGAACCGACATTGCTGCTGCTAGCTGCATTTAACATTCCTCAGCTGAGGGCCCCGAGAGAAGTCCAGAAAAGTGCTAGGTATCGGTCTATTGAGCATTGCAAGGGGGTTTGGTTGGGCTGTCGGGGAGGAATTTTCCCGATGGGTGGCAAAGGAAATCGCTCATTCACTGCTGGCTGACGCGCGCGACCTCTGGGAGGGCTGCAGTATCTCACTAGTGCAATATATTGGAGCAGATCTTGAGCACAGGGGAGGGCACAATTGTTGGGATAATTTAAAGAACAATTTTAGAATAATTCACACAGAAAACACAGAAACTGTTTATATTAGTTAAGTGAAATCTGTTGGAATTCTGCACACAAAAGATAATTTTTTATTCATTCAAACAAGTTGATATCACATCTATGTATGACTGTCTATGTATGAGCTTGAGGGAATTTGTCTAGCTTTAGAGTTTATTTTTTTTTCTCTGGCATTTTGCAAATTTTATAATTTTGTAAATTTTGATTTTGATAAAACTTCCTTTAAACGGTAATTTGGCGTTATCAGCTTAACAATGCAAGTCTCTATACTATTGTGCAAGCTGTCAATCAAAATGGGCTTGATTATTTTCAACAAAAAAAAAATCTTTGACTTTTGAACAGATTTTTTGATCGATTTAGTGTCTTGGGCAATGTTGTAGGCTATAATCAGGATTTTTCAGGAAAAAATAGCTATGGGAAAAATATCGATTTTTGAAAATCACTATTCTTCGGCTCGATTTGACAAGTTTTTTCATTGAAAATTAATTTTTGTTTTTGCGTTCAAAATCTTAGCGGAAATTTTGAAAAAAATGAGGACAAAAGCTTTAAATAAAATTGCCTTATTACAGCAGCTTATATTCCCAAAATATGTTTTATTATTTAAAAAGTTGTAAGGTTCCAAAAGTTCACCTTTTGCTCTTGAGTTTAGGAAGATGCTTAATCTTGCACCGGAGAAAATTTGCCGATTCAAGTTTGCAATTGAAAATGACTGAAGAATTCTTTTGATAGAGCAAATTATTGTCAATATTTATGCATTTAATTTTTCTAAATGATTTGTGTTTATAATTATAAATAAGAAAATTTTCTATAATTTTTCTTTTAAGACTTTGTTGATCAGACTAGATTTTCAGATTTTGAAATGTGTGAAAAATAAGTTTCTTTTCAGTGCCTCTTTTTTCAACTAAAAATATGTGGAAAATTACTCGTTTTGCCTCGAGTTGGACGGTGTTTGACCTGGCTAGCGGTCTTGTATACGCCCTTAGCTGGCGTTTTGACTTGTCGATGGCATAATTATTTAAAATTAAATTATTTTTGATGAGCTTGAAAAAAAATATTTTCGATTAAAAAAAAACAAATAAGAAATGTTGAGGAAAACGAGTTAAGACTAATAAAAATTTCAGAATGCTCTAAAAATATTACTGAAATTTGAAAACTATTTTTTTTATAATTGTTTTGTCTGCCAGCAACTTTCTGAGGAGTTTCTATGAAATTCCTTTTTGTTGTGTGACTGATTCTCTACGATTTCGAGAAAGAACTTTTTTTTATTTGAATTAACCCTCTACTGCCCATTTTTTCGATTTTTTTTATTTTTCCCGTGCTCAGAGGTCATTTTGAGCAACTTTTGTTCTACTGAAAACTTTACTTCTCTTATTTTATGTTTTTCTTGTTTCATTTTTTATACTTTAATTTGCATTTATCTTGTTTAGTTTATGTAGTATTTGGCCTATTATATCACCTCATATAATTATATTTTGCCTATCTAATTTTTTCACGTTTTTACAGTCACTTTTTCAATTATGTACTTGTTTTTCACGTTTTCTGCTATAGAATGGCACCATCATCATTTAAATTGTAAAAAATACATAGAGACATAGTCTGGGACACTAAAAAAATAATAGCACACTTCTTATTACTTAAAATATAGAAAATGTTAGCAAAAACACAGCTAAAATTGACCCCTAAAAATGACATTTTTGAAACATTGGCAAAGTCAAATAAAACAAGTTAAACCTCGAATCCTTAAATTTTCTTAAATTTTAAGAGTTCTTCTTTCCAATGCTTTTTAAAGATCAAAAATTGGTTGAAAATGGATTTTTGTCGATTTTTAGATCGACCCGTCTAAAAGTGGGATTAGGTTGTAAAGGGTTAATTGACTAAAAGTTAAATTTAGAATAATACGATTTTTTTATTTTTCAATTTTTATGATAAGTTTAAGGGGACTAAAAAAACATATTATTAGCCTTAGTGTGGGATGGTGTAAAATCTGGTTTAGGAAAAATGAATTTTGATACATGGGCAATTCTTTACAAAATCGGCCGATTTCGACCATTTTTTGTATTTTTTTATTTGGCTCAAACTTTGTGGGGACCTTCCCTATGACCAAAGAAGCTATTTTGTGTCATTGGTTCACCCATACAAGAGAAGAAAAATCCGTAACTTTTGAGCCATGGAGAATCTGCCACCAAATTTGACATATTTTTTATGTAAAACCAATTTGCAGTCGAAAAGTACTTTACAGATTTTTTGATAAAGGACTTTGTTTTCAAGATATAGCCACCGAAAGTTTTATTTTAGCAAAATATTTGCAGTTTTTCGTTTTTTTTTTAAGTGACCATAACTGGCAATTTTTAAAAAATATTTTTTGAAAATTTTAGAAAATTTTCTATGAACTTGACTTAGAGACATTGAAGATTGGACCACTGGTTGCTGAGATTCAGCGGCTTTAAAAAAAGAAACATGAAAATTGAAGTTTTCTAAGTCTCACCCAAACAGCCCACCATTTTCTAATGTCGATATCTCTGCAACTAATGGTCCGATTTTCAATGTTAAAACATGAAACATTCGTGAAATTTTCCGATCTTTCCGAAAAAAAATATTTTTATGGAAATTAAATCAAGACTAACATTTTAAATGGGCCAAACATTGAATATTACACCCAAATCAAATAGAAAATACAAATAAAATCCATTTCCGGTTTTGGTAGAGAATTGCTCACATGCGTGTTTGTAGGAAAATTTATTTGAAAAAAAATTGAAAATCATTTTTTAAACAAAATTAAATTTGCAATCGAAAAGTACTTAATCGTCATCTAGGGCGAATCGGGACGCATGGAGCGAATTTGGATACCTGTTTTCGCCTTGTTACTGCACAATATGTTCGATATTTTTGAATTGTTTCGGATAGAACCGACACGGAACAATGAACATAGTTTTTCATTATCGAAATTTCAAGCTTTGTAGTGCTCTACAATCTTCCCGATTCACCCCAGTTTACGGTAAATTTTTTATAGGATATACTGTTTTCAAGTTATAACTACTATTTAGTATAATTTTTAATTTTTTTTAATTTGAAAGAAAAGCACCACTGAAAAAAAATATTTTTGAAAAGCTGTGAAAATTTCCTACTGATTTGGTGCTAAATTTGTGTGTGTGTGTGTGTGCAACCAACCAAACGGGACCACGCGGCCGCTTCTTACAAATTGAGTTGTTTCCATGTATTTTCAGATCTACATTCTATACATGCAAATAACTCGCATAGGCATTTGGAAGGTGTTAGCTCTGCCGAGCTTCGGTGACCCATTTCTACGCTGGCTAGCCGAGCGCGAGGTACTTCAGCTTTTATCGACAAGCCCCGCCCTGAAGAACGTTTGCACCAATCGGATTCAAACGTTATTTAGAACTTCCGAACCCTTGTCAAATGGACAAGGACCCAGCACGTATATAGTTGATAGTAACAGTATTCCTAATTCCAGTCATAGCTCACCAAGTCGCGATGGCCTAGTGGTTAGCATTTTTGCTTACCAATCCAAAGGACGAGGGATCGAACCCCGACTCGAGCGACTTTGATTTTTCGTTTATGTTCAGAGTTTCAAGATTTATATTTCCTATGCTTTCTCGGTGGGAGCAGATGGGAATCGAACCCAGGACCATTCGCTTACAAAGCGAACACCGTAACCAGTCAGCCACGGCCGCTCCCCACTGATTTGGTGCTAAATTTCATCGTATATTAAACCGTACAAATTTCCAATTTTCGAATTGTTAATAAAAACTAAATATTAATGAAAATTTAAGAGATATCTAAAAAAAATCAGAATTTTCCAAGTCACTGTTCCACGCCCAATCCACGGGTGCTGGTGATGGTGGAGAGAGGGTGAATTGATGCGCCAAGTCGTGCTAAACGAATCAGTTTCAGCTTAGCTGTGCAGACAGAAGAAAAGGGGGCATTCAGAAAATATGTGCAATTCTCCTCCCCCTTTGGGAGCAATGAAGGGTGAAACATGCGTGGTGTTGGTGAAGAATGGTGGTGAAGGTTTAAAGAACCATTAATTTGTAATAAAGCAGCAGAACAAAAATGCTGATTGTTGGGGAGCGTGGAGGATGGATATGAATAAGAAAAAAAAAGTTTGCTACATTTCATGCTGCTGGGCAGAAACAGTGTTGCAAGCTTTTTTGTTGGTTTGGCATTGAAAACATTTCAGTTGGATGATTTTACTTGTTGTAGTTTTTCATCAGCTAAAAACATTTTTTTTTGTTTTGAGTTCTTCAAATCCGACTTCTCCACGGTTGTTTGAAGACATAATAAGTAGTTGTATGCCGATCATTACTTTTTTTAAATTTTATTTTTAACTTAAAACACCTACAGTGAAATGAAAACATGACAACACATTCTCAGTTGACCAAGTGACCAACATTTGCGAGTACCCTAAAAAGCACTCCAATTAAGAGTTTTATGTCATGCCCAGTTTAATGCGTAACGTACCCTAAAAAAAGTGCCCAATTATACGTAGAGATACTCACACGAGACATCTTAACTGCCCCAACTCCAATGAAAAAACTCAAGATCATGCGTCTCCGTTACGCTGACAACCCTACCCCGTTGCGAGGCTGAGCGGAAAATCCGAATCCGCTAATGGATCCACCACCGGTCAACGTCAACGTCCCAAGGATGTTGTTGATCCCTCGCGGTCGTGGTCGTGATTCATGGAAAATTAGCCCCGTGGCAGAAAAGTCAGTCAACTCGCGTGATCCTCGCATAATCCACGGTTCAACAGCAGCAGCAGCAGCATCCGAAGGATGGTAGGGTGACCAGAAAATAAATAAACTGAATTTTAAAATTTATGTCAAATTATTGATTCTTTTGGAAGTAATACCAAATTTGACATGGCAATTCTGGTCACCCCAACCCATCCAAAAGATAAGCCCCGCCAAAATAGTCGTCTCCGACGCTGCTCGGAAGAGCCGGGTCTTACGTGGCCACTGGGGTCCGGCCGGGGCCACTTTGCGTTCGTTGGCCGATTTACAAAGGAGCACGACGACCGTCCGTCCGACTGGGATCGGACGGACGGAGACGGCGAGATAGAGTTGCGTAGAGGAGTGTTTCATCACGTAAGAGAAAATAATAATAATGATTGTAATTGCTTTGACCCCTCCTCCGTGAACGGGCCCGAGACCAGAGCCAGGCAGCAGCAGCAGAGAGTGGAGTTATTTTTGAAGCTGTTGGGTTTTTTTTCGTTAATTTTTATTTTCAAATTATTTCGAACCCGCGAAGAAAAAAGGCTCGGAAATCCCACGGATTGAGCGAATGGGGGTTTGTCCAAAAACTCATAACGGACGGTTTGGCTTACGCAGTCGCTGAAAAAAGATTCAAGAATTTCGATTTCGAAGGCTTCGCATGAAGGGAACAGGGTGTCAACACGAACGGATTTTTTTTTGGTTTGTAAAATTTAACAAGAGTTGGTTTTTGACTTGAGATATTTCACAGTTGTTTAATTTATTTATAAAAAAAATATCTTTAAATATTTTAAACAAAAGAAGTAGTAATAGTTTTTAGAAAACCATAAATTAATCATAAACCTTGAAGTTTACACATTTAAATCGAAAGTTAATGAATAACAGTTAATATTTTACAAAATAGCAATATATCGGACTAGGCAAGTCATATGAAACTGTCATGCTAATCTATTCTTGGATGTCTCCAAACGTATATAAATTCGCAGAGCCTAGAAGAAGGCGCAGTGGTTAGCGGCTTCGGCTGCCGATCCCTAAGTTGCTATGAGACGCGGGTTCGATTCCCGCCTTATCCTCCTGGCCTTCTATCGGATGGGGAAGTAAAACGTCGGTCCATTTGCGTAAAAGAGGTTTTGGGTGACTCACCACACATAACCTTCGGACGCCTAGAAATGAGCAGAAACTTGCAACAGAGCCCACAAAAGACCCGGGGGTCGTTAAAGTGGATTGCTTTGCTTTGCTTTTTATAGAAGAAAAAAGGTATTTTTTAAATATTCAATTGAGCTGGTACAAATTTTATTTAAAGCTTTTGCACCCTCCCTCCCCCCCTTCAAAGTTTGTCCGAAAAATCAGGGGACAAAAAATGATTTTTCACAAAACTTCCAAATTTTAATGGAATTTGAAGTGCAATCAGCTGAAATCAATTCAAAATGCAAACAAAGAAACTATAAACTAAAATGCATTCCTCTACGTTTAAAATCAGTTTAGCATGTATGGGTTGATTTAAAAAAATGTTTTGAATTTTTGAAAATTGTCGAAAATGTTATTTTTTCGCTAAAATTTAAGTTTTTGTCAAATTTTACATTTTTTGAAAACTAATGATTGCAAAACAACTGACCTAGTGAAATGTGCATTTTAAAACACTTTTTCCATGCAAATGTTGAAACTACGGCTTGTTGTTTCAATATTTATATTTTTTTAATTTTTTTGCCCCCCCCCCCCCCCTCGACCCCGGCCAGACCCGAGGGACAAAAACTTTAAATCTGTCACCGAACTTTAAAAATGTTAAATCATTCAAAATTTATTTAACTGCATTCAATATTTTGCAGTATGTTAACATATACATAACTGTGAAAAACAACTGTTCATTAGTTAGTTTCTGTCTTGAGCCAAAATGTTTTAAAATATTTTTCCAAATATTTTGTTTAAACTTTGATTGAGTGAAAAACATTGTGGAATATAGTTTTTTTTTGCTTTAAATACAAACATTTAATGAAAAAAGTTATGCATTTGACTGCTAAACAATAGAATACAGTGTAGAACTTAAGTTTATGCACATTTAGTCATAGCGTCACGATTCGATTTCCCGGACGCTTTGAAACCCGGACACCTCATCTTGTTTTATCAATTATTTGGAAATAAGTTGGCATGATTATTGTCAAAACTATGTTATTTGATGCATTCTCACATCAGCTTTCATTTCAAATTTGTTTGGATGCTGTAGCCAGTGGCAAAATGATTAAATTAAATAAAAATATGAGTTTACCAAAACTGTGAAACATTTCGCTGAAATATTTCATAGGCATCCAAACACCGGGAAGGCAAAGAAGAAATTCATTGTTCTGATTTCTTTAAATTCTAGCAATTTTATGTACAAAACATCGATTGTTTTGACGCTAACAGCTTATTTGAGACCTAATAAGTGCCATTCATTAAAAATTCAGTCCAAATTTGTGCGATTTATTAGCAAAATCGAGTGTCTGGAATTCGAATCAAAAGTGTCCGGATTTCGAATCAGCTTTTATCAGTGTCCGGGATTTGAAGCACAACAAGTCATTTTAATATTAAATTTTTGATGAAAAATGGCTAGAAAAGACATATTTTGCATGCATTCTCTTAAAAATGACTGTTTATACTACATTCTGACGATATTTCTACATTTCCAACTCATAACATGATTTTTTGCAAGCTATAACAAAAACAATCCCGGATTTCGAATCATGACGTTATTTAATTTTAGTAAGTTTTTTCACAATTGTTTCGTTGATTTGGTAAACTTTTAGTCAGTAGCAATAATTGTTCCAAAATGGATTATTATGTACACAGAAAAAAAAATCATGGTTATATTACATCTGGGAAGGGGTACATCTTTTATGTCAGAAAAAAGGTGTAATTTTACCTCTGGAAATGTGTAATTTTACCACTTTTCTGGTGTAATGTCACTTTTTCAGTCTAAATTGAGGTAAAATTACATCATAAAAGAGGTAATATTCAACCTTCCAAAATTAAAGCTTCTAAATTTACATTATTTTTTTCTGTGTAAAACACAGCTAAAAGGAACTCCAAAACTCTATAATGCACTTCTAAAGAACATATTTTTAACTAATAAACCCGAATTGAAATTGAAAATATATCAAGTTGGGCACTTTTAGGCTTTTAGCAAGTTTTGAACCAGACGTCGGAAATAGCTTAGATCAACTTAAAACAAGAGCTAGAACACGGAAGACAATGACCCATAGGGTTAAAGTTCCCCTTATAAAATCAACATCAACGGACACAAGAACTAGAACAAGATTTTTTTTATACTTTTCATGAATTCATTATTTCTTTGCATTTTTTTTACATTTTGTACAGTAGAGCAACTCTCTGCAGTTCGAATAAAGATTTTTAAATTTAATTTGATTCAATCGTACATACATGTCTCCGGATACCATTTAGGCAGTTGTCCGTACAGAAAGAATTTTAAATTATTCGGCAATCTATACCTTGAGAACGGATTTTCTAATCGATTTGGTGTATTCCGCCTTTTTAAGTAATTTTTTAGATCAAAATATTGAATTGTGCCACATAACGATTTGTGAAAAATCTCATTTTTTTATAATAAATGGCATGGTTTGAGCTGTGGCCCAGTTCATTAAATTTCATTTGGCAGTGCGGCCAATATTTCAGAGTGCAAAAAAAACATAATAGACTTTATTTATAAATGTAAAATCAAATTTGCATCAAAAAAGTGTTTTAAATAATATTTGATATCACCTCCGTGTACGCACGAGTGCAAGCAGCAGAGCAGTTCTCTAGGATTTCGGTCTTTCGATTTTTTTTGTATTTTTTAATCCGACTGAAACTTTTTTGGTGCCTTCGGTATGCCCAAAGAGGCCATTTTGCATCATTAGTTTGTCCATATAATTTTCCATACAAATTCGGCAGCTGTCCATACAAAAATGATGTATGAAAATTCAAAAATCTGTATCTTTTGAAGGAATTTTTTGATCGATTTGGTGTCTTGGGCAAAGTTGTAGGTATGGATACGGACTACACTGGAAAAAATAATACACGGTAAAAAAATTGGTGATTTTTTATTTAACTTTTATCACTAAAACTTGATTTACAAAAAACACTATTTTTAATTTTTTTATTTTTGATATGTTTTAGAAGGCATAAAATGCCAACTTTTCAGAAATTTCAGGTTGTGCAAAAATCACTGACCGAGTTATGAATTTTTAATCAATACTGATTTTTCAAAAAATCGAAATTTTGGTCGTAAAATTTTTCAACTTCATTTTTCGATGTAAAATCAAATTTGCAATCAAAAAGTACTTTACTGAAATTTTGATAAAGTGCACCGTTTTCAAGTTATAGCCATATTTAAGTGACTTTTTGAAAATAGTCGCAGTTTTCATTTTTAAATTAGTGCACATGTTTGCCCAGCTTTGAAAAAATATTTTTGAAAAGCTGAGAAAATCTCTATATTTTGCTTATTTGGACTTTGTTGATACGACCTTTAGTTGCTGAGATATTGCAATGCAAAGGTTTAAAAACAGGAAAATTGATGTTTTCTAAGTTTCACCCAAACAACCCACCATTTTCTATCGTCAATATCTCAGCAACTAATGGTCCGATTTTCAATGTTAATATATGAAACATTTGTGAAATTTTCCGATCTCTTCGAAAAAATATTTTTGGAATTTTCAAATCAAGACTAACATTTCACAAAGGCCAAACATTCAATATTACGCCCTTTTAAAATGTTTGTCTTGATTTGAAAATTCCAAAAATATTTTTTCGAAAAGATCGGAAAATTTCACAATTGTTTCATATATTAACATTGAAAATCGGACCATTAGTTGCTGAGATATTGACGATAGAAATGGTGGGTTGTTTGGGTGAAACTTAGAAAACATCAATTTTCCTGTTTTTAAACCTTTGCATTGCAATATCTCAGCAACTAAAGGTCGTATCAACATAGTCCGAATAAGCAAAATATAGAGAATTTTCTCAGCTTTTCAAAATATTTTTTCAAAACTGGGCAAACATGTGCACTAATTTAAAAATGAAAAACGACTATTTTCAAAAAGTCACTTAAATATGGCTATAACGAAAACGGTGCACTTTATCAAAATTTTAGTAAAGTACTTTTGATTGCAAATTTGATTTTACATCGAAAATGAAGTTGAAAAATTTTACGACAAAATTTCGATTTTTGAAAAATCAGTATTGATTAAAATTCATAACTCGGTCAGTGATTTTGCACAACCTGAAATTTCTGAAAAGTTGGCATTTTATGTCTTCTAAAACATATCAAAAAAAAAATTAAAAATAGTGTTTTTGTAAATCAAGTTTTAGTGATAAAAGTTAAATAAAAATCACCAAATTTTTTTACCGTGTATTCCAGTGTAGTCCGTATCCATACCTACAACTTTGCCGAAGACACCAAATCGATCAAAATTCCTTCAAATACAGATTTTGAATTTTCATACATCATTTTTGTATGGACAGCTGCCGAATTTGTATGGAAAATTATATGGACAAACTAATGATGCAAAATGGCTTCTTTGGGCATACCGAAGGCACCAAAAAAGTTTCAGCCGGATTAAAAAATACAAAAATTAAAATTGAAGAAAAAAGACCGATTTCGTAGAGAATTGCTCAGCAGTCAAGTGCTCAGTGCTCCATCGTTTTTTCGAAAATTTTCGCCGTAATTTACCGTGATTAGCCGCGAGTTTGCTCCAACAGCATGCCAAGGGCCGGCCGTGGCCGTGGCAGTTCGAGTGCGGCCTCGAAAAACCCGCGAAGTTCGTCTACCGGCCGTGTGCAAAAAGGTAAACAAACCAACGCCGCGTCGACCGCCATCGCGCCGGGGAGTGTGAGCGCCAAAGGTTTTGACCCCAAGTTACTACACGCTAATTACCGCGTCCAGGATCGCAGCCCTATTAGGCTCCGTTCAGCTATTTCCGGCAATCCGTCGACCGATGGCGCTTCAACATCCGCCAACATTCCCACCAGTAACAAGTTCGCGAGGCTGAGTGACGAGGAAAGCAGCTACAACAACACCGACGGTAGCACTACCGACGACGACGACGACGATGGTCGTGCACGGAAAAAAGTGCCGACGCCAAAAAAAGTAATTACTCCAAAGGAACGACGACCACCACCAATTTTTGTTTTAGACACGTTGGCGGACGATGTTGACGAGCAGCTGGAAGGCCTCGTGTACTGCCTCAAAATAGGTAAAGCGTCAGTGCAAGTGTTCACATTTGACCATAAGAACTTCGACCTGGTTGTGGAGAAATTTAAGCGTAAAAACTTCAAATTCTACACATTTGACCCCGCGCAGAAGACCGCTGTAAAGATTGTCTTGCAGGGGTACCAAGACCGCCCGACCTCCGTCCTCAAGGAGCACCTCTCGGGTGTCGGAATAACGCCGCGAGACATAAAAGTCCTCTCGCGGAAGACAACAGTCACAGGTACACACACACTGTACCTGTTGTACTTCGACCGCGGCACCGTCAAGATTCAAGACCTGCGGCGGACTAAGGCGTTGGACGGTTTTTGGGTAAACTGGCGGTTTTACTCCAAAAATCCGACGGACGCAGCGCAATGTCACCGTTTCAAGAAATTCGGCCACGGCTCGCGGAACTGCAACCTCCAGCCCCGCTGCGTGAAGTGCGGTGAGTCACACCTCTCGGAGGTGTGCGCACTGCCACGAAAGGCGGACTTGGGGGAAAACGCAGAACAAACCAAGCCGCGCGTAAAGTGCGCGAACTGCGGCGGTAACCATACCGGTAATTACCGCGGATGCGTCGCGCGCAAGTCCTACCTCGAGGAGCAGGAAAAGAGGAAGAAGAAAGCAGCAGCGTCCCACCCTCCTCAACGAAGTACGAGTGCAGCCGTTCCTGCAGCTGGCCAGCGTACGGTTCCAGCGGACAACCCAGCGATCCCTCCTGGCTGGGGGCGATCGTTTGCCAGCGTGGTCGCGGCCGGTAGCGGCAATGCAGCCCAGCAAGAAGTCACCGGGGAAGATCTCTTTACCCTGCCGGAGTTCTTTGCTCTCGCGGGGGAGATGATGACGCGGTTTCGGAGCTGCCGTAACAAGGCGGAGCAATTTCTAGCCCTCGGGGAATTAATGATTAAGCACATCTATAAAGGATAAAAAACTGTGATCTAGTTTTAAGCTTTATCTATTTCTATCCCCTTTTCCTAGCAAGTTTAGTAAGTTTTTTTTTTAATTTTTCTTACTCTTGGTAACACCTTTATTTACATGCAATAACTGTTCCAAAATGGATTATGATGTAACACACAGCTGAAAGGAACTCCAAAACTCTGTTTTGTACCTCAAAAGAACTTATTGTATCTTGATTATTCACCAATAAAACCGAATTTGAATTTGAATTTGAATATTTGATATCGTCATCCGTGTTTTTGTTAGGCACGTGACTATTGTTTGTGATGCATCAAAAACTTCATTTTCATGCTTGCTTTTCCTCTAGATGCTGTATCTCAGCAACCATTTTGTTCCATTGTTCAATGCCTTTTAAGCAAATTGCTATGATTTTTTTGATCTTTTTGAAATGTTGTCTGAGATGATTGAAAATGGATCACGATACAAAATTTTATGTGAAGTACTTTATGATTGCAAATTTGATTTTGCATCTAAAAATTAAGTCAATAAGGTGTATTGACTTTTTTCCAAGTTTTTATAACTTGTGATTTTTTCGCAAAGTTGGCAACACTGCCAAATGAATTTTGTCCAACTTGTGCCACAACTCAAAAGATGCCATTTTTTGTCAGTTTTAACATATCCAAAAAAAGATTTAAAAAATGCGCAATTTGAAGTTCGACACCCTGTCAGTAATGACTTTACACCTCGCGTGGTCAAAATTGCCCGACGATTATCGCCGCGATCTTAGGCTCAACTAAATGAAGAAAAGAAAAAAAGCTACAACTCCATGTCGATTAAGCAGCCACAAAACATCGAAATTCCTCAAATAAGATGCGTACCAACCTAACCCAACCTACCAGGAAAGTTATCCGAAAAAAAAAGAAATTTGACGGACGTGTGACAACTTATTTCCGTTTAGTCGTCGTCTTGCGATGACCCACCCGATCCCAGGGTTCAATTTAAGTCTTGGCTAAGGGAAGGTAGGAGGTAATTTCGAAACGAGAAAAAAAAGGCGATTCGTTTAAACGAAATTACGCGATGGCGGCGGAGGTGATTTTCGGAAATGGGCACTTGTAAACGTCGTGGTGGAAATTGGCCTGAGAACAATGCTTTCCGCGGGTGGACACCACCACGGGAGGGAACCATTAAAAAAACGCAATTCCCAAGACACGAACCTTTAATTCGATGGTGGTTAGCCAGGGCGGTTAAGGTGTCGGTTTGGGGTAATTAGTTTCGTTGCGAAATTATTTGGGAGGTGAGATTTTCAATCACGAAAGTTGAAAACCAATCTTTTTAGTTCTTAATTTTTGAAATATTGAAGATCTTGACAATCTTAAAAATCTTGAAAATCTTGAAAATCTTGAAAATCTTGAAAATCTTGAAAATCTTGAAAATCTTGATGTTGAGACAGGCGGGAAGATGCTCCTCCGGGCACCGGTTTCGTAAGCAGGGCAAAATAAAACTCTTTTATTTTCCATATGCTACAAAACTGAAAATGTTTATTTCCTAATTAATAACATTCAACAGTTCACAATAGCATAGCATAGCATTGGTGTCTACCCGTAGCTGCTACTTCGTTATTGACCAGGACCCCCAAAAATTGCTCCGTGGACCACAGATGAAAAGTAGGAACCAAACATCACCCCTTCGCAATTTTCAAAGGTCCCTATCATGCTGATCAATACCGACGCCGGCCACGACCAGTGGTAAGACACGGGGAAGTGGATGGGAATGTTAGTCCGATACTTGAGTGATGGGACCGCCAAATCGACTGCGTCTCCGACAAAGTATCACATGAGTTTTGAGGGTTAGTAAGATGGGTATGAGGTCAGGATTCACTGTGGTAGGTGATGCGACCATAAGCAATTTGTTTATCTGTTGAAATTTTAAAAATCTTAGGCAGCCGGCTGCGGAAAGATACACAATCATTGATTTAGAAATAGTTTTAATTCGAACGCGGCGCCAACTTATCATTCAATCCCCCGTCGGCGTGCCTTCCGAGCAACGACGCTGTGAGAAGGGCTCCTCCTTTTACTATTTAAGAAATATATTAAATTGTATTTTCTGTGGTTTCCAAATGATTTATATCAAAACTTTATAGTGAGGTTTGCAATGATTTCATCGTGTTGCAGGATTTTATGACGAAATGATCCGAAAATAGTAATCTACGAGACCGACAGAATTGCGAAAAATAGTAACTGAAAGTTTTCGTTTCGAGCAGTTATTAATAAAGTGACACTATCACGAATGGTGCATTTTAAGCCGAAGTCGTTATAGGTAGTTATATCTTTTACGTTATATTTATAATTATCGGAAAAATAAGATCAGAGTAAGAGGAGAACGAATCCATAAAAACGACGCATGAACTCGAGTTAGACATTCTCGTTTAACGACCGGTATATTATTATTTACGCGACTTGAAAGAAGGAAAGAAGAAAAAGAAAAGGGAAAGTGGGGAAAAATATGTAAAATATAAGATACATACATACAAAACGGCTAACATCCCTCTTCCTGCCACAAACACAAACACAACATAAAACAGAACGCTCTCACCCGGGTCACGGCCTAGCATGTAGTTGTCTCTCGATCGCTGCCGCTCCACCCCACCGAGCGACGGAGTGGCACAGAATCGCAGTCCAGCACCTCCCACCCTCTCGCTGATCAGCCGCATCCTTCTCGTGCTGCTAGCAACGCAGTTGCAGTTGCTAACTGCAGTCCACTTCGGCCACCCCAATCACTGCACACCAATACGACCAGAACGGCGCGCGCCGTAAGAGGCACTCACTATCCCTCTCTTCTCAACCCGAAAGCGGGGAAAGCAAGCAGTGGATCTGCTCTCTACTCGTCAGAAGCCCGCTGCTTAAATAAGACTTTCTTCTCGATCGTGGTGATGAGCGCTGTTGCAAATTTTCCTCTTCCTTGTCCCTCCCCGTTCCACACTCACATACCCTGCCCGCTAATCTCTGTTTAATCTGAATAAGGCCCCCAAATAATGGCGCGTGGGTGGTTGACCTGCTTCAAGGATTTTAGGGGCGTTTTTAACCTTTTTCAGCATAATCTCGGTTGCCCCAAGATCATCAGCACAAAAAAACGAACGAATTTTATGTTACACACTACTAATACTACTAACACTCACACCCAATCTGTCAAACCCAAACGGTCATCGTCTGACTAACACAACCACACACGCAAAACTTGTATGCAAGTTGAACAATTCGATTCCCATTACACCAACACTATTAAACAGATCCCTCTTCCGTCGACGCTTGCGAGAAAAAATGCACCACCGACCGCAGGAAAAACATCGCGAAAAGCACAAATTAACCGGGAAAACCAACGAACTCCACCACTTCCACGAAGAACCTATATGCACCGATCGACTGACACCACCATTGCAAACCAAACCCTCGAAATTCGAGCAAAAATCGCGAATTTTGACCAGCAACCGAACACGCGCGACTCTTCAACTGCAACGCACACCAATCCTCCAATAACATTCAACAGTTCACAATATTACATTTACTCACAGATTTGGTGTTTTTACGCAGCTGACCTGTCCAGCTGCGCCCGTGCTCCCGCTTGCTCAGATTGTTTTGATTTCTTTATTCAATTCCAAACGACAGCACGGGCACCAGTCAAACAATACACAAACACTGACACTGACGCAGAACAAGGGACTGCTTCGGACGCGCTCCGTCGCAACACTTGAAAATCTTGAAAATCTTGAAAATCTTGAAAATCTTGAAAATCTTGAAAATCTTGAAAATCTTGAAAATCTTGAAAATCTTGAAAATCTTGAAAATCTTGAAAATCTTGAAAATCTCGAAAATCTTGAAAATCTTGAAAAAATTAAAAATCTTGAAAATCTTGAAAATCTTAAAAATCTTGAAAATCTTGAAAATCTTGAAAATCTTGAAAATTTTGAAAATCTTGAAAATCTTGAAAATCTTGAAAATCTTGAAAATCTTGAAAATCTTGAAAATCTTGAAAATCTTGAAAATCTTGAAAATCTTGAAGATCTTGAAAATCCTGAAAATCTTGAAAATCTTGAAAATCTTGGAAATCTTGGAAATCTTGAAAATCTTGAAAATCTTGAAATCTTGAAAATCTTGAAAATCTTGAAAATCTTGAAAATCTTGAAAATCTTGAAAATCTTAAAAATCTTAAAAATCTTGAAAATCTTAAAAATCTTGAAAATCTTGAAAATCTTGAAAATCTTGAAAATCTTGAAAATCTTGAAAATCTTTAAAATCTTGAAAATCTTGAAAATCTTGAAAATCTTGAAAATCTTGAAAATCTTGAAAATCTTGAAAATCTTGAAAATCTTGAAAATCTTGAAAATCTTAAAATCTTAAAAATCATGAAAATCTTGAAAATCTTAAAAATCTTAAAAATCTTGAAAATCTTGAAAATCTTGAAAATCTTGAAAATCTTGAAAATCTTGAAAATCTTGAAAATCTTAAAAATCTTAAAAATCTTTAAAATCTTGAAAATCTTAAAAATCTTGAAAATCTTGAAAATCTTAAAAATCTTGAAAATCTTGAAAATCTCGAAAATCTTGAAAATCTTGAAAATCTTGAAAATCTTGAAAATCTTGAAAATCTTGAAAATCTTGAAAATCTTGAAAATCTTGAAAATCTTGAAAATCTTGAAAATCATGAAAAACTTGAAAATCTTGAAAATCTTGAAAATCTTGAAAATCTTGAAAATCTTGAAAATCTTGAAAATCTTGAAAATCTTGAAAATCTTGAAAATCTTGAAAATCTTGAAAATCTTGAAAATCTTGAAAATCTTGAAAATCTTGAAAATCTTGAAAATCTTGAAAATCTTGAAAATCTTGAAAAACTTAAAATCTTAAAAATCATGAAAATCTTGAAAATCTTAAAAATCTTAAAAATCTTAAAAATCTTGAAAATCTTGAAAATCTTGAAAATCTTGAAAATCTTGAAAATCTTGAAAATCTTAAAAATCTTAAAAATCTTTAAAATCTTGAAAATCTTAAAAATCTTGAAAATCTTGAAAATCTTAAAAATCTTGAAAATCTTGAAAATCTCGAAAATCTTGAAAATCTTGAAAATCTTGAAATTCTTGAAAATCTTGAAAATCTTGAAAATCTTGAAAATCTTGAAAATCTTGAAAATCTTGAAAATCTTGAAAATCATGAAAATCTTGAAAATCTTGAAAATCTTGAAAATCTTGAAAATCTTGAAAATCTTGAAAATCTTGAAAATCTTGAAAATCTTGAAAATCTTGAAAATCTTGAAAATCTTGAAAATCTCGAAAATCTTGAAAATCTTGAAAATCTTGAAAATCTTGAAAATCTTGAAAATCTTGAAAATCTTGAAAATCTTGAAAATCTTGAAAATCTTGAAAATCATGAAAAACTTGAAAAACTTGAAAATCTTGAAAATCTTGAAAATCTTGAAAATCTTGAAAATCTTGAAAATCTTGAAAATCTTGAAAATCTTGAAAATCTTGAAAATCTTGAAAATCTTGAAAATCTTGAAAATCTTGAAAATCTTGAAAATCTTGAAAATCTTGAAAATCTCGAAAATCTTGAAAATCTTGAAAATCTTGAAAATCTTGAAAATCTTGAAAATCTTGAAAATCTTGAAAATCTTGAAAATCTTGAAAATCTTGAAAATCTTGAAAATCTTGAAAATCTTGAAAATCTTGAAAATCTTGAAAATCTTGAAAATCTTGAAAATCTTGAAAATCTTGAAAATCTTGAAAATCTTGAAAATCTTGAAAATCTTGAAAATCTTGAAAATCTTGAAAATCTTGAAAATCTGAATTGATTTTTGACGTAAAATGTAGATAAAAACGACCTGCAAAAATATTTTTCAAACTTTTCTCAAAGTTTTGTTCACTGGTCGTCTGTGAATCGACTCCATCAAATTTTCCATGAAAAAATTAGCAATTGTAATTTTGGCGACCAAAAATGTGAAAATTAAGACAAAAAGGTTGGGCAGGCCTGCCTAAAGGTCTTCAGGTCATGTTTGCAATGGTTAAAGACCTTCAACTCTGGCGATCAACAGGTCTTTAGTACTCCAAAAAATCTCACTGTTTGGCCCAATTCCAGCCCAGCGTTGCACAAAATTAACCTACTTAGCCCATCGAAAATCGATCAAAACATAAACCAACCAACGCAATCCAGCAAGACCTAATTTCGCGGCCAGTTTACTTTTCTGCACGCCTCGGCCGCCGAAGCCTTTTAACACGAACTCGATTCCGAGCGCGATCGTGTCGATTGATGAGAACATACACGCGTGATCATCAGCAATAACAAAAAAAAAAAAAAACAAAACGAAGAACAACACTCTTCTATAAACACTCAAAGCCCAGCTCATTCATCGCTCAAAAAGTTTTGACGTTCGGTGCGTGGGCTTCTTTCTACAAATACAGAAATCAATTTCGTGCCAGTCCAAATTAATAGCAATTAATGGCTGCTGGCGATCATCTTCGGGCAAAATCGCAACTCGGAAAACGACTAGTTTCGCCGGTTGCGGATGATCGTCGTCGTGAAATAGGTAGTAACGTCTTGAAGCCCGCGGGGCAAAACCCATTATGCAAGAGAGGCTCTTAAAACTGTTTTCAAACCGTTTTGAATCGGCCGATGAGAATGATCCCATTTGCGGGGGCTAGGTTTGTTGTTGTTTTACTGTGCGAGCATTTTTGCCGGTTGTTGGCCACACGTGAGAAAGGGTTTTTTTTGTTGCTGGTGGATTTTTTTATGGATCTTGTGTTTGAGGATTTCCTACGCTTGCGGGGAAAGGTCAAAACATGGATCGAAAAAGGTCCGATTTGGAAGATGACTCGAAGAAATGATATTGACATATTTACGAGACTTTCTGCAAACGTTGTTTGCCGGAACAGAAATCTATTAGTTTTGGCAATCAATGTATTTTTAAGCATCATTTGTTAAAACTTTTGATTTAAAAAAAAAACAATTTTTAGATTATAAAAAAACAAAAATATAATATTAAATAAATCTACAATTTCAGAGTTCATTTTTGAAAAGGTCCTGTGAACTATTGTCTTTCATATGCTTATAGGACCTATTAAAAACTCATTTTTATGATGACAGAATTTGGTTAAAATAACTGTTAATCAGTTTTGCAAGAACTTTGTATTTTTAACGTTCAGGTTAAATATCGCGATACATATTTTTGTACTTCAAAATCTTTGGTCGTATATAGCTTCCAACTCCTTTCCTTTCTTTTTTTGTGCTAGGTTATGAATTCATTTTAAAAATATACATTTCCTACATTGTTAAACTCAAAACTAAAAAATCACAAGCTAAGTTTTTAGGTTTACAATTTTTGTTATTTCAGGCATTTTGCAAATTTAGAAAACGTTTACATAAAATATTAAAAAATTTCTGGGAGCTAAGCTTTAAAAAGTTCTAACTGACAGTTAAATGGACCTGTAAGGGTCCTGATTTTCGGTTCAAAGATCAGAAATCACTCACTCATCGTCGAGCGAATCATTGCCGACTGGAGCTCGCAACCAATCGCGAGCGAACTCTACACTAAGGCTGCCAGCGACTTGCTCAATCGCTTCTCCCAGCGACACAAATACTTCGTGAATTTCTTTGCCCACTCCGTCCGTCGACCCGAGTCACACACGAATATGTTCAGAGAGGAGAGAACCTAACAACATACCAGCTCGGCGCTCTTTTGGCCTGCACTACCACAGTTTGTCGTAACCTTGTATTTGGCATGATGAAAATTGCTTAAAAACGTGTCTTTGATGTCGTGTTATCAACAAAATTGCTAAACATTTGTGATAACATATATTTTAAGCAGTTTAACAACTGAGTAAAACAAAGCCGATCACAAACTATTTCGACTCAGCGACTGAGCGATAAACGCAATCGTTCTCTCAATTCGCTGTACTACCCGACTGAAGTGAGAGGGAGAGCAAAGAGAGAGTATTCTGTAACGACTGGTGTGGAAGCGACAAACGGTAGGAAATGGTCAGAGCAATTTTTTGTCACTTTCGATTTGTTGTCGCGAGTGAATGAGTCGTTTTGGAGCAACCATGACCCTTGTTTAAATAAGCTAAAATATGATTATCAATGAAGGAAAAAATTAAAATCAACTTGTAAGCCAACAACATTATTTCAGAGGACATGGAGATACTAAAATTTTTAGTGAAATTGTATTTTTTAAAATAAGCGCGATGAAATTTTGAAATATCAGCCAACTTCATGTTATAAAAAAAATCATTTTTCAAATTTGTGTTTTTTTCTTCAAAAATTTAAGATGTTGCTGAGCGAACTGCTCAGCAACATCTTAAATTTTTGAAGATTTCAGTCATTCGATTTTTTTTTGTATTTTTTAATCAGACTGAAATTTTTTTGGTGCCTTTGGTATGCCCAAAGAAGCCATTTTGCATCAGGAGTTTGTCTATATAATTTTCCATACAAATTTGCGAGCTGTTCATACAAAAATGATGAATGAAAATTCAAAAATCTGTATCTTTTGAAGGAATTTTTTGATGGATTTGGTGTCTTCGGTAAAGTTGTAGGTATGGATACGGACTACACTGGAAAAAAAGATACACGGTAAAAAAATTTTTGGTATTTTTTTATATAACTTTTTGTCACTAAAACTTGATTTGCAAAAAAAAAAAACAATAATTTTATTTTTTTTTTCATTTTTCGATATGATTTAGAGGACATCAAATGCCAACTTTTCAGAAATTTCCAGAAAGGGCAAAAATCTGGTAGTCCTGGTTTAAAATTTTTGAAGAAATTTTTTTTAATGATCGGAAAATTTTACGAATGTTTCATATTTTAACATTGTAAAGTTGCCGAGATATCGACGTTAGAAAATGGTGGGTTGTTTGAGTGAGACTTAGAAAACATCAATTTTCATGAGCAGTTCTCTAGGATTTCGGTCATTCGATTTTTTTTGTATTTTTTAATCCGACTGAAACTTTTTTGGTGCCTTCGGTATGCCCAAAGAAGCCATTTTGCATCATTAGTTTGTCCATATAATTTTCCATACAAATTCGGCAGCTGTCCATACAAAAATGATGTATGAAAATTCAAAATCTGTATCTTTTGAAGGAATTTTTGATCGATTTGGTGTCTTCGGCAAAGTTGTAGGTATGGATACGGACTACACTGGAAAAAATAATACACGGTAAAAAAATTTGGTGATTTTTTATTTAACTTTTATCACTAAAACTTGATTTACAAAAACACTATTTTTAATTTTTCTATTTTTGATATGTTTTAGAAGGCATAAAATGCCAACTTTTCAGAAATTTCAGGTTGTGCAAAAATCACTGACCGAGTTATGAATTTTTAATCAATACTGATTTTTCAAAAATCGAAATTTTGGTCGTAAAATTTTTCAACTTCATTTTCGATGTAAAATCAAATTTGCAATCAAAAAGTACTTTACTGAAATTTTGATAAAGTGCACCGTTTTCAAGTTATAGCCATATTTAAGTGACTTTTTTGAAAATAGTCGCAGTTTTTCATTTTTTTAAATTAGTGCACATGTTTGCCCAGTTTTGAAAAAAATATTTTTGAAAAGCTGAGAAAATTCTCTACATTTTGCTTATTTGGACTTTGTTGATACGACCTTTAGTTGCTGAGATATTGCAATGCAAAGGTTTAAAAACAGGAAAATTGATGTTTTCTAAGTTTCACCCAAACAACCCACCATTTTCTATCGTCAATATCTCAGCAACTAATGGTCCGATTTTCAATGTTAATATATGAAACATTTGTGAAATTTTCCGATCTCTTCGAAAAAATATTTTTGGAATTTTCAAATCAAGACTAACATTTCACAAAGGCCAAACATTCAATATTACGCCCTTTTAAAATGTTTGTCTTGATTTGAAAATTCCAAAATATTTTTTCGAAAAGATCGGAAAATTTCACAATTGTTTCATATATTAACATTGAAAATCGGACCATTAGTTGCTGAGATATTGACGATAGAAAATGGTGGGTTGTTTGGGTGAAACTTAGAAAACATCAATTTTCCTGTTTTTAAACCTTTGCATTGCAATATCTCAGCAACTAAAGGTCGTATCAACATAGTCCGAATAAGCAAAATATAGAGAATTTTCTCAGCTTTTCAAAAATATTTTTTTCAAAACTGGGCAAACATGTGCACTAATTTAAAAAAATGAAAAACTGCGACTATTTTCAAAAAAGTCACTTAAATATGGCTATAACTTGAAAACGGTGCACTTTATCAAAATTTTAGTAAAGTACTTTTTGATTGCAAATTTGATTTTACATCGAAAAATGAAGTTGAAAAACGACGACGATTTTTTGAAAAATCAGTATTGATTAAAAATTCATAACTCGGTCAGTGATTTTTGCACAACCTGGAAATTTCTGAAAAGTTGGCATTTTATGTCTTCTAAAACATATCAAAAATAAAAAAATTAAAAATAGTGTTTTTGTAAATCAAGTTTTAGTGATAAAAGTTAAATAAAAAATCACCAAATTTTTTTACCGTGTATTATTTTTCCAGTGTAGTCCGTATCCATACCTACAACTTTGCCGAAGACACCAAATCGATCAAAAATTCCTTCAAAAGATACAGATTTTTGAATTTTCATACATCATTTTTGTATGGACAGCTGCCGAATTTGTATGGAAAATTATATGGACAAACTAATGATGCAAAATGGCTTCTTTGGGCATACCGAAGGCACCAAAAAAGTTTCAGTCGGATTAAAAAATACAAAAATTAAAATTGAAGAAAAAAGACCGATTTCGTAGAGAATTGCTCTCATGTTTTTAAACCTTTGCATGGCAATATCTCAGCAACTGAGGATCGTATCAACAAAGTTCAAAAAAGAAAAATATAGAGAATTTTCTCAGCATTTCAAAAATATTTTTTTCAAAAGTGAGCAAACATGTGCACTTATTTAAAAAAATGAAAAACTGCGACTATTTTGAAAAAAGTTATCTAAAAATGGCCTTAACATTTCATGTCGTCTAAAACATATCAAAAAACGAAAAAAAAAATGGCGTTGTTTTGCAAATCAAGTTTTAGTGACAAAAAGTTATATAAAAAATTACCAAATTTATTTTACCGTGTATCATTTTTTTTGTGTAGTCCATACCCATACCTACAACTTTACCGGAGACACCAAATCGATCAAAAAATTCCTTCAAAAGATAATTAAATTTGAATTTTCATATATCGTTTTTGTATGGACAGCTGCCAAATTTGTATGAAAAATTATATGGACAAACTAATGATGCAAAATAGCTTCTTTGGGCATATCGAAGGATCCAAAAAGGTTTCGGTCGGATTCAAAAATACGAAAATTAAAATTCTAAAAAAAAACGATTTCGTGGAGAATTGCTCAGCTGCAAAAAATTATAAAAAATATTAATTATGTCACGCAAAAATCGGCCAAAATTAACCCTTCCTACACCTTATGTCACACTTTATCACACAAGGTTGAACCACCCTCAAAAAGTACGTCACACGTCAGACCCCCCCCCCTTGTTTTCGATGGGATTTTTTATATTGTTAAACTCACATAATGTTGGAATTTTTAGCAATTTTAATATGAAAAAAATAAGTAAAATTATTCTTATTATTCAGTTTTAAGAATAAACATTGCGATATAAAAAAACAGTTTTGTAACTTTAAAAAAATAGAAGACCTGGTATAACATTCAAGTATTAAAAAATCTTGAAAACTGTTTTTCGCAGCTTTGTATCTGATAAGTACAAACCATTTAAAGCAGTTTTCTTATGAACACCCTGCTTTCACAGCATTTATTTTTATCAAGCAACAATTTGCACCTACATTCACAAAACTTGTCCAAACATGATACATATGATTATCGTTGCAGGGAAAAACCTTTCAAATTGTTTTTGGTTAAATAGACTGCTATTTCCATCAAAATTTGAAAGTCTACTGTTTGCCCTCTGATCATTTCTGAACAATTTTGAATTAAGGGACATAAACTATGGAAAATATTTGCAGCAGTATACAATTAAAAAGAAAATTACAAGGCAATAGTAACAAAACTTTTAAAAAGACTAAAAATATAATTTAATATTTTTAACAACGTTGTTAAACTTGACAATTTAAGCTGAATTCTACAAAGTATATTAAATTAATACAATTGCAAACAAAAATTTATGAAGAAAACTCTTTAAAAATTTGAATACTGCACAGCAAATAGAAAAAAATGTTGATTTTATATACAAAATATTGAAATCTATTTATTTGAATCCACTTTGATAGTTCAGGAAAGTGGTTAAATCCTATAAAAGAAAAAGGAAGCTATAAATATAAAATACAAAAAAAAAATCAATTTAAATAAAATCGAAATATGTATAAAAAAATGCAGGATCTCTATGATTTAAAGACTAACAATTTAATGTTCATTCAGTTAAATTGAAAAGAGTACAAATATGGAGTTGATGCAATATGAATAGCCTTATAAAATTATCACCGACTGTCAATTTGAATGTCAACAGTGACAGTTGAATACTTCAAAATTGTATAAATTCACGCAGAAAAATATTTTGTACGATCAACTTGTACGAGGTTAGATTCAACAATTTTTTTGTTGAATATAATAAACGCCGATTTTGCATTGAAACAAACCTTGATTTTCTCAATTCCACAAAAATCTCTTGTTGTTTTGAAAAAGTTGCTTTGACGTTTAGCGTTGATTCAACAGAAATCTTGATTTTCAAATCAAGAAAAAGTACACAATGTTGATTAAAATATGCCTTATTTTCAGCGTGTTAGAGACTACTCAAATATATTGGCACAGTGCTAATATAAATGAAATCAGATTTGAAATTTTAAAATTATGTTCAGAATTAAAACAAAACTGTTTAACAGTATCGTCACCTGTAGTTAATCGGGGAAATTTAGGCGAATTGAGACAAAAATATTCTACATATGATTTCATGATTCGATTATCCAACTTTTGTCAACCAGTTGACAGTGTATCACACCCAAAACTGGCAGCGCTAGTCCGAGAGAATGATGGTCTCGAGTCGAGAGAATAGTGGTACCATTCACGGACGCAGAGAACACAGCTCGAGATGGGCGATAGAACTATTCTCACGAGGTTCATTTGCAAAAAAAGTTCATCCGTCAAACAAAAAACCAAAAGTGTCGATAACGGGAATCGAACCAGAGACCTTTGACAAATCAATCCAATAACTTAGCTGCCTCGGCCACCACAGCTTGGTGACCAAGGAGAAGTCAGAAGTCGATGTATGACACTTGTTGGAGATTTATTGATTCAACTAACGAATGAACTCATTTGTTATGATGGTGTGAGTTGGTACAATTATTCTATCGATTTTGGCACTGAGCCCTCAATAAATTTTGAGAGAACGATTATCTCGACTCTGAATTTTGGGTGCAGTTAAAATCCAAATAGCAAATTTTCATTATGATCTCTCAAATTCCAGCGTACTAACAAAACAAAAATAAAACTTTAAGTGAATCAGTCTATCAAAATTCTTCCCCACTATGGCTGCGGTGGCGCTGACAGGCTCTGACTTTCGTTTCGTTTGTCGGCGTCTCGCGCGTTCAAATGTCAGAATGAATTAATGAATGAATTTGGACATACAGCCACGCCACACGCCCCAAAGCGGCTAGAAACCACACTTCCGAGAAGGGTCAAACCCAGAAACTGACACCCCAAAAACCCAGCAGGGGAACCATAAAGACTTAATCACAACCCACGAGTGATACCCCTAAATTGGCAGGGTCAACCATTGCGACACTTACCTTTTTTCTTTTCTTTTCTTTTTTTTTTTTCGCTGACTCAAATTCCAAAGTCGATCGCTGCGTCGACTTTTGGCTTCAGGTAGAGACGGTTCGGTTCAGCTGCCAGCCAGTCGCCACACTCTAATCCACTGTCAATGACCCGATCATTAGGCAAAACATCACTTCTTCGGGTCGGCACGAGGCCGCGATCATGCGGCGATCTGCGGTTTTGTTTATGAAATATCGCGGCCGGTGATCGGCAGGTTGGTTTTCTTCGTTTTCTCTTCTTGAGCTTTACTTCACTTTGCTGGCTGACGCTCTCTCCCGGCCTTCGGCATTGATTTGTTATAAAACACGCACGCAGATAAATCTAGAAACGGCCTCTCACTCACATCTGCACCGAATATTGGCTTTCTTCCTGTGTTTGCACTCTCGTTCACACACATATATAAATGCACTAAAACACGCTCGAAATGCAGCTCCAATTCAGAGCATAAGTCGATCGACGATCGATCGGAACTTGATTGGTGTTTCTTCAAAGGGATTTGGCTCTCCCTCTCTTTCTTTCTGTACTCTTTTGGCTTTGAAATCACACTCATACACCGACACGATTATTGATCATTCGCACATGTTGGTCTCGAGCTCTGTCACTATCTGGAATGAGAAATATTTAAAAAAAATCATCAGTTATTACAAAAGTACTCAAAACATTTACTGAATATAATTGTTGCTATAACAAAAAAGTGTTTAAGCTGATGTTTGTTTTGTTTTGTATTGTTTGGATTTGGAAACTTTGCCTTTCGATTCTTTCATAAACCAGATTCTGGTTCATAAACCAGAAAAGTCTTCATACAAATTTGATGCTGTGTATTAAAAAAAAATCAACACAAATGTACAGAAATCCGTATCTTGAAAACAGATTTTATGATTTATTTGGTGTTTTTTTTTTTGTTGCACCATTTTTTTAACTAACTTTTTATCACAAAAACTAGATTTTGAAAAACGTGATTTAAAAAAAAACCCGATAGTATTTTAACAGAAGGTTGAAAAATTTTATCACGTTTCACAGTTTTACTTTTTAACAATAAAATCGGATGAATAGTTTTTAGCTATTGTGCCGAATAAATAACACTTGAAAAAAGTTTTTTTCTCATATTTTTTTTCTTTGCAAACAACTAAAACTCGGATCAACAATGGCCAAAAAAGAAAATTGTAGATAATTTTCCCAAATATACTTTTTATCAGCAATGGACGAGGATGATCACTATTTTAAAACACGAAAAAAGCCTTTTTTCTGCAATATTCGCATTTAATGTTTACTTAAAATGGCCTTATTTCGAGATTGCAAAAATCATTATTTTAAAAAAACTTAATTTGGTGAAAAATTATACATTTGTCAAAATAAATAAAATACAAAGAAAAGTCCATTCACCTGAAGAATTTTTCAATTGTCAACATTAATAAATTCATGAAAATATTTTTTTCTTCAAATATAACGTTTTTTGTGAGCTGCGGGCATAAATTTTTCAATTTGTTAATAGTCACATTTTTTTAAAATGCATATATAAACGTTATGCAATGCAATCTTTATAGTTTTCAATCGCTTCACAAGTTTTTCTTTTAAAAATTTATAATTCAGGCAAAAAACATTGTTTGCTTTCAGACACTTTAAAACAGGGGTGACCAAAGTATGGCCCGCGGACCCATTTTGAATGATCATGTATAATGGCCCTTTGACTCATATTTAAGTGATTTTATAATTCCTAGAAATTAAGGTTAAGTTTATGCCTATTTTGTGAACCTTTTTAGATTTTGTTAATAAAAAACTAAGTGTTTAATCGGGATCAAAGTATGGAAAACCCATACTTTGATCCGGATTATATTGAAATAAATATTGTGTCAAAAATCTATCTTTTCTATATGATAAAAAGAGCAAATAAGGTCAAAATTTCTTCAAATATTTTTCAAAATGTTATTGAAGGATTTTTTTTAATCCTTAAGTAACTATTTATCATTAAGATTGCACATAATTCAAAAAATAAATAACACACCTCTACAAAGTTTGTGTCACCCCTTCAAAAATATATTTAAAAAAATATGAAAAGCAGATGAATAAAATTTGTGATGGTATTTTTTTGGTTTTTCTGATTTTAATAAAATTTAACAATTGATTTGAGGCTTATTTGTACGAACTGTAATTTTTTGTATTCGAATATTTTGTTTTTTTTTAGTTTTACAGATTGAAATTAAAAAAAAATTGTTATATTTTAAATGTAATTCACATGATTCAATTGGAGCTCAATCTTCTACAAAATGCAATGACAAAAAATTTTATTATTTTAAAGAATACTGTAAATTTGAAATGTCAACAAAACGATTTAAAAAGTAAATTATCAAACCAAACAATACAGTCTCTTTTTGTCATTTTTGTCATTTGATCCATAATTTTCTGAATTAGCCAAAATCATTCCTTTTTCTATTTATTTTTATTTCTTTACAAAATATGTTTTACGATCTTCTTGTCAAAGTTGTATAAAATGTGTTGACTTTCGTAAAGCATTTATCATCAAAAAAAAAAAACAAACCAAAGATAATTGCGATTTTTTTGCCTCAAGGATTCGTGAATTCCAAGCATTTTCTTTGGTTTTATCCTCAGGTTATGCAAAGTTTTTTTTTGTAATGCTGATTTAAAACGGAATGTTTGAATATCTTTTCAAAATCTTTATTTAGCCGTTGACAAAAAACTTGAAAAATGTAATTTAAACGTGAAACTTTATTTTTAAGGAACACGGTCTTGAACACGGTCTTGAATTATTATGTTTTAATTGATTTTTGAATGGTATGGCTTTATTGAAAATAATTTACGACAGATACAAAAAACTAGCTTATGATTGTGAACATCATATTACAAATAAAACACATTGAAAATGGTAAAAAAATAAAGTTTGTCAAAAGAACTTTTTCAAAAATAAGTTTGTCTAGTGAACTTTAAAAAAATAAAAATCTTTCGTTTAAATAATTGATATCTTTTAAACGATTTCTAAAATGATCTAATGTAGTGTAACACCTTCTATTTTTCTTCAAACTGACTTCTATAGCAACACACACCCTCACTGGAAAGTCAACCTCGTGGCCACCGTCTTATTCTTCTACGGTAGTTTGAGTGCCCCTTTTTTCCAGCTGCTGAACCACAACTACTCAACCGCCCAACTGATCGCAAAAGAGCCTGTGCCTGTGTTGAGACCGAGAACAGGGAAATAACAGAGCAAAAAAAAAAAAGAGTAGTGAGCATGGGCAAGAGCATGAAAAGGCAAGAATCGAATCGAACGGATTCACCTCACCGACGGCGTCGGCCGACGACCGAAGTGGACTTTGACGACTTCGACGACGATGACGATGCGGAGGTTGCGGTAGATTTTGTGGTTTTCCTTTTGGCTGGAAGACTCCGAGACACCATCGGTGCAGAGAGAAAGACAACCCATCCGTCCGTCCGGTAGCTGTGATTTAAAGATTGTCTTTGATTTATGACTAAGAGGAGCAAAGGCAGTGATCTTTTTTTCTGGACGCTTAAATAACAGTAAAATAACACTAAAATTTTCAGAATGAGGTTTGATTTATTTATGATTTCCTATTATTATTCAAATTTAATGGCTCACGCTTTACTCATCGCTTGAGTTTTTACGTACAAAATTAAACGAGCAATTTTGTCTTTTTTACCTCTTATTTTTTATGTCAATAAATGATATTGATTGAAACGAATTTTTGAATAGTTGAGACTCTATTTTGAAATTTTTTATCAGCTTTAAATATGTTGTCAACAATTCAGCGATCATGTTATACAGTCCAGACTCGATAATCCGAAGGTTAGTATGGGACTTCAGAGAATCAAATCATGAACGATTTTTTGCGTTTTTTTATTCAATTTCTTTTTAACTTCAAATTCGAGTTCTGCGACCCGATTTTGGCCAAATTTGACTGGTTGATTGCGTAATATAAATAAAAAAGCATCTTGAATTTTAAAATCCTAAATACTTAAAATTTCTTTCGTGATTCGATTATCCGAAGTGAAATTTTCCGGGTCTTTCGGATAATCGAGTCTGGACTGTACATGTTCATAATTTCAATATTTAGTTCTTGAACTGTATCTATCATCAGGATTTATTTGAGTCCCTAATCACGGTTCCGTGGTCTGTTTTTTGATATCTCGTGACGGTGGGGCAATACGTCATTGAGTACAAATTTTTTAATTTTAAAATTACTTGTTTTTTGTATCATTGTAGGGTTACTTTGTTACGTGTACCAATGTTCTACAAAGTGGAAGAGCAAACAAAAACAAAAATGTTGATATGTTAACATAAGTGGTTTGGTTGTATTTAACACGAGTAACCACCGCGAATTAACGATTTTTTTATTGTGTTGGTTTTGATAATTTTCTACCAGTTTTTCGAATGTTAATCCAGGCGTGCCCAACCTACGACCCGCGAAGCAATTTTTTCCGCCCAGCGATAGTTTTTGAAAATTATGCTCAAAAATGAGATGAGCTCAAAATTCAGAAAAAAAAGCTTGAGATAGAATTTCCCCTTTCAAAGCTCTAATTACAAATATTTATTTCTATTTATGTTTTCAAGGAAATCAAAAGATACTTATTTCAACGTTCTATTTGGATTTGATTTCGCTTTTTTAAGTCAAGTATCATTGTACCAAGTCCATTTGAAACTATTGCTTGTGTTAATTCCCTTTCTTTCTACCTTAAAATTATATTTTTTGGAATCAATTAATTGATTGAAAAATTATGTCGAAAAACATAGTTTTCCATTTCGTAGAAATGTTAAACATTTAAATAAAAACTAACTTAATCCACCTATGTGGTTGATGCCTTCCTCACTTATTACCAAAAATGGGTAATAGGAGTGGTTTCAGCTTTTTTTTTAGATCCAGAAAAAAAGAAAACTTATGTGGTAATAACTCGATACAGAGTTATCAGTTCTTCAATGTTTTTGACTCATTGGAAAGGCCTTTCAATTACCTAACCAACGATGGGTCGGATGATGGATCCGGACATAGTTTACATACATTTAAATGAGATCCGGCTTAAAAAAAAGTACATCAATATCACTTAAGTGGTCATAACTCGAGACAGGGTTGCCAGATCTTCAATGTTTTTGACTCATTGGAAAGGCCTTTCAATTACCTAACCAACGATGGAACCAACGGATGATGGATCAGGACATCGTTTACATGCATATAATTGAGATCCGGGTATTTGTGAAAACACATTTTTATACATAACTTTTGAACTAGTTATCGAAACTTCAAACAATTCAATAGCGATGTAAACCAAGTCGAATACAACTGGTTCGATCAAAATCGGTTCAGCCAGTGCTGAGAAAACTTGTCAAGAATTTTGACACATCCCAGTCGGAAATGGCGGACGGATTTCTGGCGTTCGTCTGGGGGCTTGCGTCAGCCATCTGGCAGAATTTCCCCCAGATTTACCCAAGATTTCTGCCGTGATTTCTGGCGAATATGACACAAACCGGTCGTGCACGGTTCAACCGATTGAACCGGTTGATTTTTGTGCCAGACAGCTGGCAGAACTTTCGCCCGATTTTCACCAGATTCATCTGGCGTTCGATTCTGAGTCGATATGTATACATGAAGGTGGGTCTTCGAGCTTTTAATAAAAAAATCATTTTCAGAGCAGGATTATAGCCTTACCTTAGTGAGGAAGGCAAAAAATGGTGTTTTTGGCTGAAAAATTACAAAAGAACGCTAAATTTAATTTTGTGTATTTGTCTTACTACGTTTTCTTAGAAGTGAAGTATTTGTTTTTTTAGGGAAATTTGAATTAAACTGATATTTTTGAGAATTGAAGAATAATTTTCAAATGTAAAATATTGCTTGAAAAATATAATATGTAATAAAAATTTACTAATTTATCAGGGACAAAAAAAAGGTTTGCAATTTTTTGTGAACTGCAAACATTGCAAAATATTTTTTCCAAAAATGTGGAAATTTCTCATGGACAATCAAATCATATTAATATAATTTCAAAATATTGAAATAAAGAAGCACTGCACCAAATGAAGCGTTTTTTTTTGTCAAGCAATGTTTGTAATCCAAACTAAGTTTTTTGAAAAACAGGTGCAGTAATGCCTCGATTTATAAAAAAGTATTTTTTTTCAAATTGTTATTTAATAAAATGACAATAAAATAATTGACAGCAGGGATACCCCCTGATTCGATTCCTTAGGCAAAAATAAAGAACTATGAAAATTTTGAGCGAAAGGGTTAAAGGTAGCTTTTTATTGTTGAAATTTGTGAAAAATAATCTTTTAATGCAAAAACGTCTTCATTGAATCGTTAGTAACATTTGACAATATTGTTTGCCATAAAAATGTACATTAGAATCTCACACTTAACAGTGATCCGAAATATTTAATGGCACTTTTTGGCGGAATTTGGAAATTTTTGCTATTCTCCAGACATTTTTCCGAATTTTTCCATACAAACTTCTACGATAAAAAACGACCCTAAACTTACCCTTAACCGATTTTTTTCAAAATTGGCACAGTTACTTATTTTTACCTAATGATTCGAGCCAGTGGATATCTCTTACGATTTTCCAAAATGTTCATGTTATCACCCTATTGTGTACAGTCAAACCTCGCATAGTGCGCAGGCGTTACGCTTTTTGTTTCTTCGATTACTCTAAAACGACATAATATTTCTGTAATCTTCTGGAAGCTAGTTGTAGATTGGAACAAGACGAACAAATTGGTTTGATAAGATTGCAAAAATATTATGTCATGTTTGAGAAATCGACGGAATACAAAGCGTAACGCCTGCACACTATGCGAGGTTTAACTTTACTCAAATACAGCGAAATTAATCCAAATTTGAATAATTTCAGTAAGGGATTGAATGAAATTACACTGAAATCATTTCTTTTAACTGCAATCGAATACAACTATTTTAATATAAAAAAACGATATTTTTTCGCAAAGTACAGCAAATTTTGCATAAGAATAATCTGTTTTAACCCTTTTAATTGTTTTGTATAATTGGAATACAATAACATTCCTAGAGTAATTTTGATCAAATGTTTATTTCCACTTTTCATTAACAGCACTCAATCCTGCCTCAGAATCATCCCTGGGGTCAAGTTAGGTATTATTTCTACTTTTTATTGGTGACTTTAACTGTTCACCGGGGCAGCACACGGAGTCGACATAGCTTGCCCAACTATTGCACTGGTGCAGATCTTCTGGTGGCCTGGGGGCACAAATCGACATGCCGCCGCCGCCAAGACCTGTCCTGTGCAACTCGAGAACGAAATCATCGCGAGGTATCTGCCTGCTTCGCTCACTAACACTTTTTATGCTCCCTTTTTTCTGCTTTATGGTGTTGGTAAGGCTGGCTGTGGCCCTCGATGCTGGAGCAAAATATAAATCATGATTGTGTACCACAACACGGTTTGGTATGTTGACTTTATAAACTATAATTAGATTATTACCGTGTGTATACAATTGAACTGTGGTTCGATGCTTCGATGAGCTGGAAAGCAGGGAACTTTTTCAGTTCTTTTCTGAGGTGTTGTAAGAGGGAAGCGAAAAGAAAATGTTTTTTTATGCTTAAAAATTTACATGTTAACCGTACTGCACTACAATCTTAAACCTTTTGACAGTTGCTTTGTTTTGTTTTGAGTACTGCTGAGATTTCATCTCTTTATCTCAAGATCCTTATCATACTGTTCATCTCGAACCAGAGTGTCGATCTTTGCGCGGAACTGGAATCGTCAGCAATTCGCGCGCAAAAAACTTCTCTTCGTGTGTGCAATTATTCACTCAACAAACGATGAGTGTGAGTGTGTGTCTTCGAGTTTCAACGAGTGTGATGAACATTTACAGAGACACGTTATTAACCGATCACCCGGGAAAATTGCGACGTCTGATCGTAGCACCAGGATGGAAGTGATGTTTTTTTTTGCGTGAAACTTTCCACCAACCACAATTACGCGATATTTTGACAAAGAGTTAAGAGCGGTTTTTTCTGCTTGTTTATTTTTTTGGTTTTGGCGCGAGCGCGATCGCGCCACTTAAAGATGATGGCCAGCACTTAACGGACATGGGAGAGGCCGGTTAACCGGCTGACACGTGGTGTTTCATCTTTTGAAATGATAATTTTACTGAATTTCTTGATTTTTTGTTGTTGTTGGACTTTATTTTAAGAACAAAACATTCTTATTTTTAATGTCCACCACAATTTGGAAAAATTTGAACACAAAAGTCAGACCAAAAAAAAACAACATTATTAAACACGACTAAACCCACCCTGCTCCCCCTACAACACTCATTTCATCACCGTAGTAAAGTCGCTGATAATTGACCACTGATTGCCGCGGCAGCTTCTTCGTTTTTTTTTATGCATCTTAGCTCCCTCACCTCCCTCTTAAGACCATCACCACCACATCAACTGACCAATTTTGGCAACTTGTTGTTGTTGCTTTTGCTGGGTTGTTTGATTCATCGGGGAGTACCTTACCTTAACATCAACAGCCTTCAAGATTTGCCTTTTTTCGCGCGAAAAATTCATTCAACTCGTCTATTTTTACCATACTTTGTGGGTTTTTTTTCCTACTGTTGTTGTTGTTTTAGCTGAGCTCTTTTTTTGTTTCTTCAGTTTCGGCCATTATTTTGCTTTTCTCTTAAAATTACACAAAACCAATCAAGCCACATTCGTATCTAATAACCTTTATAATGTATATTTCTCCACCTTTACACAATAGACCACGAGGAGGAAAAAAAGAGGAAATAGGAAGAAGAAATGTTTGATTGATGGATGGAGCGTTGGAAGCATTTTCCGTCAGCAACCATTTTTCCCAGCATCCATGGAATTGGACGAAATCGATTGAATTGGCTGCACTTTTCGAGAAAAGGTATTTTGCAGCATCCGTCCGGAAGGCAGGAATGCCAGCAACAGCAGAGGCTAATTCGATTATTTTCGGAACCGTTTTACGACATCCTGCCCGCAGCAGGCCTTGCGGTATTCCATATGGAATTCACAGACAAGGAGATTTGAGTTTCAATTAATTCACCGGGAGATATATTACAGATTGTGTCGTTCTTCAATCGAAAAAAATACCTTAATAAATATTTTTATTCAATTTCTCATACATTTCAAAAGTGTTGATATTTTTCTCAAACACCCCAATTTACAAAGTTAAGTATTAGATTTGAAAATAAACTAACACAAAACTCAAAACTATGCACTTAAAAACAAAACGCAAGTATGTTAGCAATACAATATTAAATTATCGGAAAATTTTCAATAATTCTAGAGTTTTTTTAAAGTTCTATAAGATATTGTGTCAAGAATTCCACTCCATTTTGCCGCAATAAAAAAAGAGTATTATGTCAAACGTAGTTTTGTGATTTTTTTAAATGCACTCCTGACTTGATTATCCGGAGGCTTTGGAGAAATTTTACATCGGATTATCGAATTGCAAAAAATATTTCATTGCGTTTTTTTTTTTAGAATTTAGAATTTTCAAATCCAAGATGGTGGCCAAAACGGCGGTGATGAAGTATTGAAAAAATACATTTTGTAATTTAACAGGAAATAAACCATTCAAATTTGATTTTAATGGGGTCACAGAATTCGAATTTGATGTTAAAAGATAGAAAACAACAAAAAGGAAAAAAAATTGGACTGGGTTTTCAAAATAATTTTAAAACTAATATTTACGAAAAATTTTCAATTATTTGAAACTGACAATACTGCAATAAATGTGAGTGAAATTTAGAAAATCCGTAGTCTTCTGAAAATGTTCAGTAATGTCTAAAATAAAATGATTAGGCTGGTACAAATATTTTTAAAAGATTTTGTCACCTCCCCCCCCCCCTTCAAAATTGGCCCGAAAAATCAGGGGGCAAAAAAAATATTTTTACAATAAACTTCAAAATTTCAATGAAAATTCAAGTGCAACCAGCTGAAATCAAATTAAAATACATTCTCCTACGTTATAAATCATTTTTAGCATGTTTGGGTTTATTAAAAAATCTTAAGGTTTTTTGAAAATTTTCGATGCAAAATCTTTTTTTTCGATACAATTTTTGATTTTGTCAGATCTTACATTTTTTGAAAACTAATGATTGCAAAACAACTGATCTAGTGTAAAATGCATTTTAAAACACTGTTTTCATTTAAATGTGATGACTATGGCTTGTTATTTGAATTTTTATATTTTTTTATTTTTTTGCCCCCCCCCTTGACCTCGGCCAGGGCCGAGGGACAAAAACTTATTTAAATATTTGCATCGGCCTTAGGCTATATAAATCTATGAGAAATTTTCAATCATGTTTCAAAATCATTTTGAATTTAAGCATAATTTTCAAAAAATATCTTGTTTTGTAAAAATTGACAATATTACATAAAATGTTGATACTATTGTAATAAATGACAAATTCGATGTTTTGGTCGTCTTTATTGCAAAAAAAAACATGAAATATAAGGATTTCCGTTTTTTTCAAAAATACGTCGTTTTGTGAAAATGACATCCAGCAAGAGAAATTGTTACGATCAATATCTTTGAGAAGTTTTCAATCATTTGATATGCATATTACAAATCATCACATTGAAGGTGTTTTTATGAATGCGCGTATTTTTGTGAAAAAAATTAGTATTCAAAAAACAAGTACTAATACTACTGAATTTTATTAGATTTCCTATCATTTGATACCCATACTGCAAAAACATGTAATTTGAGATTTTTTCCTTCAGAAATAAATGCGTATTTATGAGAAAATTCAAACCTTTTTAAAAAAAATCTTTCACTATTGATATCTATGAGAAGTTGCAATGCATATTCCATATAAATATATTTTTGAAATATCTTGGTTTTGTGAAAATTTTGAGTATTTCAAAGAATCTATTACTTTTAAATTCTATGACATTTCCGATCATTTGACACCCATATTGCAATTTTTTTCCAAAAACCTAGGGGGCAAAAAATATAAAAATTTAAAAAACAAGCCATAGTCACAACATTTGAATGCAAAAAGTGTTTTAAACTGCATTTAACACTAGAGGGCTTTTGTTAATTTGATTTGGTTAACCGCGGTGGATTTTCTTGAAATAATTCGAACTGTCAAAAATCCACCAAAGCATCTACCGGTGGATACTTTTCTACCACAGATTTTTGTGCGATCAATGTGGTAGATGCTTTGGTGGATTTTTGACAGTTCGAATTATTTCAAGAAAATCCACCGCGGTTAACCAAATCAAATTAACAAAAGCCCTTAGGTCAGTTGTTTTGTAATCATTAGTTTTCCAAAAAGAATGATTTGACGAAATCAAAAAAGGCGATAGTAAACATCGAAAATTTCCAAAAATTTAAAAAATGTTTAAATCAGCCCAAACATGCTAAACATGATTTTTAACGCAGGTAAATGCATTTAAAATCAATTTCAGCTGATTGCAGTTAAATTTCCATTTCAAGTTTGATTTTTTTTTTTTGAAAAAAAAATGTTTGCCCACTGAAAAACATGAAATAAAATTTGTACCAGTCTAATGTAAATTCAACAGAACTCCTTTGTAAGGGTCATTTCGTAAATTATGTTAAACTGCTCATAACATTTTTCTGTGTTCCACACAAAAAAAAATCCGAACAAATTATGAGATTTGCACCAGTTTCCGATGAATTTCCCCTTTTTTTAAATAGAATTAGGCTGTTGCAAATATTTTTTGAAGTTTATGTTTTTTATGAAAAAAAAGTATAAAAATTGAAACTACGAGCCATGGTTTCAACATTTTAATGAAAAAAGTGTTTTAAAATGCATTATACACCTGTCCAGTTGTTTTTTCATCATTAGTTTCCAAAATATCTAAGTATTCACGAATATTTTATTTTCTGCGAATTTTAACAAAATTCAAAACGTTTTTAAACAAGCCCAAACATGATAAATATGATTATCAATGCAGAAAAATGCATTTTAGATTGTTTTCAGTTGATTTGACTTCTATTTTAATTTTTAAGTTTTTTGGAAAAATATTTTTTTTGCCCCCTGATTTTTCAGACCAATTTTGAAGGCGGGGGGGGGGGCGACATAAACTTTGAAAAATATTTGCAACGGCCTTATTCTTAAAAAAGAAAAATAAACATTAGCCAAAATAATTTTCAAACCTCCAAATTCAACTTTTTTTTAAAGTGCAGATTGGAAAAGTAAAGTTAATCTTGGCATACAAGTTTATTTTTTTTTTTAACATAAGGCTGGTACAAATATTTTTTAAAGTTTTTGTCACCCCCCCCCTTTAAAATTGGCCCGAAAAATCAGGGGGCAAAAAAAATATTTTTACAATAAACTTCAAAATTTCAATGAAAATTCAAGGGCAACCAGCCGCAATCAAATTTAAATACATTCTCCTGCATTTAAAATCATTTTTAGCATGTTTGGGTTTATTAAAAAATCTTAAGATTTTTTGAAAATTTTCGATGCAAAATATTTTTTTTCGATACAATTTTTGTTTTTGTCAGATCTTAGATTTTTTGAAAACTAATGATTGCAAAACAACTGAACTAGTGTAAAATGCATTTTAAAACACTTTTTTCATTTAAATGTGAAGATTATGGCTTGTAATTTAAATTTTTATATTTTTTTATTTTTTTTGCCCCCCCCCTTGACCTCGGCCAGGGTCGAGGGACAAAAACTTTTTAAATATTTGCATCTGCCTAAAGCATCCAAAGTATTGATAATATTCTGAGCACAATAAAATACACAAATCCAGTTGTCTGTGACCCCTGCTAGCTGCATGTTGCACACCGGACAAGCACACAAACTTTGTAAGGTGTTTCACCGATGATGCATGGCAAGCAACTTTTCACTTTGTGTCCCCCTTGTTAAGGTGCGCTCATTATCACAGGGCTGACGACAGCTTGCGTGCCCCTAGGAGACGGTAGAGATGTTGTTGTTCTTTAATTAGTTATTCTTAAGAAATGTCATTCTCATTTATTTCATATTTCATTTCACATGGTATAATAAGTTGAAAACAATTTTTTTTTTCTATCATGATTTTTTGCCTTAAAACTTGTTTAATATATAACATACTTAAATTAGCTACCTCAAACATCTCTACCACACATATGATACAGCAGGAGAGAGAGGCCTGCTGACCATGAAAACTGTCGGTCTGGGGCCGGACAGGCCACAATGTCACAATGTTCGAGTGAGTTGTGCAGTTGCAGTTCGCTGCAAAACGCGCAATTTCAGGTCGATGCTGCCGGCCTGCTGCAGTCTGGAATGCGCCACGCTCGATTGAGGGCACTTTGCTGAAGAAAGGGGGGGGGGGGGTGCAAGAAGGGGAGCAAACGCAGCTGCTTGCCGTAAGATCGGCACATCGGGTTCAGGATGGATGACGAGCGGGATAAAATTGAAAAAAAAATATGCTGGAGCAACGCGCATATTTTTCTGTTGATTAAGGGTGGTATCTACCAAAAGCAGAATTATGTTGTGGAAAAAAACAGAAAAAAGTTGAATTTTGGAAGGTTGAAAATTGGGTTGATTAAATATTACCACTTTTACTAATTTTACCTAAAAATTTATAAAAAAGTGAACTTGAGTAAAAATCGATAGAAATTGATGAAAATTCATCAGTTCCTGGTGTAATATTACAGATGTTTTTTACACAAAACCTGTTATGAATATTACCATTTTTATGTTTATGCGTGCTTTACAAAATATTTGAAGGTGATTCTTGCTTTGCAATGATAAAAAATCAAATGTTACATCAAGCAAATTTGAATTTATTTTAAATTATGAAAATATGGTTTGTTTTATGGAATTGCACAACGAAATCTAAAACAAAAACTTGGTTTTAAACTGAGGTTTTGTAAAATACATTGAAATAACATTTCTCGAACTTTGAATCTAAATTTGATTTTTTTTAATAATGTTTTAATTATATTTGCAAATATTGGCTTTCGTCGGCGATAACTACTAAACTAAACAAGGGAAGTAAGAGGTTTTCTAAAGCTTCTGTCCCACGGTAGATAGGTCCAGACAAAGCGCTAGCATTTCTAGCATTTCTATCTGCGTAAGAACTGTTGATACCATTAAAAAAAACTGAGTACTAGTCTAGCAGGGGTGACCAAAGCATGGCCCGCGAATTAATTATTTATTGTCGGCGGACTCATTTTGAATTATCATGTAAAATGGCCCTTTGACCACCCATCTGTAAATATATTTTATTGTTATGTAAAATGAATGTTTAGTTTATACTAGTTTTGTTTGTACAATGTGTTTTGGTAATATAAAACCTAACATTTTTTAAGAAAGTGAGTGACTACTATCTGTCTTCGACAGAACAAAATTCAATGTTTTTTTTTTTTTTAAATCAGAGGGATAACTGAATACCCTCCCGCAATGATTTATCATAAATTGCGCTTAATTTAAAAGCAAAATTAAGCCTTTGATTTTTTGAAGTATATGTCAAATATTAAAAAAAAAATCAAAGGCGTAATTTTTTTTTAAGTTTATGTCAAATATTTGTTCACCAGAGGCGAAAACATATTATGTAAAGCCTCTTTAAGGCCGATGCAAACAATTAAAAAAGTTTTTTTTGCAATTCCGTCTTGAAACTACTTACTTTTCCTGTCATTCTTGAACGACGAAATAGCCTACTTTTCTGTACCAAAAATAACAGAATCGAATAGCAACGCTTTTCAACATAAATGCTGAAAAGTTCTACTTTTCAGCACTCAAATGGGTGCTGAAAAGTTGAACTTTTCAGCTCTTGTTTCGAAAAGTAACACTTTTCAACATTTTTTGATTTAAACGATTTATCGACAAAATACATGAAAATTTGACACAAAATTTCACTCAGTGTGTGTTTTTTGGAATTGCAAAAAATGTTGTATGGAACTCGTTGCAAAAATTGATTTTTTCAGCACTCTTCGTATTTATCCAACTCGGTGAACTTCGTTGGATAAATGTACGACTCGTGCTGAAAAAAATCCTCTTTTTGCAACTTGTTGCATAAACTACTATTGTCCCTCGGCCCTGACAGAGGTCGAGGGGGGGGGGGGGCAAAAAAATAAAAAAAATATAAAAATTTAAACAACAAGCCATAGTCTTCTCATTTAAATGAAAAAAGTGTCTTAAAATGCATTTTACACTAGTTCAGTTGTTTTGCAATCTCTAGTTTTCAAAAAATCTAAGATCTGACAAAAACAAAAATTGTATCGAAAAAAAAAGATTTTGCATCGAAAATTTTCAAAAAATATAAGATTTTTTCAGCAATTCCCCACGAAAACAGCATGGAAAAAAACAAAAGTGCTCGGATCGGGCTCAAAATTTTTCTGAGAGTTCCCTGGCCGAAATAATTAGACCCGTATTTTTTTGTTTGGCCATTAGGGTGACCTACGCCGTGTTAGGGTGGTCTGAAAAATGGCGATTTTCGTCGATTTTCGCAAAAACCAGTTTTTTCGAAAAATCATTACTCCTTGTCATTTCAACCGATTTCAATTGTCTTATACGCAAATGAAAGGTGATAAGTTGGCCTTTCAAAGAAAAATATTAAGAAGTTTCAAAAATGTAGCCTAACATATGAAAAGGTCGAATGAAACATTAAAATGCCGTTTTGACGGTGTCTGGACCAAAGAGCCTATGTCTGGAAATATTTTTATCGGATTCCCCGGACATTTTTACATAATATACTAAAAAATGGGAGGAGTTCATTAACAGGATTCCGAGATATGATTTTTTAAAAATAAAATCCGTGTTTTTCGACGCGCAAAAACCGGAAAATGACGAAATCGGCATAAAATCAACTTTTTTCACTAAAACGGCGATAACTTTAAAATTTCAGCGATGACCTATACATGTCTGGGTACCAAAAGTTGCGTCTTTTAAATACAAAAATTTTGTTACCATAACATCTATAGGTCATCGCTGAAATTTTAAAGTTATCGCCGTTTTAGTGAAAAAAGTTGATTTTTTGCCAATTTCGTCATTCTCCGGTTTTTGCGCACGGCGCGTCAAAAAACACGGATTTTATTTTCAAAAACTCATATCTCGGAATCCTGTTAATGAACTCCTCCCATTTTTTGGTATGTTATGTAAAAATGTCCGGGGAATCCGATAAAAATATTTTCAGACATAGGCTCTTTGGTCCGGACACCGTCAAAACGGCATTTTAAAGTTTCATTCGACCTTTTCATATGTTAGGCTACATTTTTGAAACTTCTTATTATTTTTCTTTAAAGGCCAACTTATCACCTTTCATTTGCGTATAAGACAATTGAAATCGGTTAAAATGGCGAGGAGTTATGATTTTTCGAAAAAAGTGGTTTTTGCGTAAATCGACGAAAATCGCCATTTTTCAGACCACCCTAATACGCCGTAGGTCACCCTAATGGCCAAACAAAAAAAAACGGGTCTAATTATTTCGGCCAGGGAACCACCAGAAAAATTTTGAGCTCGATTCGAGCACTTTTGTTTTTTTCCATGCTGTTTTCGTGGGGAATTGCTGTTTTAATAAACCCAAACATGCTAAAAATGATTTTAAACGCAGGAGAATGTATTTTAATTTGATTTCAGCTGGTTGCACTTGAATTTTCATTGAAATTTTGAAGTTTTTTCGGGCCAATTTTGAAGGGGGGGGGGGGGGGTGACAAAAACTTTTAAAAATATTTGTACCAGCCTAATTTTCAATAAAAAAAATTGTTAAAAAAATAAAATTGATTCGAATTATTTTTAAACAATCAAACCAATTAAATGATCAAAGCTTTTTCTTAAATATTATTTTCTATTTTCTTATGACAAAAACGTTTAAAAAATATTTGGAATATAAAAGAAACCCATTACAGATAGAAGGTTGTGGTATAAGAGAACGTCCTTCCTTTTAATTACAAAAAAAAAAAAATTTCACATTTGGCCCGCAAGCTCAGGTGAGCTTAAAATTTGGGCCGATTTAAAAAAACTTTGGGTGCCCCTAACCTAGATTTATTCATAGTTTGTTTTTGTGCTTGAAGCTTGACTAAAAATCATTAAAAATTGACATCTATAAGGTGAAAATGAGATTTTTTTTTGCAGAAGTTTAAAATTGGTATTTTTTTTAATTCAAGCGGAAAATTCACGATCTTTTAACCCTCTAAGACCCAACCTCGCCTCTAGACAGTTTTTAATCTAATAATTTGGCAAAAAAAGTTATCTATTTTAATGTTATTTGTTGTAGACTTAATAGTGAAAACATGTTAATAACATGTTTTAATAGACTCATAAAAAAATCTTAAAATTAATAATGAAGAAAAACCAAATTGGCAAAAGATAATAAATTAAAGATCAAAACCACCAATGGAATCAATTCCTAAACAACATTAATAAAAAAAATGCTCAAATTATTTTAAGCAGCGGAGAGTTATGTTTTTATGACAATTTTTATTTTATGTGTTATGTTTAAAGTTTTATAAATTAATTGCCTAGTTGAATTTTCAACGGTTTTCGATTAGATATTTATTAAAGCTATTTTGTTTTCTGTGAAGTTTGTAGTTTGACGTCCCGCCCGTGTGGATCAATCGGATCGCGCACTGGACTCATAATCCAGTGGTCGCAGGTTCGAATCCCGCGGCGGGCGCTCTAAAATTCTTTGTGTAAATATGGGTATTCGGCGCCGTCGCTCCGTGCCATACTTTCATACACTTAGGAGCCCAGGGCGGCGAAGTCCTTGTAGATAAAAGGAAGACACTAGTGGTTGGTACTAGTAATGGTGGCCGACAGCTATAAAGTCAACTTCGTTTTTCGTTGTAGTTTGACTTTTTGAACGTTGCAATGTGTTTTACTGCATTGAATTAACACGCAAAAGGTAAGCTTTTTAAACCTTTTATTGAATGTCAAATACCTTAAATTACAAATTCAGCATAGTTCAAAGTTTCGTTTGTCTAAGGTTGGATTTTCCAAAGCTATCTGTAGAATAATTCAAGAGTTTTTTTTTTTTTTTTGAAAAAAGGTCCTGTAAGCAATTGTCTTTCATATATTTATAGGACCTATTTAAAAAAATACTCTAAAATTGGATTGGAATCATGAAAAAAAACTGAATCGAATTTAGCGACCCCAAAATATTCAAATTTTAATAGTTTATTGCCTGTTTCATTGCTAAATAAATATTCCCAAACAGAAAAAAATGATGGTTATATTCATCAGGAAATGGTGACAGATTTTGTGGCAAAAAATATGTGTAATATTACATCAGGAATTGATGAATTTTCATCAGTTTCTGATGAATATTCATCAGGTTCACATTTTTACACATTTTTTATGTAATATTACTCAAAAAATGATTAATATTCAACCAACCAAATTTTCAACATTCCAAAATTCAACTTTTTTTTGCTGTGCACTGCCATATTGGGTCACACAATCCCGTATCACGAAATTAAATTTTTGGCAAGGACTTTGAGAAATCGAGTCTGAACTGTACCTAGAAATCAAATGATTTTCTACTCAAACTAGAGTTTTTAAAACTTTGAATGCAATTGAAAATCTCGAACGAATGCATCGTAATTGAGATTTACAATGTTTAAAAGAAATGCAGTATTTTTTGATAATAAAACAAACAGAAACACGGTAAAAAAATCAAATAAGCATAAAATATTATGACAAAAATTGTTACCTTATCCAAACCGAAGTACACTTTTAATAAACTGATTTTTGATCTTAAAAGAGCTATTGAAATTACCTTGTAATGTTTAGAGAAAAAGCTTTTTAATCCAATTTCTTCCGCATTTACTCCCTACTGCATACCGTCCTGCATCGTTAACCGTCTGTATTCCATAAACTGCAGTAGCCCGCCAGGCAATCAGCCATCCACAACACAACACAACGCTCAGCCCAGAGCCAGAGCGCTCCTTCAATAAAGGCGCGCGCGCCCGCTAAATCATCTCGTTGAAAGGATGCTGACGAATTGTGCTCACGAGAAGAAAAAAAAAACTCACTCACTCACTCACACTCGATCTTGAAGCCGTTTCGATCTTCGATACAAAGACTCTCCAAATACAACATTTAAGGTCGAAGGCGGAAACGCACCCGAAAGCCGAAGTTTCAATTAAAAATGTTGAGACGAAATACCAAAAAAATGTCACGTACTTTTGGTGATGTTGTTTTTTTTTCTTCAGCTCAAAAAAAACCAGTTGTTGACGATGTTCTTCGCCGCTTACAGCGGCAGTAGCTCTCGCTGGTGACCGATGTTTGACGAAGATGTTTGCTGGAGCACACTTTTGAAAAAAAAAAAAACAGAACACCATTCCCGCCCTTCTTCCACTTCAAAAACCAATCCCACACTCAGAACGCACAAGCCCCAACAAGCAACGCACAATGAGGCGTTAATATCCTTCCGACTGATCTACGACGATCGTGACTTCAACTCGAGGACGCGACGAACCTTGAACGAACAAACTCCGGTCGTGAACCTGCCGAACCGCGCCAACGAATTCAACTGGAGTCGAAAGGCGCGCGACTCAGCCGCCGAAGTTGGGCAGAGATCAGATCAGGAAAAGGAAAAAAAACGAAGAGCGAGCGCGAGAGGCGAGTCGTCGGGAGTCGTTGCGACGACAACAGCCGAGCGAAGCGATGTAGCGAATGTGACGGTCAGATCGTGGAGTTCAAGAGGCATTTTTGGGAGGTCTGGTCAATATGAAGATGCTGTCTTATTTCAAGAAATTTTAAATAACTTCATGTTCAATCTTAAATTGAAATATGGGAAAATTATTTATGCAAAACGAGAAATAATATTTTTGTTTTTAATAATTAGGCGCCTTTCAGATAGAACATTTTTTTTCAATTTTAAATTTCTCATCTCTCAAATCTCTCCAATAACCTCATTTTTGTGATTTTATTCCATGTAGTTTTTCAAACGAATACGATAATGTTTTTCTAATTTCATTTCATGCAAAACCTTTTTTTGTTCTGTTGAAATTTTTAACTAAATTTAGCTAATACATTTGAAGTTTTTCTATTTCTTGCCGAAATCAAGATTTCCTATCTTTTTCTAGCAAAGTTTTTTTTTTAGTGCATAATTGACAAAGGGAGCGCGTGGTCGTGAAAACATTCGGAGTGAAAAGTGATTTTTTTTTGTGTGTGCCTTTAGTTTCGCATTTTTATCGTGTATTGTGTGCTGCGAAGAGATTTGAAATTTGCTCGCGTTATCTTAATTGTAAAAACAGTAAAAATATACTGATAAGTCCAGCCCATAGCACTAATGCTCGGTTGGCACGCGTTCGATTAAAAAAAAAACTTTATAAATCATCACTAATTTATCTTTCCGCAGCCGGCTGCCTAAGATTTAAAAATTTCAACCGATAAACAAAATGCTCATGGTCACATCACTGCCATTAGTGAATCCTGACCTCATACCCATCTACTAACCCCCTCAAAACTCATGTGATACTTTGTCGGAGAAGCAGTCGATTGGGCGGTCTCTATCACTCAAGTATCGGTCTAACATTCCCATCCACTTCCCCGTGACTCTACCACTGGTCGTGGCCGGCGCCGGTATTGATCAGCATGATAGGGGCCTTTGAGAAGTTGCGAAGCGAGGAAAGATAGCACCCACTCATCTTCCACGGCTCGTGGATGTAACTTCTGGAGGTCCTGGTCAATAACGGAGTAGCAACTGCAGGTGGGCACCTATGCTTATGCTTATGCTTATGCTTTTTCTAGCAAAAGTTTTTTGTCACGACTTCTAGCTGGATTTTTTTTTAACTGACCGCTCGATATGTCAGCCAACACATTTCGCAGAGCTGTGACAGCTCGAACTCGATCATTTTTTTGCATCAGAACACTATAACAAGAAGGTCGTCGTTTTTGGGTAAAATCATTTTTTTTCACTGTGCCTATAAAAACTTATTGATTTTTTAAGGCTGGTACAAATTTTAATTTAAGTTTCTGTCTCCCTCCCTTCAAATTTGGCCCGAAAAATCAGGGGGCAAAACATATTTTTTCAAAAAAAATCAAAATTTCAATGGAAATTTAAGTACAATCAGCTGAAATCAATTTAAAATGCGTTTCCCTGCGTTTAGAATCACTTTTAGCATATTTGTGTTGATTTAAAAATCTTTTGAAGTTTTGAAAATTATCGAAGTTTAAGGTTTTTTTTTTGCTAAATTTTTTTTTTCGTCAATGTTTTCATTTTTTGAAAATTATTCATTGCAACACAACCGAACTAGTGTAAAATGCATTTTAAAACACTTTTTCCATGCAAATGCTGAAACTATGGCTTGTTATTTCAATATTTATATTTTTCTTTTATTTTTTTGCCCCCTCTCGACCCCAGCCGAGGGACAAAAACTTTGAAAAATCGGTCTAAATGGAAAAAGAAACCTTTTTTAAACTTATCGTTTTTTACCGATTTTAGCAATCTAGGAAGCACTGAAAGGTTATTACCTGAGATTTTAAGAAAAAAGATTCAGGATCGAAACATCAGGCATAACATTTGAAAAGGTCGTATGAGACTTAAAATGCCGTTTAGAACATGTCTGAAAATATTTGATTGGATTCTCCGGATAATTTATCTTCATATAAAAAAACATTTTCAAGATTTGTGTGGGATTGCTGATTTTTTTTTTTCTGCCCAATGGGCATTGGGTTAAGTTCACTGCGACCACCTGAGAAGGCTATCTTTTGTGATGTACCCTGGTTACTGTCCATACTACAAATTACTCGTATCCATTGGATCGGAAGACGAGGGGTTATTTTGCAGACATGGTTTATCCCAATTCGGCGCAATACAGTCGATGAACTGTATGACCTTCTTGAGATGGGTGTGGTGCCATACATTGTACGGCGTAAGAAGTTGCGATCCAAGGAACCGCAGCCTTCGAGACACAAGTGCTCCGCAGAAGCAGAGTAAATGTGCCGAGCTTTCCAGCTCAGTTAAACAAAAACGACAGAGGTTGTTAGGCCACCTGCCGATTTTGTGTAGGTGATATCTGGCAGGACAATGTCCTGTTAGAAGCCCTGCGAGTATTCGTAGTTCCCTACGGTTTAAGCCAAGAAGTTTCCTGGCAATTGAAGGACTTGGAGTGATAAAAGTTTTAGCTTGTCTCAATCCTCGCATCTCGCCCCAGATTGAAGCGATTTGCGATTGTCCCCAATTAATTATTTCTTGCTTCACGGCACTTTTTGAGATTCCAAGGAACGGCTCGGGACCCACGAAGATGTTTGATGAGCCTTGTCTGGCAAGTTCATCAGCCATTTCGTTGCCTTCAATGCCGCAGTGCCCTGGGACCCAAAACAGCATCACTCTGTTATGCCGAGAAGCAAGTTCCCTTAGGGAAGCGACGCACTCCCAAACAAGTTTGGATTCGCATTTAGAGGATTTTAATGCCAATAGTGCAGCTTGGCTATCCGAGAAAATACCGATTTTTGCGTGTCTATAATTTCTCATAATACACGTCCTCGCACAGATGTGTATGGCATACACTTCTGCTTGAAAAACGGTAGGCCACTTTCCCATAGATATGGTTTCCCTGGTTCGAGGACCGAAGACTCCAGCTCCAGTAGAAGTGCCCATTTTTGAACCATCCGTAAAGAAACGAATAGTTCCTTCTGGAAGTGTAGGTCCTCCATTACTCCACATTTGGCGATTTGTTTCAATCACCTCATATGGAATGTCCATGTTGGGCCTCGCCTCCATGCAGTCCGAGACTGAAGTTGCAAGGGGGGAAATGTCACAAGCCTTCACGATCCGCGAGTGACCCGTTCCATCTCCTTCCACCCAGTTGTTACACCGTTGTAGTCGTAGAGCGCCAAGCGCTGCCTCCTGCTTCACATGTAAATGTAAAGGCAGAATGCATAGCATGGCTTCCATGGCCGCGGTGGGGGTTGTTTTCATTGCACTCGTTACAGAGAGACATGCCAGTCGTTGGAGCTTGGTCAGCTTCGACTGACATGTCTTCTGTTCAGTCTTCGGCCACCAAACGGTCGACGCATAGGTTACCCTAGGTCGAGCGATGGTGGTGTAAGACCAGAATGCAAGTTTTGGTTTAAGGCCCCAGGTTTTGCCGAGCATTTTGTTGCACGCCCAGATAGCAGTAGTTGCCTTCTTTACCGCATAGTCCAGATGTGCATTCCAGTTCAGCTTTTTGTCAAGGATTACTCCTAGATATTTGACCTCGGAACTGAAGGTCAGTTGGGTTCTTTTCAAGGTAGGCGGCCTAAGGTCGTGTTTCCTCCTGTTAGTAAACGGGATTATCACGGTTTTGTTGGGGTTTATCGTCAGCCCTTCCTGCTCACACCACGACATGGTGCAGTTTAGAGCTGACTGTAGACGGTCCGATAACGTTCCGTCGTACTTCCCCCGGATGATTAAGACTACGTCGTCAGCATATCCAATGACTTCGTAGCCAAGTAGTGTGAGTTTTCTTAGAAGGCTATCTACCACCAGCAGCCAAAGCAAAGGAGATAGTACTCCCTTGCGGACAGCCTTTGGCTGCTGTTATTGTGATAGATGTGTCTCCTAGCGATGCTGAAATCTCTCTGCTCGTAAGCATAGCATGAATCCAGCTCGCAGTTGTTCCATCGACGTTCCTCGACCGGAGCGCTTCATTGATGGCTGTGTACGAAGTGTTATCGAAAGCGCCCTGAATATCAAGAAAAGCACAAAGTGCAGATTCTTTATATTTCAGTGCGTTCTTGATACGTGACACTAACGTTTGTAGGGCAGTTTCGGTCGATTTGCCCGCTTGGTATGCATATTGGTGTTTATGCAAAGGGAAGTCCTTCAAGAACTTCGCCCGGATGTGGTTGTCCGTGATTTTCTCCATAAGCTTGAGCAGCGTTGCTGTCAGGCTTATGGGTCTGAAGGCTTTGGCGTCGTGGGATCACTTCTGCCGGCCTTAGGTATGAAGATCACCTTGACTTTGCGCCAGCTTCGAGGGATGTAGCCCAGGGTGAAGCTGGCTCGAAGTAGGTTGATCAGCTCAGCCATTATGGTGTCGGCTGCTTTTTGGAGAAAGATTGGAAGGATGCCATCGGGTCCCGCAGCCTTCAGTGGTTCAAACGTGCCGAGGGCCCATTTGATTGAAGACTGATTGAACATTCGACGGGCTAGTTGGACTGACTCTCTTGATGGTCGACACCATGCGCCATCTGCAGTCCGGATACTAGCAGCATCCTCCTCTCTTTCAGTTGATTCTGGAAAGTGCATCATGAGTACTTGCAGTGTTTCCTTGTTTGTGACAGTGAGAGTGCCTTGCTCGTCTCTCACCTGTCCTAGACCGTTAGAATGGTCTTTCGACAACGCCTTTTGGAGTCGGGTTGCTTCAGACATCGAGCTTATGTCCTCGCAGAAATTGGCCAGGCTAGTTTTTTTGGCCCTCCTCAGCTCCGCGTTGTACTTCGTTAGGGCTGCTTTGTAGGCATCCCATTCAGAAGTGAGCTTTGCTCGGTTGAAAAGCCTTCGTGCCTCCTTACGGAGGTTGCTCAGGCTTTCGCTCCACCACGGTACGTCCCGACAGATTTCCCTCACCTTTTTTGGGCAGCTTGCCTGATAGGCAGCCGTGACTCTGTGTTGGAGAATATCCGCTGCATTGTCCAATTCTTCGGGTGTTCGTATCCGTGGAGGGGCATGTGGTTTGGACCGGGAAAGGTGACCTCGATGTATGAGGACCCAGGATCCTCGTGTAAGCTCCCCAAGGCTTGCAAGCTTGGGGTTACGGGTTTGCTTCCTTTGCCCTTGAGGGGTTTCTGAGCGTTGCTGGTTCCAGGCGGTTGGGGCTTTGAACCGCGAGGTACCCCTGTTTGAACTCGCAGCTGCGGGAGTTAGGCCTGACCACCGGATTGACGAGATTGCCTATCATTGTAATCAGCGCCTCCTTGACCACTACGAGTTGCTCCATAGAGAGCCGTGTTTCGGGATAACCCACGGTGGTGATGGCAATTGGAACAGCGTCCGCCAGCTCCTTGAAGGTGATCCCTGGTCCTGGATTGTGGTTGTCCTTGGACCTTTTGTTTTGTGGACCGGACTGTCCACCGGTATTTGGAGACGGTTGTTCCTCAGAACGTTGCCGTTTCTGCGAAACCACCGAGAAGCGACACAACTCCCGAGCTGCGGCTAGAGAATGGCCTTGGCCAAGGAGCCAGTTGAAGCGCTTGAGCTCAGCATCGCTCATGCGCAAACCTCTGCTCTTTTCCATGGTTTCTCCGTTTCGCCTCGGGTCGTCATCGCCATGCTCTTGACCTGCCTGTACGGATGACCGATTCGGCGTGTCCAGGATTGACGACGAGACCGAGGCGATCGTCCCCAGCGACATGGAGTCTAGTTGCTCCTCCATCTTCTCATCCAGCGATCCGATGCTGTCGAGCTCCACATCGTCCGTCCCCTTGGACGATCCCACCTCTTCATCTTCCTTCTTCTCCACTACTTCCTCTCCACTATCTCCCTTCTCCTTCTCCTTCGTGTCCATTGTTTTGTTTAAAGTATCCATGATTACCGAATGTCTACTGCAAGGAAAAAAACACACTTCAACTGAGACTAGAGCCTGCATAGAGTCAGAGGAGGCTTGGTTACTGCGTGGGGCGCCTTGGTACCACACAGGCTCCGCTAAGACCTGGAAAGATATTTTAGACCCCTCCAAACATTCATCCCTCGGCACGGGTCGCATGACACCTTAGATTGGGGTCCATGTAGGAGTGCGTGAAAGCCTCGTTTGCACTAGGACGGCAGACTAGTTTTGTGAACCATCCGTATAGCACTCCGTTTGGTTCTCCGTGGATTTTTGATTTTACGATATGGAAGCAGAGAACAGCCTCCATATCAACGTTCCTCCTTTACCCGGGCTTACGACCGGCAGTTCAGGTTCTCAATGGTTTCTCTTCCCTTTGGTTACAACCACTTATGGTTGTAGCTGAAGTTCAGTTTGTCATCAAGATCCATCATTACAGGCGGAGGGATTGCTGATTGATATCATGGACATTTTCTATATGACAATTTTTTTTTCGGAAATGTTTTAGGTTTTGTTAAAAATTGCCCCGAAAAGACAAAAATATCTCCTTTATGTTATTTTTTTTATAACAAAACCAAGTTACTCTAAATTCTATGTTTATCAATTTTTAAAAAATCTCTGCGTATTACCAAAAAAAAAGTCAACAAACTGAAGTAAATCACCCCCCCCACCCCCCCTTCAAAATTGGCCCGAAAAATCAGGGGGCAAAAAAAATATTTTTGCAATAAACTTCAAAATTTCAATGAAAATTCAAGTGCAACCAGCTGAAATCAAATTAAAATACATTCTTCTGCGTTTAAAATCATTTTTAGCATGTTTGGGTTTATTAAAAAATCTTTATTTTTTTTTGAAAATTTTCGATGCAAAATTTTTTTTTTCGATACAATTTTTTTTTGTCAGATCTTAGATTTTTTGAAAATTAGAGATTGCAAAACAACTGAACTAGTGTAAAATGCATTTTAAAACACTTTTTTCATTTAAATGTGAAGACTATGGCTTGTTATTTAAATTTTTATATTTTTTTATTTTTTTGCCCCCCTCTTGACCTTGGCCAGGGCCGAGGGACAAAACCTTTTTTAAATATTTGCATCGGCCTTATTTTGCTCAATTGTCAAATCTGTCCTTGATTCGATTATACGAAGTTTCAAAGATATTTTTTCGATAACTGGACATTGGATAACCGTAGCTTCAGACATTTTAGTTTGGACTGTAATTGTTTGATTTTAGTTTATTCAACAATTGACAAAATCTTATGCAAAAAAATTATCGAATCCAATTTTTGTATTACAAACCAGACCCCATTTAAACGTCACTGGTCGGCAAACGACGCGATGATCGAGTGTTTGTATACAACATGCTCCACCGAAAAACCCACCGCGCCAAGACCTGGGTCTCAACCCGAACCCAAACCTGAGATGATGACCAGTAGTGGATGTGTGTTGGATGTGTGTGGGGTGCCCGAAGTTTTAAAGAGAGTGAGAATGGGAGGCAAAAAAAGAGGGAGCAAAAAAACTGTTGAATCACGAAGCTCACGTTTGCGAACGAAAACATGGAGTTGAGACTTTGGGCTCTGAAGTGACTTATGAAAATTTGGTGTGAGCTACCTACACGCAAACACATGTACCACCGTAGCCGGTAATTAGAACAACAGCATCGTTAAAAAAGAGAATAAAAGTCGGTTAGTTTACAGTTTTATTGGTTGAACTGATCTTCTATTTTAGTTTATTTATTTTGTTTTTCTTTTCATTCCTCACTTCAGTAGTAGTTCAATGCCGCAAAGTCGTTCACTCAACTTCGTCTGGAGTGTTCTCTCTTTCTTCGACTTCAACCCCCTCTTGAGCTACTCTATTGCCTCGTCGATTGTGATTTCGGTGGGGTCTCTCCGCTGAGCTCGCTTGATTGCACAACTCGACTCGGCTCGGCACAAGGATAAGTGTCCAGTCCACGTCACTCGCAATGACCGGTTCACTATGGAAGTTACATTAATTAATGTCTATGGCCGGCCAGATTGACCAGCAGAACGGGTTCAACGGGGTTTGGGGGGACTGAACCAACCACCACAGCGGCGGCGGCGGTGATGAATAGTTTTTGCCACATGTGTGACGGAATGTGCGTAGCGTGTCCGACGAACCCGTGTTGAACTAGCTGGCCAGACAGCATCAGGTTTCATCGGTACAGAACCGGAAACTTGAGAGGACATGGGTGCATCGCAAGACCGCGTTGGACTTGTTTCAGATTGTTTGAATTGCTGTGCAAATGTCATTAGGTAATAAGACCACATTAGACATGGTAGATAACAAGAATAATGCGGTGCACGGAAAGCTGGAGAAACAACAAACAACAAACAACAAACAACAAACAACAAACAACAAATAACAAACATCAAACAACAAACAACAAACAACAAACAACAAACAACAAACAACAAACAACAAACAACAAACAACAAACAACAAACAACAAACAACAAACAACAAACAACAAACAACAAACAACAAACAACAAACAACAAACAACAAACAACAAACAACAAACAACAAACAACAAACAACAAACAACAAACAACAAACAACAAACAACAAACAACAAACAACAAACAACAAACAACAAACAACAAACAACAAACAACAAACAACAAACAACAAACAACAAACAACAAACAACAAACAACAAACAACAAACAACAAACAACAAACAACAAACAACAAACAACAAACAACAAACAACAAACACACGGAACAAAATCTGGTCGTTGGATCCGAAAAATATTTGCGACGAATTCGAAAACATTGGAAGTTTCCGAAATCATCGAAAATGTTTGCGATATTGGAAAAAATGTTTTCGATATTGAAGCAAAAAGTTTGCAAAATCGCAAACACCATGCTTGCGGCGCACTTTTTTGCCAAGTCCGCCGCAGCCAATGCGTTACGCTGTCAAGATCAGCTGTTCGCATCTTTCGCAAAAAGTAAACATACAGCAAACCAAACCTGTTTTTATTTCATTTCGTTGAGTGTCGCAGCAGGTCCACCTGCTGCTGAGCGGCGTTTTGCACCGGAAACAGTTCCGGAACGGACAAATCTTCAAGGGTTTGGTTCTCGCGGTGGTGCCAGTGAGAGCCACGGAGGACGCGGACGAGGCCGTGGTCGCGGCAAGCAAAATTAATGGATTCCAGTGCCCAAGCTGGGTCGTCTGGTGCGCGATGGCAAGATCCGCACCCTGGAGGAGATCTACCTGTACTCGCTCCCGATTCTGAGCCGCTCGTTCAAGGACAAATGTGCTGAAGATCATGCCCCTCCAAAAGCAGACTCGTGCCGGTCAGTGTACCCGTTTCAAGGCGTTCGTCGCCATCGGTGACTCCAACGACCACATTTGTCTCGGCGTCAAGTGCAGCAAGGAAGTGGTCACTGCCATCCGCGGTGCCATTATCCTGGCCAAGCTGTCGGTCATGCCAGTTCACCGTGGTTACTGGGGCAACAAGATCGGCAAGCCCCACACCGTGCTCTTCAAGGTCTTTGGCATGTACGGTTCCGTCCTGGTACGCTTCAATCCGGTTCTCAGTGATACCGGCATTGTGCCGGCCCCGGTCCCGAAGAAGCTGCTCCAGATGGCCGGTATCGAGGATTGCGTCGGAGTCACGAAACCAGAAATCCGGGTCACCAGCTACACCAATCTCTCCGGCGGTTCTACAGCCATGTTACGCTGAAAGTGATTCAAGAAACTGGGATGCCGGTTCCAAATTTCGATCTGAATAGTTCAGTCCGGATAAAAGTAATCAGACTAAGGTTAGTGTCCAATTT